>NC_086449.1:676588551-676906884 GCF_028390025.1 Pseudophryne corroboree
CTCTTCTCATGCAGGTAAGAGAGCAATGACATGTCTTACTTGCTTGAGGAAGAATTTTGGAAAGTCAATACCAACAGAACCATCCCATATCCCTCCGACAGACTGACCTTTTCAGGTAATACAAATCGACTTCATACAGTTACCACCCTGTAGGAATTTAAAATATGTGTTAGTCTGTATTGATGTATTTTCCAATTGTGTAGAAGCATTCCCCGCTGCCACAAATACTGCGGTGTTCACTGCAAAGAAAATTGTGCAGGAATTTGTGTGTAGATATGGTATCCCTAGAATAATTGAAAGTGATAGGGGTACCCATTTAACAGATGAAGTCTTTCAGGTTATGTGCAAACTGATGGGAATTAATAGCAAGCTGCATACTCCGTACCGACCACAGACGAGTGCGAAGGTGGAGAGAATGAACAGCACTATTAAGAACAAGCTGAGCAAAGTAATGGCTGAAACTGGATTGTTGTGGCCAGAAGCTTTGCCACTAGCATTGTACAGCATCAGAACCACTCCCAGGTCTCCCCTTAACCTATCACCCTTTGAGATTCTTTTTGGCCGACAACCCCATGTAATGATAGACCCCCAGGATGATTTGAAATGCAATAACGAAGTGACTGTGAAATATTTGGTTAGGATGAGCCAGCAGCTGAGAAATCAAAATAGAAATCTAAAGCTGGTGATTCCTGACCTACTGAACAGTAATTAAATCTAAAGCTGGTGATTCCTGACCTACTGAACAGTAATTGTCATTACATTGAACCTGGGGATTATGTAATGATTAGAAATTTTCTACACTCAGGTTGCCTCATTGACAGGTGGGAAGGACCGTACCAAGTCTTGCTAACCAGAACGACAGCATTAAAGGTTGCCGAAAGAGAGACTTGGGTCCACTCGTCCCACTGTAAGAAGGTCGCTGACCCGGAGAGAACCCGTGACAAAGAGCAGAGTGTAGAGAACATCGTAACACTGGAGTGTCTGTTCCGGGATGGTTGAGAGGCAGGACTGTTGAGACGGCACCTGAGCGCAGAGAACAACAAGACCAGAGGCGGTTGTCGCACCAGTTTTTTTTTCTTTTTTTCTCCATCTCCCCCTACCCTCCTTCTCTTCTTCTCTTTCTCCCCTCTTCTTGTCTCCCTTCTCTTCCCTTAACAAGATGGATCTACCCCAAGAGACTGCGTTTCGGGTTTTCCTGTTAATCCTGTTGACTAGGACAGTCTGTTTTTGGTGAGGATCCCAGAGGTCGAGCAAGGATCTGGAATGGGTTCTGATGGCGAGGATGGATTTGTATAATCTCAAGAGCAACACATTACTCGAGCAAAGGCGAGTATCAGAAAGCACTCTGGTAGTCAAGGAGCTCGGAGGCACTGTGAAGGGTTATTGTCTGAAGAAAATTGCATTTGTAGGAATTGTGAGAACATAGTCGAGGATGGGTGCATCCAGAGATGTCAGTCCAGCCTTAATATCGACATGGACCGTCATCCGTTGAGTGATTACCAGTCACTAGTGGGTAAGATCTTAAACCAGACAGAATGCTGGGTGTGCTCACAAGTACCTCTAGGTCAGAGCAAGTCAGGATTAGTACCATACCCAATAGATGAGGTACTCGAATTACGGGGTGGGTGACCGGTGGACAAGAAATTCAATATTTCTAGGCCCCCTAGTTTGAAGCTCCACCAGTATCATGTAGATAGATCCTTATTATGTTTCAATATTTCCAATTACCGAAAACCGGGAAATTGGGAAGTGACGTGGAATAACCAGACACAGAGCTGATAAGATACCCATAGACTCTGAACTTGTACGCCAAATAGCCAACAGTGGAAGGTATTTTCAGTATAGGTATACTCGAGGAAGCAAGACCATGTGGGTTGGAAAAGTATCACCAGGGTACTGTGCTCATATCATCCAGTCCGATACTTGTACTGAGCAGATGGGAGAACTAGGGATTGGGTTTTTCACTTGGAAAGTTTGTAATATGGTAATGTCATATTCTGTCCCCTATGTTCTCCCCGATGATGCCTATTTCATATGTGGGAGGAAGGCGTACAAGTGGCTTGCCCCGAGCTCAGAGGGATTGTGTTATATTGGAAGAGTACTGCCAGGGGTCATGACCATAACCCATGATAAAATGAAAGATGTTCACCGCAGTGCTCAGGCTCCTTATACTCATACTCACTATGAACACATCGTCAAGAGACACCTCATAGATAGGACAGAGCACACAGCCTCTGATTTGATCCACGAATCCACCGGGATTCAATTCCTTCTCACATTAGACATCACCCGTACTGCCAGAGGAATTATAAATTATAGGTATATCCACGCTCTAGAGTACTTGATAGATAATATCACTGAGATGTATGACGACACCTTCAGGTATACGGGAAGGGAGTTACAAGCTTACAAGAAGGAACTGATTCAGCACAGGATGGTCCTAAATTATATCACAGCCGTGACGGGTGGGTACTGTGTTACTCTGGCAACTCAATATGGTGTAAAGTGCTGTACATATATCACGAATAGCACTGACGACTCCACGGAGCTTATCTATCAAAAGATGGACGATATCTTGCAGTTGAAGTGGGAGTTCCAGAGGAGACACAACCTTACCCTGACGGCTGTGGGTAATGAGCTGACCGGCAGGGTCTCATGGTGGAACCCACGGAATTGGTTCTCAGGATTAGGAGAGTGGGCTCAAAATGTTATTATGAGTGTAGGGAAGTTTCTCCTTTGAATCCTGGGAGTCGTCATAATTATTGGCTTGATATTTAGGTGTGTTCGAATTCTGACGCGGCGCAAGCACGGCACAAATTTGATGAGTCTAAGGAGCGAGGGCATTGTTATAGCAGCAGATTTAATTTACGACCCATCCATAGAGACAGTATTATGATAAGGATTGCAAATGAATTCCATGGCCTGTTTCTTTCACCCATTTTTCTTTTGTCTCCCCCTCTGCCCAGATACACCCATCCGGAAAAAGACATCAGCCCTACCCAAGAATGTTTATGTAAATGTTTATGTGAATGTATTTTAGATATGTGTCTTATTTTCATCTCTACAAACTTCAGTTAATGACACACATAGTCGACAGGTGATATCCACATATACTAGCACTCGCATATGTTCCCTCTCCATGTATCATTAATTAAATGTGCACCCCATTTGTTGGAACAAGAAGCCGAAAAGAGCTCGGTAGTGTTTGTCGGCCCACTTACAGACCCTTAATATGGTATAAGAAGAATTTATTGTATACTTCGCAATACCT
Organism: Pseudophryne corroboree; assembly: GCF_028390025.1. Lineage (NCBI taxonomy): Eukaryota > Metazoa > Chordata > Amphibia > Anura > Myobatrachidae > Pseudophryne > Pseudophryne corroboree. The sequence goes on from NC_086449.1 coordinate 676,591,823, forward strand.
CGAAGCTTATTTAGAACATATACGGCACGATGATACATGCCCCTCAGACATGGATTCATACATACATGCTTTTTACTATCCCACTAGGTCATACATTTCCTACCTACCACTCTCACCCCGACCATCCAAATCTTCTGTAGATATTGTGTAGATATTTTTCTGTTTAGTGATTAGATAGTGGCAGTTATTGGTGACTGCCAAAGGGTGGACTGTCAATGTCGAAAAATATTGCAGTACACACATCACATACAAACAACACACAGATGGCCTCCGCGCGTGTACTTGTTCTGTGCGTGCACGTATTTGCAATTTGCATATGGTCGCTCCCGCGCGCATCAGCGCGTGGTATGGGTATTTACGGTAGAGTTTGTGAACGCATGGAGAGCTATCAAAACACAATACATATTTAATCCAAATAGTGCACGATGTACACATAGTCCCCTGCACCACACCAGAAAGAAACAACAGTTTAAATGATTCCAGAACAAAGGGATTCACCTTTACAGGATAAGAGGGGACAGATTAAGGTTATATGGTGGTGTTTGGTATCCAGCTGTAGGGTATTTCAAGGGTAACATTCCGGTGTTGGTCTGCGGAAGATCGCATGTTCCTGCGGATAGTTATGTGCAGAAGCAGAATATAGATATAAACTGTATTTACTGTATATTATGTATGCGGCGGGAATCCAGAGGAGACCACCCACAAGAGCAGTTGGGAAAGACATCGCCTACCTTTTCAAATCGACCAATGACCTCTCCTGTACTGAAAAAGTGCATTCCTGTGTCCAATGGACAAAGGGATTACAGTATCCATTGTATTGCTTTTGGAAGACTTGTATAAATAACGCCTGCTGCAGCCTGGCCTGGCACAAGACTCACAACGTTATCTATTAGATGACGGAGGACCGGACCGGGAAGTGCACGCAAATATACTCACGTATGTACATTGACTGTAGCCATTTACTCTGTTATATTGTAGTGTATTATTTGTATTGTAAACCCCCTTTCAGCAATAATCCACTGTGGTGTCGGAACCCAGCGGTAAAATCACAATTGGTGTCGTGTCCTCGTTGCCCTGCTAAGGTTTAAAGTGTTTTATCATTGCATTACATTACTGCTAAGGTTTAAAGTGTTTTATCATTGCATTACATTACTGCTAAGGTTTAAAGTGTTTTATCATTGCATTACATTACTGCTAAGGTTTAAAGTGTTTTATCATTGCATTGCATTACTGTAAAGGGTTAAAGTGTATCTCTGGGTGTGCGTGCGCTGTGTGTACTTTGTACCCCCAGCGCGGCATTTGCACGCAAAGTCCGTACAGTGATACGGGACTCCGTACGCAAACAGTGTATAAAGTACGTAGCGTGTGTACTAAGGTTAGCGGCCGCTGCGGCTCCATGGTAAAGTGTATTCTAAGTATGTGTAAGGTATAGCTTTCATTCCTGTAAGATAATCAACATTATCATGGGGAACACCTGTGTACTGATCTGGAAGAAGCCTCAGGCATTAGAGTGTATTTGCTCCACCTTTTAGAGTTTTAAAGTTTTAATACTTTAGGCAGCGCCTGTTTTTTTATCATTTTTCTGTTTGAAGATGTATTTTTTGGAGGAAAAAATGCAAAAAAAGACACACTGCTACAAAGTCCCGCCACGTCATGGCGCGACTTAAAGGGCTGAATAGAGTGACTGCAGCAAGGATGTAAGATGACACATCTGTATTGTGTCCCCCTGTTTATTCACTACCAGTCTTAGCTTAAAGGTGAAAGAGTCTAATTCAGTTACAGTAGACCTGTTAAGTTAATGAGGGTGAAAAAGGGTGGTAGACTTGGGCTTTATTTCCTCAGGCTATTCAATTTCAGCCCCTTTATCATCCACACCGCTTTTTAACACCCATTAACGTTAACTCACAGAGTCTGTGAAAAGTTCATGGTTTTGTGCATCAAGAGGGCTGCGGCACCTGTTAACCCCCTAGTTATTTGGGATTTTTTTTCTGCGTCTGTTCAGACGGGTAAAAAAAATCCCTGATAAGTGCTGCCGGAGGGCTCACTTCGGGGCTAATTGAATAGCCCCGGGGAATCAATTAGTCTGCGGTAAATTGCTGCTGTATCTTAAGGGGGGTACTCACGGAGAGATCCATGCTTAAAATCTAAGCAATCTGAATAGATTGCTTAGATTTTAAGCACAGATTACTCGTGTGTAGCCCCCTCAGCGATAGCGATGCGCGGCCCCGCACATCGCTATCGCCGCTGCTAGATGGAGCCTGCATGCAGACCAATCTAGCAGGTCGATCATTTCACCCGCTGGGTGAAATGAGCGGCCCCCGTCCTCCCCGGCATCGCTCAGCACACATCGCTCTGTGCTGAGCGGTGGGAGAGATGTGTGCTGAGCGGTTCGTGTATACCCCCCTTTAGCTCCAACTCTAAATGAGAATATAGCTATCCTGTGATTGTGATTTTAGTATTGCATTTGTCACCCTGGAATCCAGCATGGTTTTCCAGGTGCACATTTGCACACTCTGGCTAGATTTGCTCCTAATGCCTAATAAGGCCAAGCACATTCAGAATTTCTTTATACACACATGTTAAAACATAGACATGTCGAAGTATAATATAGATATTATATTTGTTACACATTTAATGTACTCACCTAGGACACTTTAATCAATGAATATGAAGTTTGATGGACAACCCCTGTACATATTTAGTTACTACATTTGCATATTGTAAAATTGTTATGTGTTGTTCTCAGGGGAAAGTGCCTCCAAAGCAGCTGACCTCTAGACCACTGGAAGTGTTTATGTGCAGCATACTGAAGAGACAAGGCTACGGGGAAGGATTCCGCTGGCTGTCACAGTACATTAATTGATGGAGGAAAATCCCTTTATATTTTATATCCTCTTTTATTTCATTGCTCAAATTTTATCATTTGAATTTAATTGATAAACTGGTTAAAGTGCCAATTCAGCTAGACATGAATAAAAGTGCAATACTGTACCAGTTTTATTTTAATACCTTAACAAATACAGCCCTTGGATATACACAGAGGCGTCACTAGGGTTGGTGTCACCCGGTGTGGTAACTCATGGTGTCACCCCCCCCATGGACCTTCTCCCATATCACACCACACGCAATCCTTAGAAATGTTTTTGTACTAGTTTTACTTGTAAGTCATAATTCCTGTATATCACTGAATGCGATGGCAATAGTAGTGACATAGGACCCTATTTAGGTTGGTTTGCATATTCTGCTTAAAAGCAGAATCTGCAATCGTTTCTGTAGCATGCTGGGGTCCGTCCAGGATGCTAATTGGCATCCAGCGATGCGATTTCAATTATTTTGCGATCACATCGCTGAAGCAGATACGAAGGATGACCCCCTGCAGACGTAGCTAGGCTGCGTATGCAGGCAATGCACCGCCATTTTTCGGGTTGCAGTGGGTGCGTGTGATGTCACATAGCCGCCCCAAAAAAGCTCTGATCCCCTTTCCCAACCACACCCTGCTACGCCGGCCCCCAATGAAAGTGCAGTCCCTCAGGGATGCGACCGCACTTTGATTGCATGCTCACTGTCAGCGTGGCGCATTTTAGCAATTTTATTGCTAAAATTAAATGCAACCAGAATAATGTCCATAATTGAGTATGAGCCGAAATTCACATTATACAACACAGAATGAGCCGAAATTCACATCATAGAACACAGATTGATCCGAAATTCACATAATAGCACACTGAATGAGCCGAAATTCACATTATAGCACACTGAATGATCCGAAATTCATATTGTAGCACACTGAATGAGCCGAAATTCACATCATAGAACACAGAATGATCCAAAATTCACATTATAGCACACTGAATGATCCGAAATTCACATTGTAGCACTCTGAATGAGCCGAAATTCACATTGTAACACACTGAATGATCCGAAATTCATATTGTAGCACACTGAATGAGCCGAAATTCACATCATAGAACACAGAATGATCCAAAATTCACATTATAGCACACTGAATGATCCGAAATTCACATTGTAGCACTCTGAATGAGCCGAAATTCACATTGTAACACACTGAATGATCCGAAATTCACATTATAGCACACTGAATGAGCCGAAACTCACATTATAGCACACTGAATGAGCCGAAACTCACATTGTTGCACACTGAATGAGCCGAAACTCACATTGTAGCACACTGAATGAGCCGAAATTCACATTGTAGCACACTGAATGAGCCGAAATTCACATTATAGCACACTGAATGAGCCGACATTCACATTGTAGCACACTGAATGAGCCGAAACTCACATTGTAGCACACTGAATGAGCTGAAATTCACATTGTAACACACTGAATGATCCGAAATTCACATTGTAGCACTCTGAATGAGCCGAAATTCACATTGTAACACACTGAATGATCCGAAATTCACATTGTAGCACACTGAATGAGCCGAAACTAACATTGTAGCACACTGACTGAGCCAAAATTCACATTAAAGCACACAGTATTATCCAAAATTCAGGGACAGGGAGAGTGACAGCAGGGACAGTGACAGAGGGACAGTGACAGAGGGACAGTGACAGCAGGGACAGTGACAGAGGTGCAGTGACAGAGGGACAGTGACAGCGGTGACAGCAGTGACAGAGGTATAGTGACAGCAGGGACAGTGACAGAGGTATACTGACAGCAGGGACAGTGACAGAGGTGCAGTGACAGAGGGACAGTGACAGCGGTGACAGCAGGGACAGTGACAGAGGTATAGTGACAGCAGGGACAGTGACAGAGGTATACTGACAGCAGGGACAGTGACAGAGGTGCAGTGACAGAGGGACAGTGACAGCGGTGACAGCAGGCACAGTGACAGAGGTATAGTGACAGCAGGGACAGTGACAGAGGTATAGTGACAGCAGGGACAGTGACAGAGGGACAGTGACAGCGGTGACAGCAGTGACAGAGGTATAGTGACAGCAGGGACAGTGACAGAGGTATACTGACAGCAGGGACAGTGACAGAGGTGCAGTGACAGAGGGACAGTGACAGCGGTGACAGCAGGGACAGTGACAGAGGTATAGTGACAGCAGGGACCGTGACAGCAGGGACAGTGACAGAGGTATAGTGACAGCAGGGCCAGTGACAGAGGTATAGTGACAGCAGGGACCGTGACAGCAGGGACAGTGACAGAGGTATAGTGACAGCAGGGACAGTGACAGAGGTATAGTGACAGCAGGGACAGTGAGAGGTATAGTGACAGCAGGGACAGTGACAGAGGTATACTGACAGCAGGGACAGTGACAGAGGTGCAGTGACAAAGGGACAGTGACAGTGGTGACAGCAGGGACAGTGACAGAGGTATAGTGACAGCAGGGACCGTGACAGCAGGGACAGTGAGAGGTATAGTGACAGCAGGGACAGTGACAGCAGGGACAGTGACTGAAGTATAGTGACAGAGGTACAGTGACAGCAGGGAAAGTGAGTGACAGCAGTGACAGGGACATAGGGAAGCAGGGTAAGTACCTGAGCAGCGGAGGGGGGTGTAGTAGGCGGCCCTAGGCAGCGGAGGAAGTGGGCTGCGGTGTGCAGAACGTGGCCGGCGGCAGTGAGGAGAATGGCAAGCTGCAAGCGGTGCCGGCGCGCAAGATGACGTCATGAGGAGTGACGTACAGCGACCGGCATCCTGGCTGAGGAGACTGTCAGGAACCGCCAGTACGGACCCGGCGGCGGTATTCAGGCAGCGATTTGAGTCAGCAGGGGGATGCGATCATAACAAGAGGACGCCGCGGCACAGTTATGATCGTGCAACCCCCCCCCCCCCCTCCCCCTCCGAGCAGGTGCATGTGCGCCGCGGCTGGGTCCGTGCTTTCTGACACATTGTCAGTGTAATGGTAGGAATGCGACAGGTGTGAGGCTCTTGTTTGCTGTCACCCCACTGAAGGGTGACACCCGGGTGCGGGCCGCACCCCCCGCACCCGCCTCATGACGCCACTGGATATACATTGCTGTACACGTTGCTATGCTAAATTTGTCTAACTTTATTCTATAAATATAGTTTGATCCTTTGTTTTAGTCCAGAATATCCATATAAGGCAGGAACCAGCCAAGTACAGTAGTTGTTAGAATGTGATAAATCTCATTTAAACATGTTTATTTGTATACCTTTATCTCTGGGTCCACAATCAGTATTATGCCTACTGCCAGGACTACGCATGGTCAGAAGGACACTTCATACTTGCCATTATCCATGCAAGTCATTTGACAATGCCAAAGAACATCAGCATATCTGGATTCATGTACTGGAGCGGTCTACGTTTTTTTTTTGTCAATGTTGTGTATCTTTAGTGTTGGGGCTTATATTATGCATTCATCTAGACAGATAGAACTGGCATCCACAAATGTATTGATTCCATATCAGCAAATAAGGTTATAAATGGTTTAATCAGCACGTAGGCAAAAAAATATGACGATGCAATACAGTATATATATATATATATATATATATATATAAAAAGAACTTGCGGTGCGGCACTCCAATGATTAACACGGCAGGACAGCTTACCTGCCGTGTTAATCATTGGAGTGCCGCACCGCAAGTTCTTTTCATCCATTCATTGTGAGGGCACCTAATGTGATTCTATCTTTAAGTGGTTGTGCCGGACCCCTGCCTCCTCCTATATATATATATATAAAGTTACACAGACAAGAAGAATATTATTGATTTTACTATCTAAAGAAATGTTTTCCAGCAACCCTTGTTTACTTGCAAGCAATAGCAACGTTTTGTAAGGGGGAAAAGTAGTCAATAACGAAAACAGAGTAAACATGTATTTTTGTTGTTCAGTATAAATATAATACTGTATATATTTGTTTTATTTGCAACTGTTTCACCATTTAATTATTTATATATTTGTATCATTAATCCATATGATCCAACCTATAAAATGAAATCACAGAACTAAAACAGAGAATGCTTACATCAGCAGAATTTCCGATATTACACCTTTAGGAAAGGTTGTATACAGTAAGTTGTGGATTTTTTTTAAGGAAAATATCCTATGTAATAAAAGGCTAAAGCTGCTACTCATGTCTATGGGGGAAATGTTTTGTGTGCCGGAGGCCACTAGATGGCGCACGACAGAGCAATACAAGGGTTGCTTCATTCAGGCGCACACAGCCGCCTGTGCTGACATTACTGTTATGTTGTTCCATCATTTTGATGCTGATAACTTATAATTATTTATAATTGATGTGTGGTGCTCACGTATCTTACATATATACATATCAGATAAGCATAGCTTGAAAAGATAATTATACATTTGATTTAAAATAGTTTGTGGACTGCTCCAGGAGTAAAGTGTTAAAACATTTGTCTAGGTTTAATAGTTCTGTAACAGAATTGGGTTCTAATAGTCACTACATAAATCATATGACTTTGTCCCAATTTGGTACTATACAGCCAGGTAGACCTACAGTAACTTTATATAATTAACATATTAAGATTTAACAGAACACAGATGGGCAGATTTGATCATTAGTGGGATTTTTTGCAATCCGTATTCAGTGCTACATTTGGTATAGACCATAGTTAGGGCTTTGGCTATCCAACAATTAGGGAACTAGAAATCTGGAAAAAAAATACTGTGACAATGGTTGTAGCAAGTGACGTGACATTTTAAGAAATATGACATACTGTAAAGGGCCAATGTGTGCTGAGCTTGCGGGGGAAGACGGGGGGGCCGCTCATTTCACCCAGCGGGTGAAGCGAGCGACCTGCTAGATTGGCCTGCATGTAGGCCAGTCTAGCACCAGCGATAGCGGCTATCGCTGTGAGGGGTACACACGGAGTGATCACTGCTTAAAATCTAAGCAATCTAGTCAGATTGCTTAGATTTTAAGCAGCCATCACTCCGTGAGTACCCCCCTTAAGTGAGCCACAGATTGTGCAATGCACTATTTAAGTTGTGTATTGTCTATAGATGAATGTAAGCCATTGTTTTCTATGTGATATGTACATTTTCTCTTCTCTGTAGATGAATGCAAGTTGTTGCTTTCTGTTATCAGTAACTTCTGATAAAATAATCTTATCTATTGTGTTATTCATTTGGATAGCTAATTTGTAGTTAATTGTGCAGAGAAAATATACCCTCTCCCCTGTTCCGAATTTCACATCCTATGTCATCATTTCCAATAACCTTTTACATTTTCTATATGTATTTGTGATTGTTATCAGCAGATATGTTATATACTGTACAGAAGCTTGTTATTTAAATTCAATAGTCCACAAAGTCAGAATCATATTTCAATTTTTATGACAGATATTTTTACAAATGGTGCTTGTTTTAAATGCATTTTTCTATAAATGTTTGTCTTTCAGCACAAAGACGGTCATACTTTCCTTTTTTTAAATAGCAGCTGACATATTGCTTTCTCTGCCAAGGTGAAATTACATATAATCAATAGACTACAATGGAACAGTGCCTTTAATAACCAGATAATAATTCTATCTGTAGACTGGGTTTTTTCAGAAAGAAATGCATTGTCAAACATAAATTATATACAGTAAAATGAATCCCCTACAGGTTGAGGAGAATGACTTGCTGATCAGCTGCTGCCTATGCTCCAGACAGAATAATTGTGTGATCTATGGGCTGCAGGAAACGTCTGAAAGCAAAAGACGCCCACTGACGTTATTTTAGATCTGAGTGATGCAACGCATCGGTCGCAACATCATCAATCTGAATAACCTTAAGGTTACTCAGAATGGCTGCCTCATCTTCACTGCCGAGGTCAGTAAACCTGCGTCGGAAGACACGGACAATGGCTTTGGCTCTCCCACAAAATGGAGGTGACACTCCTCCATTTTTTGAAACTGTCCCGGTCAATGCCCCCTTCCCACCCCTAAATATGGCTTAGGGGGCACTGCTAGTGATCTCACAGTATAATATCTGAACATGCGCAGAACGGGATCCCGTGCATGTGCAGAATGGAATCCTGTATGTAAACCATTGTATTTACATACATCTCTGAATCAGCTACAAAATCAGATACAGCTGTTGAAGATAAGTTTCAAGAGGCATTTTGAAGACCTAAATCTATAGCCTGGATTCTGGTCATTTTCCCAATACAACTAATATAGAGAAGTTTGTTGGAGTTTAGCTGTCAATTCCCAGCATTCTTTGCTACCTAAAAAAACACTACCTGTGTCTGGCGCTAATCACTATATATATATATATATATATATATATATATATATATATATGTATAACTATGAATAGGTATATGTATGGATCCACATACACACCCACCTCGCATATACATACAATCAACTTGAATATAAATATTAATATATATGCTTTAATAAGAACCCATATGTTCTACAGAGCAGCGAAGGTAAATTGGCTTGTGGATGTAGCCAAACAATCCCACCTGATATAAACCAGATGTAAACCTACAAGAAAATATATAACCCCTCGCGCTAATATAATCAAATTGAGGCAACAGGACATGAATATACTCAATACATTAGTTCCTTTATGATATTTCTAATATCTATAAAATCATTCATATAAAGACAAAAGAACATCAAAAATTAATATGCGCATATAAAAACCCAATTAAAAACATAATAATAATAATTGAGCATAAGAGGTGGATCATATATCTATATTGCTATAATTGACCACGGTGGACTAATCTGATAATTGTAGAAATGTTGGTGTCCTTATTTTATTCCTAAATAGGACAGTCCCATAAAGTATGCTATAAATAATCTCCTGAATTGAATATCATATAGTGTAGCGTCCTCCCTTCTCCCACTTGTCAGCCTCTAACGCCAGCGATGCACATGTATTCACACCAACAGGGACCAACAACTGGTGTCAACTGGGTCACAAATAGGGCACTTTGACACGTTTCGCTACCAATTGAAGCTTCCTCATAGACTCTATGAGGAAGCTTCAGTTGGGAGCGAAACGCGTCAGGGAAAGTGCTCTATGAGGAAGCTTCAATTGGGAGCAAAAAGGGTCAGAGAAAGTGCACTATTTGTGACCCAGTTGACACCAGTTGTTGGTCCCTGTTGGTGTGAATACATGTGCATCGCTGGCGTTTGAGGCTGACAAGCGGGAGAAGGGAGGACGCTATATGCGGCGGCTTGAAGACGGGAGCATAACCAGCTGAAAGGTGCCTGCGGTGTGCCGAGCTCCGGGAGCCGGACTGTTTCCTCCAAAGCCAAAAGGTGTGTGCACTGCTCTCGTGAGGCAGTCTAGTGGGAGACGGAGGACGCCACTTGCGGTCGTTGGAGAACGGGAGCTTTATCATTCATCAGGCGCTTGCGGTGCGCCGAGTCCCGGGTGTCTGATTTTATCCTCCAGGATTCAGGATATATCTCCCATAGTGAGAACTTACCATTCTGTGAGCATACGGATAATTCCATGAACTCGTAAAAAACTTCATTCATGCTACACTATATAATATTCAATTCAGGAGATTATTTATAGCATAATTTATGGGACTGTCCTATTTAGGAATAAAATAAGGACATCAACATTTCTACAATTATCGGATTAGTCCACTGTGGTCAATTATAGCAATATAGATATATGATCCATCTCTTATGCTCAATTATTATTATTATATTTTTATTGGGGTTTTTATATGCGCATATTATTTTTTTGATGTTCTTTTGTCTTTATATGATTGATTTTATAGATATTAAAAATATCATAAAGGAACTAATGTATTGAGTATATTCATGTCCTGTTGCCTCAATTTGATTATATTAGCGCGAGGGGGTATATATATTCTTTGCTACCTGTAGTTTTATGTAATCTGTGGCTCGCGTGCATAATAAGACTTTAGGGTCATAAACCCAGAAGTCCTTACAGCGTGAGGGACAGCTCTAATTGATACAAGCCTCTATGTGCGTGATAAGGGGGGGTATTGCATAGAGTATACAATACATGATACATCCCGCCCTTAGACGGGATGCTAGTCATGGGTTGCAACACATTTTTGTCATTCACATCATCGGGAACATTTATGGAACAATGTGCAAAAGAAATGTGTTGCCTATAGCAACCATAAAATCTGGAGGACTGAGTCCCCCAAAGAAAGCACTGTTAAGCTAATCTAAGAATTTTTATTTTTGTAATAGAATCATATATTTAATAAAATTCAATATAAAATCACTAAAAAACATAATACACAACCAATTGGTGGCAATTTTCATATACTGTGGGGCATATGTAATAGGGTCCGAGTTTGTCAGAGGTGTGGGATGCCAGACGATCTCTGTCTTTTTTTAAAAGCGGCAATCATTTACAAGGCATTGTTTTGCCTTATAAATGATTGCCGCTTTAAAAAAACCTCCAAGATTGGCCGGCATTCCGCTTATTCGGCAAACTCAGACCTTATTACATATGCCCCCATGTATCTAAATAATTAGTTTAAAATAATAATAATAATAATAATAATAATGTTATTTATATTACACTTTTCTCCTACTAGGACTAAAAATAGAGATGAGCGCCTGAAATTTTTCGGGTTTTGTGTTTTGGTTTTGGGTTCGGTTCCGCGGCCGTGTTTTGGGTTCGAACGCGTTTTGGCAAAACCTCACCGAAATTTTTTTGTCGGATTCGGGTGTGTTTTGGATTCGGGTGTTTTTTTCCAAAAACACTAAAAAACAGCTTAAATCATAGAATTTGGGGGTCATTTTGATCCCAAAGTATTATTAACCTCAAAAACCATAATTTACACTCATTTTCAGTCTATTCTGAATACCTCACACCTCACAATATTATTTTTAGTCCTAAAATTTGCACCGAGGTCGCTGTGTGAGTAAGATAAGCGACCCTAGTGGCCGACACAAACACCGGGCCCATCTAGGAGTGGCACTGCAGTGTCACGCAGGATGTCCCTTCCAAAAAACCCTCCCCAAACAGCACATGACGCAAAGAAAAAAAGAGGCGCAATGAGGTAGCTGTGTGAGTAAGATTAGCGACCCTAGTGGCCGACACAAACACCGGGCCCATCTAGGAGTGGCACTGCAGAGTCACGCAGGATGGCCCTTCCAAAAAACCCTCCCCAAACAGCACATGACGCAAAGAAAAAAAGAGGCGCAATGAGGTAGCTGACTGTGTGAGTAAGATTAGCGACCCTAGTGGCCGACACAAACACCGGGCCCATCTAGGAGTGGCACTGCAGTGTCACGCAGGATGTCCCTTCCAAAAAACCCTCCCCAAACAGCACATGACGCAAAGAAAAAAAGAGGCGCAATGAGGTAGCTGTGTGAGTAAGATTAGCGACCCTAGTGGCCGACACAAACACCGGGCCCATCTAGGAGTGGCACTGCAGTGTCACGCAGGATGTCCCTTCCAAAAAACCCTCCCCAAACAGCACATGACGCAAAGAAAAAAAGAGGCGCAATGAGGTAGCTGTGTGAGTAAGATTAGCGACCCTAGTGGCCGACACAAACACCGGGCCCATCTAGGAGTGGCACTGCAGTGTCACGCAGGATGTCCCTTCCAAAAAACCCTCCCCAAACAGCACATGACGCAAAGAAAAAAAGAGGCGCAATGAGGTAGCTGACTGTGTGAGTAAGATTAGCGACCCTAGTGGCCGACACAAACACCGGGCCCATTTAGGAGTGGCACTGCAGTGTCACGCAGGATGTCCCTTCCAAAAAACCCTCCCCAATCAGCACATGATGCAAAGAAAAAGAAAAGAAAAAAGAGGTGCAAGATGGAATTATCCTTGGGCCCTCCCACCCACCCTTATGTTGTATAAACAAAACAGGACATGCACACTTTAACCAACCCATCATTTCAGTGACAGGGTCTGCCACACGACTGTGACTGATATGACGGGTTGGTTTGGACCCCCCCCAAAAAAGAAGCAATTAATCTCTCCTTGCACAAACTGGCTCTACAGAGGCAAGATGTCCACCTCATCTTCACCCTCCGATATATCACCGTGTACATCCCCCTCCTCACAGATTATCAATTCGTCCCCACTGGAATCCACCATCTCAGCTCCCTGTGTACTTTGTGGAGGCAATTGCTGCTGGTCAATGTCTCCGCGGAGGAATTGATTATAATTCATTTTAATGAACATCATCTTCTCCACATTTTCTGGATGTAACCTCGTACGCCGATTGCTGACAAGGTGAGCGGCGGCACTAAACACTCTTTCGGAGTACACACTTGTGGGAGGGCAACTTAGGTAGAATAAAGCCAGTTTGTGCAAGGGCCTCCAAATTGCCTCTTTTTCCTGCCAGTATAAGTACGGACTGTGTGACGTGCCTACTTGGATGCGGTCACTCATATAATCCTCCACCATTCTATCAATGTTGAGAGAATCATATGCAGTGACAGTAGACGACATGTCCGTAATCGTTGTCAGGTCCTTCAGTCCGGACCAGATGTCAGCATCAGCAGTCGCTCCAGACTGCCCTGCATCACCGCCAGCGGGTGGGCTCGGAATTCTGAGCCTTTTCCTCGCACCCCCAGTTGCGGGAGAATGTGAAGGAGGAGATGTTGACAGGTCGCGTTCCGCTTGACTTGACAATTTTGTCACCAGCAGGTCTTTCAACCCCAGCAGACCTGTGTCTGCCGGAAAGAGAGATCCAAGGTAGGCTTTAAATCTAGGATCGAGCACGGTGGCCAAAATGTAGTGCTCTGATTTCAACAGATTGACCACCCGTGAATCCTTGTTAAGCTAATTAAGGGCTGCATCCACAAGTCCCACATGCCTAGCGGAATCGCTCCCTTTTAGCTCCTTCTTCAATGCCTCCAGCTTCTTCTGCAAAAGCCTGATGAGGGGAATGACCTGACTCAGGCTGGCAGTGTCTGAACTGACTTCACGTGTGGCAAGTTCAAAGGGCATCAGAACCTTGCACAACGTTGAAATCATTCTCCACTGCACTTGAGACAGGTGCATTCCATCTCCTATATCGTGCTCAATTGTATAGGCTTGAATGGCCTTTTGCTGCTCCTCCAACCTCTGAAGCATATAGAGGGTTGAATTCCACCTCGTTACCACTTCTTGCTTCAGATGATGGCAGGGCAGGTTCAGTAGTTTTTGGTGGTGCTCCAGTCTTCTGTACGTGGTGCCTGTACGCCGAAAGTGTCCCGCAATTTTTCTGGCCACCGACAGCATCTCTTGCACGCCCCTGTCGTTTTTAAAAAAATTCTGCACCACCAAATTCAAGGTATGTGCAAAACATGGGACGTGCTGGAATTTGCCCATATTTAATGCACACACAATATTGCTGGCGTTGTCCGATGCCACAAATCCACAGGAGAGTCCAATTGGGGTAAGCCATTCCGCGATGATCTTCCTCAGTTGCCGTAAGAGGTTTTCAGCTGTGTGCGTATTCTGGAAAGCGGTGATACAAAGCGTAGCCTGCCTAGGAAAGAGTTGGCGTTTGCGAGATGCTGCTACTGGTGCCGCCGCTGCTGTTCTTGCGGCGGGAGTCCATACATCTACCCAGTGGGCTGTCACAGTCATATAGTCCTGACCCTGCCCTGCTCCACTTGTCCACATGTCCGTGGTTAAGTGGACATTGGGTACAACTGCATTTTTTAGGAGACTGGTGAGTCTTTTTCTGACGTCCGTGTACATTCTCGGTATCGCCTGCCTAGAGAAGTGGAACCTAGATGGTATTTGGTAACGGGGGCACACTGCCTCAATAAATTGTCTAGTTCCCTGTGAACTAACGGCGGATACCGGACGCACGTCTAACACCAACATAGTTGTCAAGGACTCAGTTATCTGCTTTGCAGTAGGATGACTGCTGTGATATTTCATCTTCCTCGCAAAGGACTGTTGAACAGTCAATTGCTTACTGGAAGTAGTACAAGTGGGCTTACGACTTCCCCTCTGGGATGACCATCGACTCCCAGCGGCAACAACAGCAGCGCCAGCAGCAGTAGGCGTTACACGCAAGGATGCATCGGAGGAATCCCAGGCAGGAGAGGACTCGTCAGACTTGCCAGTGACATGGCCTGCAGGACTATTGGCATTCCTGGGGAAGGAGGAAATTGACACTGAGGGAGTTGGTGGGGTGGTTTGCGTGAGCTTGGTTACAAGAGGAAGGGATTTACTGGTCAGTGGACTGCTTCCGCTGTCACCCAAAGTTTTTGAACTTGTCACTGACTTATTATGAATGCGCTGCAGGTGACGTATAAGGGAGGATGTTCCGAGGTGGTTAACGTCCTTACCCCTACTTATTACAGCTTGACAAAGGGAACACACGGCTTGACACCTGTTGTCCGCATTTCTGGTGAAATACCTCCACACCGAAGAGCTGATTTTTTTGGTATTTTCACCTGGCATGTCAACGGCCATATTCCTCCCACGGACAACAGGTGTCTCCCCGGGTGCCTGACTTAAACAAACCACCTCACCATCAGAATCCTCCTGGTCAATTTCCTCCCCAGCGCCAGCAACACCCATATCCTCCTCATCCTGGTGTACTTCAACACTGACATCTTCAATCTGACTATCAGGAACTGGACTGCGGGTGCTCCTTCCAGCACTTGCAGGGGGCGTGCAAATGGTGGAAGGCGCATGCTCTTCACGTCCAGTGTTGGGAAGGTCAGGCATCGCAACCGACACAATTGGACTCTCCTTGTGGATTTGGGATTTCAAAGAACGCACAGTTCTTTGCGGTGCTTTTGCCAGCTTGAGTCTTTTCAGTTTTCTAGCGAGAGGCTGAGTGCTTCCATCCTCATGTGAAGCTGAACCACTAGCCATGAACATAGGCCAGGGCCTCAGCCGTTCCTTGCCACTCCGTGTGGTAAATGGCATATTGGCAAGTTTACGCTTCTCCTCCGACAATTTTATTTTAGGTTTTGGAGTCCTTTTTTTACTGATATTTGGTGTTTTGGTTTTGACATGCTCTGTACTATGCCATTGGGCATCGGCCTTGGCAGACGACGTTGCTGGCATTTCATCGTCTCGGCCATGACTAGTGGCAGCAGCTTCAGCACGAGGTGGAAGTGGATCTTGATCTTTCCCTAATTTTGGAACCTCAACATTTTTGTTCTCCATATTTTAATAGGCACAACTAAAAGGCACCTCAGGTAAACAATGCAGATGGATGGATTGGATACTAGTATACAATTATGGACGGGCTGCCGAGTGCCGACACAGAGGTAGCCACAGCCGTGAACTACCGCACTGTACTGTGTCTGCTGCTAATATATAGACTGGTTGATAAAGAGATAGTATACTCGTAACTAGTATGTATGTATAAAGAAAGAAAAAAAAACCACGGTTAGGTCACTGGTATATACAATTATGGACGGGCTGCCGAGTGCCGACACAGAGGTAGCCACAGCCGTGAACTACCGCACTGTACTGTGTCTGCTGCTAATATATAGACTGGTTGATAAAGAGATAGTATACTCGTAACTAGTATGTATGTATAAAGAAAGAAAAAAAAACCACGGTTAGGTGGTATATACAATTATGGACGGGCTGCCGAGTGCCGACACAGAGGTAGCCACAGCCGTGAACTACCGCACTGTACTGTGTCTGCTGCTAATATATAGACTGGTTGATAAAGAGATAGTATACTCGTAACTAGTATGTATGTATAAAGAAAGAAAAAAAAACCACGGTTAGGTGGTATATACAATTATGGACGGGCTGCCGAGTGCCGACACAGAGGTAGCCACAGCCGTGAACTACCGCACTGTACTGTGTCTGCTGCTAATATATAGACTGGTTGATAAAGAGATAGTATACTCGTAACTAGTATGTATGTATAAAGAAAGAAAAAAAAATCACGGTTAGGTCACTGGTATATACAATTATGGACGGGCTGCCGAGTGCCGACACAGAGGTAGCCACAGCCGTGAACTACCGCACTGTACTGTGTCTGCTGCTAATATATAGACTGGTTGATAAAGAGATAGTATACTCGTAACTAGTATGTATGTATAAAGAAAGAAAAAAAAACCACGGTTAGGTCACTGGTATATACAATTATGGACGGGCTGCCGAGTGCCGACACAGAGGTAGCCACAGCCGTGAACTACCGCACTGTACTGTGTCTGCTGCTAATATATAGACTGGTTGATAAAGAGATAGTATACTCGTAACTAGTATGTATGTATAAAGAAAGAAAAAAAAACCACGGTTAGGTCACTGGTATATACAATTATGGACGGGCTGCGGAGTGCCGACACAGAGGTAGCCACAGCCGTGAACTACCGCACTGTACTGTGTCTGCTGCTAATATATAGACTGGTTGATAAAGAGATAGTATACTCGTAACTAGTATGTATGTATAAAGAAAGAAAAAAAAACCACGGTTAGGTGGTATATACAATTATGGACGGGCTGCCGAGTGCCGACACAGAGGTAGCCACAGCCGTGAACTACCGCACTGTACTGTGTCTGCTGCTAATATATAGACTGGTTGATAAAGAGATAGTATACTCGTAACTAGTATGTATGTATAAAGAAAGAAAAAAAAACCACGGTTAGGTCACTGGTATATACAATTATGGACGGGCTGCCGAGTGCCGACACAGAGGTAGCCACAGCCGTGAACTACCGCACTGTACACTGGTTGATAAAGAGATAGTAGTATACTCGTAACAACTAGTATGACGACGGTATAAAGAATGAAAAAAAAACCACGGTTAGGTGGTATATAATACAATTATGGTTGGACGGACTGCCTGCCGAGTGCCGACACAGAGGTAGCCACAGCCGTGAACTACCGCACTGTACACTGGTTGATAAAGAGATAGTAGTATACTCGTAACAACTAGTATGACGACGGTATAAAGAATGGAAAAAAAACCACGGTTAGGTGGTATATAATACAATTATGGTTGGACGGACTGCCTGCCGAGTGCCGACACAGAGGTAGCCACAGCCGTGAACTACCGCACTGTACACTGGTTGATAAAGAGATAGTAGTATACTACTAACAACTAGTATGACGACGGTATAAAGAACGAAAAAAAAACCACGGTTAGGTGGTATATATTATAATACAATTATGGATGGACGGACTGCCTGCCGAGTTCCGACACAGAGGTAGCCACAGCCGTGAACTACCGCACTGTACACTGGTTGATAAAGAGATAGTAGTATACTCGTAACAACTAGTATGACGACGGTATAAAGAACGAAAAAAAAAACACGGTTAGGTGGTATATATTATAATACAATTATGGATGGACGGACTGCCTGCCGAGTGCCGACACAGAGGTAGCCACAGCCGTGAACTACCGCACTGTACTGTGTCTGCTGCTAATATAGACTGGTTGATAAAGAGATAGTATACAATACTACTAATATACTGGTGGTCAGGCACTGGTCACCACTAGTCACACTGGCAGTGGCACTCCTGCAGCAAAAGTGTGCACTGTTTAATTTTAATATAATATTATTTATCATGTACTCCTGGCTCCTGCTATAACAACCTGCAGTGCTCCCCAGTCTCCCCCACAATTATAAGCTTTATATACAATACATTGATGTGCAGCACACTGGGCTGAGCAGTGCACACAGACTGAGTCACTGTGTGACTGTGTATCGTTTTTTTCAGGCAGAGAACGGATATATTAAATAAAACAAACAACTGCACTGTCTCTGGTGGTCACTGGTCACTGTGGTCGTCAGTCACTAAACTCTGTCTGCACTCTGCACTCTCTTCTAATCTACAGTATCACAGCAATCTCTCTCTCTCTCTCTCTTCTAAATCTAATCTAAATGGAGAGGACGCCAGCCACGTCCTCTCCCTATCAATCTCAATGCACGTGTGAAAATGGCGGCGACGCGCGGCTCCTTATATAGAATCCGAGTCTCGCGATAGAATCCGAGCCTCGCGAGAATCCGACAGCGTCATGATGACGTTCGGGCGCGCTCGGGTTAACCGAGCAAGGCGGGAAGATCCGAGTCGCTCGGACCCGTGAAAAAAAAAGTGAAGTTCGTGCGGGTTCGGATTCAAAGAAACCGAACCCGCTCATCTCTAACTAAAAAGTGTTTTACATTTGTCTTTACAGCACAAAATACAAAACAAGCTTAACAGTAGATCTAGTGAAATACTTGAGTAAATACAGTAGATAAGTTTGTTTTTGAAGAATTCTAGAGTGGAAGCTTCTTGAGCTGTGCGGGGAAGATAGGTCTATAGGGGGTCATTCAGACCTGATCGCATGCTAGGTTTTCTTGCTGCGATCAGGTCAGAACTGCGCATGCATATGCATCGCAGTGCGCAGGCACATCGTACAAGTACAAAGCGGATCGTTGCCCAGTGATGGATCGTTCACACAGCCGATCGCAAGGAGATTGACAGGTAGAAAGGCATTTGTGGGTGTCAACTGACCATTTTCTGGGAGTGTTTGGAAAAACGCAGGCGTGTCCAAGCATTTGCAGGGCGGGTGTTTGATGTCAATTCCGGCCCCGGACAGGCTGAAGGGATCGCAGCGGCTGAGTAAGTTCTGGGCTACTCAGAAACTGCACAAAACTTTTTTGTACCGGCCGGCTGCACATGCGTTCGCACACTTGCAAAGCAAAAATACACTCCCCTGTGGGCGTCGACTATCTGCTCGCAGCAGTGCAAAAAAACCCTAGCGAGCGATCAGCTCTGAATGACCCCCCATAGAGTCAGAGCCACAAAGCTGAAAGCTCGACCCCCAGATAAATTCATGGAGATTCTAGGTACTCTTAATAGTCCTTCATCTACAGATCATAGTAATCAAGTGTGACAGAAAGGATTTAGAAGCTGTTTCAAGTGATCCTGGTCATGTAGGGCTTTGAAAGTGACAAAGCCAATATTCAAAATGCTTCGCCATCTTACAGGTAGCCAGTGCAGGGAGTAGAGAATGGGTGTTATGTGGCTGGAACGGTGCTGGTTGGTTAACGGCCTGGCAGCTGCATTTTGTACCATCTGCAAGCGGGGCACTTATTTTGCTGGGAGACCAAGGTAGAGGGCATTGCAGTAGTCTAGGCATCAAAATACAAATACATGTATGACTTTTGGCAGATCTTCTAAAGGAATGAACTGCTTGAGGGCTATTTTTCTCAGATGAAAGAATGAGGATTTGATTGTGGCTGATACCTGATGTTTTAAGTGTCAAGATTACATCCAGAACAAAACCAAGATTCCACACATGTTCAGTGTTTTGTAGTTCTAAACTCTCAAGCATAAGTTAATAAGCATAAGTTAGTTGAATGTGCTGCAGTCTTGTCCTTCGATCTATCATAAGGACCTCTGTTTTATCAGGATTCAGTTGCAGTCATCTGGCACTCATCTACTCCTGGAGCTCAGCTAGACAGCCACTTAGGGTTGTTATTGGGTTATCAGTACCTGGAGCAAAGGACAGGTACAGTTGTGCATCATCTGCATAGCAATGGTAGACCAGGCCATATCGTCTGATTATGTCATCCATTGGTAGCATGGATACTGCAAAAAGCATGGGAGATAGTATAGAACCGCATGGGACACCACATGGCAGTGGCAGTGGTGACAATAAGTGTACTCCAGACTAGAGATGAGCGGGTTCGGTTTCTCTGAATCCGAACCCGCCCGAACTTCATGTTTTTTTTCACGGGTCCGAGCGACTCGGATCTTCCCGCCTTGCTCGGTTAACCCGAGCGCGCCCGAACGTCATCATGACGCTGTCGGATTCTCGCGAGGCTCGGATTCTATCGCGAGACTCGGATTCTATATAAGGAGCCGCGCGTCGCCGCCATTTTCACACGTGCATTGAGATTGATAGGGAGAGGACGTGGCTGGCGTCCTCTCCATTTAGATTAGGGTTGAGAGAGAGAGAGAGAGATTGACCTGAGGCTGTGATACTGTAGAAGAGAGTGCAGAGTTTAGTGAATGACGACCACAGTGACCACCAGACAGTGCAGTTGTTTGTTTTATTTAATATATCCGTTCTCTGCCTGAAAAAAACGATACACACAGTGACTCAGTCACATACCATATCTGTGTGCACTGCTCAGCCCAGTGTGCTGCATCAATGTATATATATATCTGACTGTGCTCAGCTCACACAGCTTATAATTGTGGGGGAGACTGGGGAGCACTGCAGTGCCAGTTATAGGTTATAGCAGGAGCCAGGAGTACATAATATTATATTAAAATTAAACAGTGCACACTTTTGCTGCAGGAGTGCCACTGCCAGTGTGACTAGTGACCAGTGACCTGACCACCAGTATATATAATATTAGTAGTATACTATCTCTTTATCAACCAGTCTATATTAGCAGCAGACACAGTACAGTGCGGTAGTTCACGGCTGTGGCTACCTCTGTGTCGGCACTCGGCAGCCCGTCCATAATTGTATATACCACCTAACCGTGGTTTTTTTTTCTTTCTTTATAGTCATACTAGTTACGAGTATACTATCTCTTTATCAACCAGTCTATATTAGCAGCAGACACAGTACAGTGCGGTAGTTCACGGCTGTGGCTACCTTTGTGTCGGCACTCGGCAGCCCGTCCATAATTGTATATACCACCTAACCGTGTTTTTTTTTTCTTTCTTTATAGTCATACTAGTTACGAGTATACTATCTCTTTATCAACCAGTCTATATTAGCAGCAGACACAGTACAGTGCGGTAGTTCACGGCTGTGGCTACCTCTGTGTCGGCACTCGGCAGCCCGTCCATAATTGTATATACCACCTAACCGTGGTTTTTTTTTCTTTCTTTATACATACATACTAGTTACGAGTATACTATCTCTTTATCAACCAGTCTATATTAGCAGCAGACACAGTACAGTGCGGTAGTTCACGGCTGTGGCTACCTCTGTGTCGGCACTCGGCAGCCCGTCCATAATTGTATATACCACCTAACCGTGGTTTTTTTTTCTTTCTTTATACATTCATACTAGTTACGAGTATACTATCTCTTTATCAACCAGTCTATATATTAGCAGCAGACACAGTACAGTGCGGTAGTTCACGGCTGTGGCTACCTCTGTGTCGGCACTCGGCAGCCCGTCCATAATTGTATATACCACCTAACCGTGGTTTTTTTTTCTTTCTTTATACATACATACTAGTTACGAGTATACTATCTCTTTATCAACCAGTCTATATATTAGCAGCAGACACAGTACAGTGCGGTAGTTCACGGCTGTGGCTACCTCTGTGTCGGCACTCGGCAGCCCGTCCATAATTGTATATACCACCTAACCGTGGTTTTTTCTTTCTTTCTTTATACATACATACTAGTTACGAGTATACTATCTCTTTATCAACCAGTCTATATATTAGCAGCAGACACAGTACAGTGCGGTAGTTCACGGCTGTGGCTACCTCTGTGTCGGCACTCGGCAGCCCGTCCATAATTGTATATACCACCTAACCGTGGTTTTTTTTTCTTTCTTTATACATACATACTAGTTACGAGTATACTATCTCTTTATCAACCAGTCTATATTAGCAGCAGACACAGTACAGTGCGGTAGTTCACGGCTGTGGCTACCTTTGTGTCGGCACTCGGCAGCCCGTCCATAATTGTATATACCACCTAACCGTGGTTTTTTTTTCTTTCTTTATACATACATACTAGTTACGAGTATACTATCTCTTTATCAACCAGTCTATATATTAGCAGCAGACACAGTACAGTGCGGTAGTTCACGGCTGTGGCTACCTCTGTGTCGGCACTCGGCAGCCCGTCCATAATTGTATATACCACCTAACCGTGGTTTTTTTTTCTTTCTTTATACATACATACTAGTTACGAGTATACTATCTCTTTATCAACCAGTCTATATATTAGCAGCAGACACAGTACAGTGCGGTAGTTCACGGCTGTGGCTACCTCTGTGTCGGCACTCGGCAGCCCGTCCATAATTGTATACTAGTATCCAATCCATCCATCTCCATTGTTTACCTGAGGTGCCTTTTAGTTGTGCCTATTAAAATATGGAGAACAAAAATGTTGAGGTTCCAAAATTAGGGAAAGATCAAGATCCACTTCCACCTCGTGCTGAAGCTGCTGCCACTAGTCATGGCCGAGACGATGAAATGCCAGCAACGTCGTCTGCCAAGGCCGATGCCCAATGTCATAGTACAGAGCATGTCAAATCCAAAACACCAAATATCAGTAAAAAAAGGACTCCAAAACCTAAAATAAAATTGTCGGAGGAGAAGCGTAAACTTGCCAATATGCCATTTACCACACGGAGTGGCAAGGAACGGCTGAGGCCCTGGCCTATGTTCATGGCTAGTGGTTCAGCTTCACATGAGGATGGAAGCACTCAGCCTCTCGCTAGAAAAATGAAAAGACTAAAGCTGGCAAAAGCAGTAGCACCGCAAAGAACTGTGCGTTCTTCGAAATCCCAAATCCACAAGGAGAGTCCGACTCCAATTGTGTCGGTTGCGATGCCTGACCTTCCCAACACTGGACGTGAAGAGCATGCGCCTTCCACCATTTGCACGCCCCCTGCAAGTGATGGAAGGAGCACCCGCAGTCCAGTTCCTGATAGTCAGATTGAAGATGTCAGTGTTGAAGTACACCAGGATGAGGAGGATATGGGTGTTGCTGGCGCTGGGGAGGAAATTGACCAGGAGGATTCTGATGGTGAGGTGGTTTGTTTAAGTCAGGCACCCGGGGAGACACCTGTTGTCCGTGGGAGGAATATGGCCGTTGACATGCCTGGTGAAAATACCAAAAAAATCAGCTCTTCGGTGTGGAAGTATTTCACCAGAAATGCGGACAACAGGTGTCAAGCCGTGTGTTCCCTTTGTCAAGCTGTAATAAGTAGGGGTAAGGACGTTAACCACCTCGGAACATCCTCCCTTATACGTCACCTGCAGCGCATTCATAATAAGTCAGTGACAAGTTCAAAAACTTGGGCCGACAGCGGAAGCAGTCCACTGACCAGTAAATCCCTTCCTCTTGTAACCAAGCTCACGCAAACCACCCCACCAACTCCCTCAGTGTCAATTTCCTCCTTCCCCAGGAATGCCAATAGTCCTGCAGGCCATGTCACTGGCAATTCTGACGAGTCCTCTCCTGCCTGGGATTCCTCCGATGCATCCTTGCGTGTAACGCCTACTGCTGCTGGCGCTGCTGTTGTTGCTGCTGGGAGTCGATGGTCATCCCAGAGGGGAAGTCGTAAGACCACTTTTACTACTTCCACCAAGCAATTGACTGTCCAACAGTCCTTTGCGAGGAAGATGAAATATCACAGCAGTCATCCTACTGCAAAGCGGATAACTGAGGCCTTGACATCCTGGGTGGTGAGAAACGTGGTTCCGGTATCCATCATTACTGCAGAGCCAACTAGAGACTTGTTGGAGGTACTGTGTCCCCGGTACCAAATACCATCTAGGTTCCATTTCTCTAGGCAGGCGATACCGAAAATGTACACAGACCTCAGAAAAAGAGTCACCAGTGTCCTAAAAAATGCAGCTGTACCCAATGTCCACTTAACCACGGACATGTGGACAAGTGGAGCAGGGCAGGGTCAGGACTATATGACTGTGACAGCCCACTGGGTAGATGTATGGACTCCCGCCGCAAGAACAGCAGCGGCGGCACCAGTAGCAGCATCTCGCAAACGCCAACTCTTTCCTAGGCAGGCTACGCTTTGTATCACCGGTTTCCAGAATACGCACACAGCTGAAAACCTCTTACGGCAACTGAGGAAGATCATCGCGGAATGGCTTACCCCAATTGGACTCTCCTGTGGATTTGTGGCATCGGACAACGCCAGCAATATTGTGTGTGCATTAAATATGGGCAAATTCCAGCACGTCCCATGTTTTGCACATACCTTGAATTTGGTGGTGCAGAATTTTTTAAAAAACGACAGGGGCGTGCAAGAGATGCTGTCGGTGGCCAGAAGAATTGCGGGACACTTTCGGCGTACAGGCACCACGTACAGAAGACTGGAGCACCACCAAAAACTACTGAACCTGCCCTGCCATCATCTGAAGCAAGAAGTGGTAACGAGGTGGAATTCAACCCTCTATATGCTTCAGAGGTTGGAGGAGCAGCAAAAGGCCATTCAAGCCTATACAATTGAGCACGATATAGTAGGTGGAATGCACCTGTCTCAGGCGCAGTGGAGAATGATTTCAACGTTGTGCAAGGTTCTGATGCCCTTTGAACTTGCCACACGTGAAGTCAGTTCAGACACTGCCAGCCTGAGTCAGGTCATTCCCCTCATCAGGCTTTTGCAGAAGAAGCTGGAGACATTGAAGGAGGAGCTAACACGGAGCGATTCCGCTAGGCATGTGGGACTTGTGGATGGAGCCCTTAATTCGCTTAACAAGGATTCACGGGTGGTCAATCTGTTGAAATCAGAGCACTACATTTTGGCCACCGTGCTCGATCCTAGATTTAAAGCCTACCTTGGATCTCTCTTTCCGGCAGACACAAGTCTGCTGGGGTTGAAAGACCTGCTGGTGACAAAATTGTCAAGTCAAGCGGAACGCGACCTGTCAACATCTCCTCCTTCACATTCTCCCGCAACTGGGGGTGCGAGGAAAAGGCTCAGAATTCCGAGCCCACCCGCTGGCGGTGATGCAGGGCAGTCTGGAGCGACTGCTGATGCTGACATCTGGTCCGGACTGAAGGACCTGACAACGATTACGGACATGTCGTCTACTGTCACTGTATATGATTCTCTCAACATTGATAGAATGGTGGAGGATTATATGAGTGACCGCATCCAAGTAGGCACGTCACACAGTCCGTACTTATACTGGCAGGAAAAAGAGGCAATTTGGAGGCCCTTGCACAAACTGGCTTTATTCTACCTAAGTTGCCCTCCCACAAGTGTGTACTCCGAAAGAGTGTTTAGTGCCGCCGCTCACCTTGTCAGCAATCGGCGTACGAAAAAAGTTACATCCAGAAAATGTGGAGAAGATGATGTTCATTAAAATGAATTATAATCAATTCCTCCGCGGAGACATTGACCAGCAGCAATTGCCTCCACAAAGTACACAGGGAGCTGAGATGGTGGATTCCAGTGGGGACGAATTGATAATCTGTGAGGAGGGGGATGTACACGGTGATATATCGGAGGGTGATGATGAGGTGGACATCTTGCCTCTGTAGAGCCAGTTTGTGCAAGGAGAGATTAATTGCTTCTTTTTTGGGGGGGGTCCAAACCAACCCGTCATATCAGTCACAGTCGTGTGGCAGACCCTGTCACTGAAATGATGGGTTGGTTAAAGTGTGCATGTCCTGTTTTGTTTATACAACATAAGGGTGGGTGGGAGGGCCCAAATACAATTCCATCTTGCACCTCTTTTTTCTTTTCTTTTTCTTTGCATCATGTGCTGATTGGGGAGGGTTTTTTGGAAGGGACATCCTGCGTGACACTGCAGTGCCACTCCTAGATGGGCCCGGTGTTTGTGTCGGCCACTAGGGTCGCTAATCTTACTCACACAGCTACCTCATTGCGCCTCTTTTTTTCTTTGCGTCATGTGCTGTTTGGGGAGGGTTTTTTGGAAGGGACATCCTGCGTGACACTGCAGTGCCACTCCTAGATGGGCCCGGTGTTTGTGTCGGCCACTAGGGTCGCTAATCTTACTCACACAGCTACCTCATTGCGCCTCTTTTTTTCTTTGCGTCATGTGCTGTTTGGGGAGGGTTTTTTGGAAGGGCCATCCTGCGTGACACTGCAGTGCCACTCCTAGATGGGCCCGGTGTTTGTGTCGGCCACTAGGGTCGCTAATCTTACTCACACAGCTACCTCATTGCGCCTCTTTTTTTCTTTGCGTCATGTGCTGTTTGGGGAGGGTTTTTTGGAAGGGACATCCTGCGTGACACTGCAGTGCCACTCCTAGATGGGCCCGGTGTTTGTGTCGGCCACTAGGGTCGCTTATCTTACTCACACAGCGACCTCGGTGCAAATTTTAGGACTAAAAATAATATTGTGAGGTGTGAGGTATTCAGAATAGACTGAAAATGAGTGTAAATTATGGTTTTTGAGGTTAATAATACTTTGGGATCAAAATGACCCCCAAATTCTATGATTTAAGCTGTTTTTTAGTGTTTTTTGAAAAAAACACCCGAATCCAAAACACACCCGAATCCGACAAAAAAAATTAGGTGAGGTTTTGCCAAAACGCGTTCGAACCCAAAACACGGCCGCGGAACCGAACCCAAAACCAAAACACAAAACCCGAAAAATTTCAGGCGCTCATCTCTACTCCAGACAAAAACTCTCTGTGACCTGCCAGCGAGCAGTGATTTGAACCAGCTAAGGACTGTGCCATCCAGTCCACAGAAATTCTTCAGGCGCTCGATTAGAATCCCTTGGTCCACTGTGTCAAAAGCTGCGAAGTGATCCAGCAGGATTAAGATTGAACAGTCACCCCTGTCTCTTGCCAGTAGAAGATCATTAAGAAGGGCTGTTTTTGTGCGATCTCTTCCTGAATCCTAACTGGAATGGAACATAAATATTATGGGTTGTCAGGCGGGTTTGTAATTGAGTTGCAACCACTTTCTCAATAACCTTTCCTAGAAAAAGAAAGTTTGATATTGGCCTATAGTTGGTCATGCAGTTGGGATCTAAATTACCTATTTTTTTTATAAAGTGGTCTGACAATTGCTTCCTTTAGTGGTTCAGGAAAAATGCCTGTCTGCAAAGAGCATTGAACTATTTTTGCAATTATAGGGGCAATTATTTCCATGCACCCTAATAGAATTGTAATATCTAGGTACAGGTGTGCTTGTAGTCCTGTAGCCGCCTATGGGGGTGATTCAGACCTGATCGTAGATGTGCTGAATTTAGCACATCTACGATCAGCTTCCCTGACATGCGGGGTGACGCCCAGCACAGGGCTAGTCCACCCCGCATGTCAGGCCCAACTTCTCCGCACAAGTACAAAAGCATTGCACAGCGGCAATGCTTTTGTACTTCTGGAGTAGCTGCGCGCTGGCAGGGAGCTACTCATCGCTGCCCAGTTCGCAGCAGCTGCGTGTGATGTCACGTAGCCACCGCGGCCCGCCCCTCCCAATGGTCCGGGCACGCCTGAATTGCCCGGACCGCAGTCCCTAAATGGCAGCTAAATGCTGCCGGACCGCCCCCTCCCGCCCAGTGTCCGCCTCTGCCTGTCAATCAAGCAGAAGCAATTGCATGGCTACGACAGCTGTCGGCTGTCTGTCATGCGTAGTTCAGACCTGATCGCTGCTGTGCGAAACGCACAGCACTGATCAGGTCTGAATCAGCCCCTATGTTCTATGTAAGACACCACTACTTTACATGCACCATGACAGAGATGCAAGTATTTTGCTTCCCCTGGTTGCGCAGACACAGAACCACTCGTTTGGTAGCAAATGCTATAAAGGTTACCAGCACATAAGTATACCATACAAAATACCAACAATCAGGTGTATACAGGTATCGTTTAAGATAGAGCACTTGTTTGCAATATGCAGGGAGAGAACTTCTAACACAAGGGTGGTCATTCCGAGTTGATCGCTAGCTGCATTCGTTCGCTGTGCAGCGATGAGGCAAAAAAAGACACTTCTGCGTATGCGGCGCAATGCGCATACACAACGTACTATTACAACGGCCGATGTAGTTTCACACAGGGTCTAGCGTAGCTTTTCATTCGCACTGCCAGCCGCAGAGTGATTGACATGAAGTGGGCGTTTCTGGGTGTCAACTGACCATTTTCAGGGAGTGTTTGCAAAAACGCAGGCGTGCCAGGAAAAACGCAGGCGTGGCTGGGCGAACGCAGGGCGTGTTTGTGACGTCAAAACAGGAACTGAACAGTCTGAAGTGATCGCAAGCGCTGAGTAGGAATTGAGCTACTCTAAAACTGCACAAAAAACTTTGCCGCCTCTCTGCGATCCTTTCGTTCACACTTCTGCTAAGCTAAATTACACTCCAAGTGGGAGGCGGCATAGCGTTTGCACGGCTGCTAAAAACAGCTAGCGAGTGAACAACTCGGACTGACCACCAATATTCAATTGAACAGGTGCAGCCGGTATGTGAACAGTCTGATCCTGCAATAGCTTTTGCTACCAGTTTCATCAGAAGATAGGTAGTACAAAACGACCGATGACAGTAAACACTGGCTAGTTTCCTTCTGTTTTGCAGTCTCAGTCACTCCTAGCCAGCAGTAGAAACAAGTGAGGTCTCTGAAGTGAGTATCAGCTGCTTGTCGGCTTTAACAAGGGATTGGTAACAGTCGGTAGTAGAATGGTAGTCAACAGGTGATATATTCAAAACAGGTTCACAGCTGGCTTGAAGCCTTGTTTGCTCTGACAATATAAACCTACAGTTGCAGAGTAGTAGACCGGAGAATTAACGCAAGCAGGTACACGGCCGGCTGCAGCTTGCATACACAGTCAATGATGAACCAGCAATAGCAGAGTAGCAGACGGGAGTTATTTGAAGCAGATACATGGCTGACTTGAAGCTTACATACACAGTCAATGATGAACCAGCAATAGTATAGTGACAGACAGGTGAATTCATTCATGCAGGTACACGGCTGGCTGAAGCTTGCATACATTTTAATTAGGGTACCTAGCATGACTGCACTTGTGAATATGGCACAATTCTAGGTAAGTCCAATTATTCTGAACAATAGGTCGAAAATGGGGTGGCTCCTGGGGTACGGGGCCTCCTGGACTGCCGTGGCTGGGCGACAACAGGGCATCGCAGCATTACATTTAATTTGGCACTTTCACCGTTTGTTTATTATACATGTTACACATTTTTTTCACTTATATTAATTCACCCCATAACACCCCTTTCTTTCTCACCTATCCCTTAATCCTTCTCACTACACATAATTATTCCCTGCGATGCCCTGGGGTTGCTTGGCTGTGGTTTTTTGGGGGGTCCCGTGCCCTAGGTTTGAACCCCTATAGTGTTAGGTACTGCAGCAGAGTGGAGTCCCTTGCCGCGGGGCTGCAGCTTCATGCATTGATCAATACATAACTAAACTCCACTATTTATTATATGCTAAGCTCAGTGGCGGAACTAGCGAGCGGTGGGCCCAGGTGCAAAAAATGCTTTGGGCCCCCCTCTCATCCCGTCCAAGAGATAGATAGATAGATAGATAGATAGATATACATACACAGTGGTGCAAGTAACAAAAAAAATTTTTAGTTGTGCTGTGTGCGCGCACCGAAGGCGCGTGCACGGCAAAAAATGGGTGTGGCCATTCAAAGTGGGGGCGTAATACACATATGACCCAAATAGTGCAGTGCCAGATTCACATATGCCACCACAGTGTCAGATATGCACCCGCGCTGCTAGATATGCCCCCACATTGCCAGATACACATATGCCCCCACAGTGCCAGAAATGCCCCCACAGTGCCAGATACACATATGCCCCCACAGTGCAAGATATGCACCCACAGTGCCAGATACACATATGCCCCCGCAGTGCCAGATATGCACCCACGGTGCTAGATATGCCCCCACAGTGCCAGATACACATATGCCCCCGCAGTGCCAGATATGCACCCACGGTGCTAGATATGCCCCCACAGTGCCAGATACACATATGCCCCCACAGTGCCAGAAATGCCCCCACAGTGCCAGATACACATATGCCCCCACAGTGCAAGATATGCACCCACAGTGCCAGATACACATATGCCCCCGCAGTGCCAGATATGCACCCACGGTGCTAGATATGCCCCCACAGTGCCAGATACACATATGCCCCCGCAGTGCCAGATATGCACCCACGGTGCTAGATATGCCCCACAGTGCCAGATACACATATGCCCCCACAGTGCCAGATATGCACCCACGGTGCTAGATATGCCCCACAGTGCCAGATACACATAAGCCCCCGCAGTGCCAGATATGCCCCCACATTGCCAAATACACATGCCCCCACAGTGCTAGTTACTGGAGACTGAATAAAAACCACGGTACTTTACTTCCAGACTATGAGTGTTGTTCTGCAGGAGAGGGACAGCAGTACACACGCTGGACAATACAATACTAGGTCAGCAGTAGGCATGTGTAATTTAATATTAGAATGCATTTATGTGGCAGTGATGAGAGAGGGAGAGAAAACTACAGTAGCTACAACATGTCCATCTACACTAACTGCAGCTGAGCTCCGTGAATGTAACTTTCAGCCCCCTCCCGCACTCTGTACCTGGCCTTTGTGCAGGAGCTATGTACCTTAGACGGAGAGCTGCCTGCAGTCCACATGCCGAATTCTGCCAGGCACGCGACCCCCGACCTCTGATCACAACACAGCCTCATCAAGCACAACAGCTGAACGGGGCTGTACAGATAAGGGCAGATCTTTTAACCTGTTCAGTACAGGATCGCTGCCCTTTCCCTTATCTGTACAGCCCCGTTCAGCTGAGAGATGTGATGAAGGAGTCAGACGGACTGTGTGCTAGGGGAGCGAATGTTCCAATCACCCCCGCTGGATCCACCACTGGCCCCCGCAGTGGATTGAGAGCAGGGCTTCCGTACACAGCGGTGTGAAAAAAAATCCCTTAAAATGCCCGCCGCCGGGGAGACAGGCGCTAGAGGTCAAATGTGACTTCTAGCGTCTGTCTCTTGGCGGCGGCCATTTTTGGTGGGGGTTTTTTTACATTGCAAAGTACAGAAACGCTGCCGCAGCCCCCAGCGCGTCTCAATTCACTCACTGCGGGGGCTGCGGCGGCTGGAATCAGTGCCTATGCTTTGGGCCCCTTGACAGAGGTGGGCCCCAGTGCAAGGCACTGCTTGCACTGGCGGTAGTTCCGCCTCTGGCTAAGCTGTATGACATCAGTAATGCTAGAGACAGTGCACCTACAACACCCCCCCTTTTCTTCTGTAGACATTCAATAATGATCCAGCAATAGTAGAGTAGCAGACAGGTGAATTAACTCACACAGGTACACGGCTGGCTGAAGCTTCCACAGCCACTCCGATCCTCGATCCCCACGGATGGTCATCTTCTGTTCTGTTAAGTCAATCCCTGACCCTTCCAGGAACGAAGCCCAGTCTTTGCTCCCTTCTACTGCACTGCGGTCCTCCTATATAAGTCTTCGCTCCCCAGGACCTCCACTCACGATAACTTGCTCCAGGGGCCCCCAGTAACAGCCCTCCCATAGGCCACTCTGCCCTACAACCCAAGGGCCCAATCACTGCTGCCCAAATTTTCTAAGCACTGCTGTTGCTGGCCAGGGGAGAAACACTTAGGCCCCTTTCACACTAGCTGGCATGGCAAACTCCCGGTCGGCTTTGTGCCGGGCTGGGATTGTAATGAATACATAAGCCCATCGGATCCTTTCACATGGCACGGACATGGCCCGGTCACCATGTTGCAGCAGGAAAATAGGATTTCAATACCTACCGGTAAATCCTTTTCTCAAGGTCCGTAGAGGATGCTGGGGACACTTCAAGAACCATGGGGTATAGACGGGATCCGCAGGAGACATGGGCACTTTAAGACTTTCAAAGGGGTGTGAACTGGCTCCTCCCTCTATGCCCCTCCTCCAGACTCCAGTCATAGGAACTGTGCCCAGGGAGATGGACATTTAGAGGAAAAAGGATTTATTTTGATTTAAACTAAGGTGAGATATACACCAGCTCACACCTCAAACATGCCGTACAACATGGCATTTAACCCAACACATGCAACGGCATGACTAATGACAGCAACAGGCTGACTATAAATGCAACACAACATGTGTGTAACCATAACCAATAACTGCAGATACAGTACGCACTGGGACGGGCGCCCAGCATCCTCTATGGACTAAGAGAAAAGGATTTACCGGTAGGTATAAAAATCCTATTTTCTCCTTACGTCCTAGAGGATGCTGGGGACACTTCAAGAACCATGGGGTTTATACCAAAGCTCTAGAATGGGCGGGAGAGTGCGGATGACTCTGCAGCACCGATTGACCAAACAAGAGGTCTTCCTTAGCCAGGGTATCAAACTTGTAAAACTTTGCAAAAGTGTTTGAACCTGACCAAGTAGCTGCTCGGCAAAGCTGTAATGCCGAGACCCCCCGGGCAGCCGCCCAGGATGAGCCCACCTTTCTGGTAGAATGGGCCTTCACCGATTTCGGTAACGGCAATCCAGCCATAGAATGAACTTGCCGAATCGTATTACAGATCCAGCGTACAATAGTCTGCTTGGAAGCAGAAGCCCCAATCTTGTTGGGAACATACAGGACAGACAGAGCCTCCGTTTTCATAATCTTAGCCATTCTGGCTACATAAATTTTCAAAGCTCTGACCACATCTAGAGACTCCGATTCCTCAAAGGCGTCAGTAGCCACTGGCACCACAATAGGTTGGTTCATGTGAAATGATGACATCACTTTATGCAGAAATTGCTGACGAGTTCTCAACTCCGCTCTATCTTTATGGAAGATCAAATAGGGGCTCTTGTGAGACAAAGCCGCCAATTCAGACACCCGCCTTGCAAAGGCTAACAGCATTATCACTTTCCAAGTGACGAATTTCAACTCTACCTTACGTAAAGGTTCAAACCAATGAGACTGCAGGAATTGCAACACCACGTTAAGATCTCATGGTGCCACCGGGGCACAAAAGAAGGCTGGATGTGCAGCACGCCTTTCACGAAAGTCTGAACTTCCGGAAGGGAAGCCAATTCTTTTTGAAAGAAAATTGACAAGGCCGAAATTTGTACTTTAATTGAGCCTAACTTTAGGCCCGCATCCACCCCTGCTTGCAGAAAATGGAGAAAACGGCCCAGCTGAAATTCTTCCGTAGGAGCCTCCTTGGGTTCACACCAAGACACATATTTCCTCCAAATACGGTGATAATGTTTCACCGTTACCTCTTTTCTAGTCTGAAGCAGTGTGGGAATTACTTCACCGGGAATACCCTTTCGGGCTAAGATCCTGCGTTCAACCTCCAAGCCGTCAAATGAAGCCGCGGTAAGTCTTGGTACACGCACGGCCCCTGCTGTAACAGATCGTCTCATAGAGAAAGAGGGCAGGGATCTCCTATGAGTAATTCCTGAAGATCTGGATACCAGGCCCTCCTTGGCCAGTCTGGAACAATGAGGATTGCATTAACCCTTGTTCTTCTTATGATCTTTAACACTTTTGGAATGAGTGGAATCGGAGGGAACACATATATCGACTGAAACACCCACGGTGTCACTAGGGTGTTCACTGCTATTGCTTGAGGGTCCCTCGACCTGGAACAATATCTCAGAAGTTTCTTGTTGAGGCGAGACACCATCATGTCTATTTGAGGAATTCCCCAACGACTTGTCACTTCTGCAAAGACCTCTTGATGAAGACCCCACTCTCCTGGATGGAGATCGTGTCTGCTCAGGAAGTCTGCTTCCCAGTTGTCCACACCCGGAATGAAGACCGCTGACAGAGCGCTTACATGCCTTTCCGCCCAGTGGAAAACTTTTGTGGCTTCTGCCATTGCCGCTCTGCTCCTGGCGGTTTACATATGCCACTGCTTTTACGTTGTCAGACTGAATCAAGACGGGCAGACCGCGAAGAAGGTGTTCCGCTAGTAGAAGGCTGTTGTAAATGGCCCTTAATTCCAGAATATTTACGTGTAGACAAGCTTCCTTGCTTGACCATTTTCCCTGGAAATTTTCCCCCTGTGTGACTGCACCCCAGCCTCAGAGACTCGCATCTGTGGTCACCAGGAATCAGTCCTGGATCCCGAATCTGCGTCCCTCTAGGAGGTGAGAGCTGTGCAGCCACCACAGGAGTGAGATTCTGGTCTTGGAAGACAGGATTATCTGTCGGTGCATGTGCAGATGGGATCCGGACCATTTGTCCAACAGGTCCCACTGAGATACTCTGGCATGGAATCTGCCAAACTGAATGGCCTCGTAGGCCGCCACCATCTTCCCTAGCAACCGAGTGCATTGATGAATCTACACTCTTGTCGGCTTCAGAATCTGTTTGACCAGGTTCTGAATTTCCAGATCCTTTTCCACTGGAAGAAAAACTCTCTGTAATTCCATGTCCAGAATCATACCCAAGAACGACAGCCTTGTCGTCGGAACCAACTGTGATTTTGGCAAGTTTAGGAGCCAACCATGTTGTTGCAGAGTTGTCAGGGAGAGCGTCATGCTCTGCAGTAATTGCTCCTTGGACCTTGCTTTTATCAGGAAATCATCCAAGTACGGGATAATTGTGATTCCTTGCTTGCGCAGGAGAACCATCATTTCCGCCATAACTTTATTGAAAACCCTCGGAGCCGTGGACAGGCCAAACGGCAACGTCTGAAATTGGTAATGACAACCCTGAACGGCAAACCTCAGGTAAGCCTGATGTGGAGGATATATGGGGACTTGTAAGTAGGCATCCTTTATGTCGACCGACACCATAAAATCCCCTTCCTCCAAACTGGAGATCACTGCTTGGAGAGACTCCATCTAGAATTTGAATTTTTTTAGATAGAAATTTAGGGATTTTAAGTTCAGAATAGGTCTGACTGAACCGTCCGGCTTCGGGACCACGAACAGGCTCGAATAAAAGCCTTCTCCCTGTTGTGACGGGAGCACCGTGGCAATGACTTGATTTTGACATAGCTTTTGTATAGCACCGCATACCACCTCCCTGTCCGGAAGAGAAACTGGTAAGGCTGATTTGAAAAATCGTCGAGGAGGCACGTCTTGAAATTCCAGCTTGTACCCTTGGGACACTATTTCTAATACCCATGGGTCTAGGTCCGAACGAACCCAGAAATGACTGAAGAGTCAGAGACGTGCCCCCACTGGTGCGGACTCCCGCAGAGGAGTCCCAGCGTCATGCAGTGGATTTGGTAGGAGCCGGAGAGGACTTCTGCTCTTGGGAACTTGCCACAGCCGGTGACCTCTTTCCCTTTCCTCTTCCTCTGGAAGCAAGGAAGCAGACCCTCGTCCTCTTTTGTATTTATTGGGCCGAAAAAACTGCATCTGATAGTGGTGCGTTCTCTTTTGTTGTGCAGGAACATAAGGTAAAAAGGATGATTTACCCGCGGTAGCCGTAGATACCAGGTCAGCGAGGCCATCACCAAACAAGCCACCACCTTTATATGGCAGAGGCTCCATAGCCTTCTTAGAGTCAGCATCAGCATTCCATTGATGAATCCACAATGCTCTCCTAGCTGAGACTGCCACAGCATTGGCCCTTGGTCCCAAAAGGCCAATGTCCCTCGCTTCCTTCCCTGATATGACCCAGTGTCAAAAGAATGCTATCCCTATCCAGGGTATCTAACTCAGATGACAAGTTATCTGCCCACTTTTCAATAGCGCTACTCACCCACGTCGAAGCAACTGCAGGTCTGAGTAGCGTACCCGTAGTGACATAAATGGATTTCAATGTATTTTCCTGCTTACGATCCGCAGGTTTCTTTAGGACTGCCGTGTCAGGAGATGGAAGCGCCACCTTTTTGGACAGCCATGATAGAGCTTTGTCCACAATGGGGGGTGACTCCGACTTTTCCCTATCCCCAGAGGGGAACGGATATGCCACCGGAATTCTCTTGGGAATCTGAAACTTCTTGTCAGGATTTTCCCAAACCTTTTCAAAAAGAGCATTCAGTTCATGAGAGGGAGGGAACGTTACCTCAGGTTTCTTTCCTTTAAACATACAGACCCTTGTATCAGGAACAGCAGGGTCCTCCATGATATGTAACACGTCTTTTATCGCCACAATCATGTACTGAATGCTTTTAGCCAGTTTTGGATTTAATCTGGCATCACTATAGTCGACACTGGAGTCAGAGTCCATGTCGGTATCTGTATCTGCAATCTGGGTAAAAGAACGCTTTTGTGACCCCGAGGGGGTCTGAATTTGTGACAACACATCCTCCACGGATTTCTTCCATGCCTGGGTCTGAGACTCGGACGTATCCAATCTCTTATTTAATAGAGCCACATTCACATTCAAAGCACTCAAAACATTTACCCAAACAGGTGTCGGCGGTCCCGACAGGGTCACTCCCACAGTCGTTTCTTTCCCTAATCCAGTCTCCTCCTGGGAAGAGCACTCAGCCTCAGACATGCTGACACACATGTACCAACACCACAAACACACTGGGCAAATAGGGGACAGACCCACA
The DNA here is from genome assembly GCF_028390025.1 of Pseudophryne corroboree. Classification (NCBI taxonomy): domain Eukaryota; kingdom Metazoa; phylum Chordata; class Amphibia; order Anura; family Myobatrachidae; genus Pseudophryne; species Pseudophryne corroboree. The sequence continues at coordinate 676,628,799 of NC_086449.1, forward strand.
GTAAAGCCTGTCAGAGAAACACAGAGGGTCCGGGAGTGTGCCAGCTCACAACCCAGTGCCTATCCTGGTTCTGAAACTTTTTTATATAATGCCTCAGACCTGTTAGCGCTTTTATATCATAAATCCAGCACCAAATTAACTGTGCCCCCCGCGCCCTGCACCCTGTAGTGCCGCTATGTGTGTGAGGAAGCATGGCGCGCAGCGCCGCCACTGTACGTTACCTCAAAGCTGTCACTGAAGTCTTCTGATCTTCTACTCACCCAACTACTGACTTCTGGCTCTGTAAGGTGGGTGACGGCGGGCTCCGGTAACGAGCATCTAGGCGTACCTAGCGTTCAGACCCTCAGGAGCTAATGGTGTCCTGTAGCCTAAGAAGCAGTGCCTTGAAACTCACAGAAGTAGGTCTGCTTCTCTCCCTTCAGTCCCACGATGCAGGGAGCCTGTTGCCAGCAGGTCTCCCTGAAAATAATAAACCTAACAAAAGTATTTTTTCAGAGAAACTCAGGAGAGCTCCTCAGTGTGCATCCAGTCTCACTGGGCACAGATTCTAAACTGGAGTATGGAGGAGGGGCATAAAGGGAGGAGCCAGTTCACACCCCTTTTAAAGTCTTAAAGTGCCCATGTCTCCTGCGGATCCCGTCTATACCCCATGGTTCTTGAAGTGTCCCCAGCATCCTCTAGGACATAAGGAGAAATATCCATTGAATAGGATGGCTGCCGGGCTGTGGGCGTGGCGTCCCTGAAGGCAGTGGTGTCTGTGTGTGAATGGCCTCTTTCACACACATCGGGTTTTTTGTGTTGCTGCTGCGCACAGGAAATGCACTGCCGGCCGGCAAAAACATTTACTTTTGTCCTGCTTCTTGCCGTCAAGTCAAAACCAGCATGTGTGAAACAGGCCTTAGAGTTCAGTGGCACCAAACCTCCCTGTCCAAAGCTGACAGGCAGGCCTGGCGCTATCCGCTCAGCGAAGGGATGCAGAGCAGGTAGGGGCCAGGCTGGAGAGGCGCTCTCCCTGCTTTGCATCTCCGCTGCTGCGCTGCCCTGTCCCCCCTGTATGACATGAAAAGTCTACTCCCCCCTCGCCTATAACAGCAGCAGTGGGCGGGTCACTCAGAGGGGACGGAGCTGCACGGGATGGAGGGGGTGGGGCTACATGGGACGAAGAGGCGGAGCTACACAGAACCAGGCTGCTGTACTACAGAGGGAGAGTAAAAATTGGTGCCAGGCAGACTTAGGTAAGTGGAGTATGAGAGAGAAATAGTGTGTGTGTGTGTGTGTGTGTGTGTGTGTGTGTGTGTGTGTGTGTGTGTGTGTGTGTGTGTGTGTGTGTGGTGGGGGAGTGTGTGTGTTGGGGTGTGTGTATAGTGAGGGTGTGTATGTGTGCGCATTATGGACACTACTACTGGGGGCCATTATGTATAAGGACGCTTCTACTGGGGGCCTTTATGTATAAGGACACTTCTACTGGGGGGGCGGGGGGGGTCATTATGTATAAGGATGCTCCTACTGGCTGCCTTTAGGTATAAGGATGCTTCTACTGTGGGCCATTATGTATAAGGATGCTTCTACGAGGGGGCAGTATGTATAAGGATGCTTCTACTTGTGAGGCATTATGTATAAGGATGCTTCTACTGGGGGCATTATGTATAAGGACGCTTTTACTGGGGGGGAAGTATGTATAAGGACTCTTCTACTGAGGGGGCATTATGTATAAGGACGCTTCTACTGGGGGCATTATGTATAAGGGCGCTTTTACTGGGGGGGGCAGTATGTATAAGGACTCCTACTGAGGGGGCATTATGTATAAGGACGCTTCTTCTGGGGGCATTATGTATAAGGATGCTTTTACTGGGGGGGCAGTATGTATAAGGACTCTTCTACTTAGGGGGCATTATGTATAAGGAGGCTTCTACTGGGGGGCATTATGTATAAGGACGCTTCTACTGGGGGGGAGTATGTATAAGGCTGGGACGTGTGGTGAGCTAGATGGCTCAGGAGGCACTGGCTAGCACCAAAGCCAGATTTACATGCAATATATGAGCCAAAGGGTACATCTGGGCATTATACAGAGTTGCAGCAATATAAACTCCTGGAAATTTTGTGAGTTTTGATCAGAGAGGTGCAGAAAAGATAGACAGGGGAGGCACAGTGTGCTACTGTGGTGTAATTTGAAATGGGGGTACTATTGTGTGGCCACGTCCCTTCCTTGTGAGACCACACCCATTTTCCTAGCTCGCTGACTTTTTGTGAAGTATGGGAGGGCGCAAATTTATAGTTTACAGGGGGGGTGCCGAACATCCTAGCACCAGGGCCAGTTCAAGCCCGCTCTGCGCGCCGTGCAGGAAATGGGGCGTGACTTAATACAGGGGGCGTGGTCAGTTACGCCCCCTGTACATTAGTAGCGCCGCTTGAATGCTGAGCGGTGCGCAATGACGTCATCGCACACCGCAGAGCAAAAGGTCCTCTCCACGAAGGAAAACTAGACTCGTAGCGTCTAGTTCCCTTCGTGGAGAGGACCTTTCCTGTGCGGTGCGCGATGACGTCATCGTGCACCGTTCAGCAAAGGTACTCTCCAGGAAGGGAAACTAGACGCTACGCGTCTAGTTCCCTTCACAGGAGGCACAGACGGGGGACACAGCGGGCAGCGGAGGGCACAGCAGTGGCAGATCTTGCCATGGTGCGGCGCCCTCCGGAAGGCGGCGCCCCGGGCAAAAGTCCTACTTGCCCGTGGCAAGATCTGCTACTGCCTAGCACCTGCCCTGCTGACAGGGTCAAGTAGCTTCAGCCCCATGCATACCTCCCAACTTTGTCCCATCGGCAAGAGGGACACATGCGCGGTGAAGCCGCACGCGCTCCCGAAAAGGGGCGTGGCCTGTAGAAAATGGGCGTGGCTTCGCGAAGGACCCGCACTCGCGAGCCACGCCCCCGATTTCGTCACTGAGGGGGCATGCCCAGCGCTCTGTGAGCCGCTGGCATGCCCCCTCTCCCTCTGTCTGCACTGAATAGACGCTGTGCGCATGCGCATAGCGTCTATTCACCGCTGCTCTGCTAAGCAGGGCAGCGAGAGACGGAGCCTCCCAACTGCTCCCCCCCCCACCGCGGGACACTGCGGCCCGCGGGTGGGACAGCGGGACAGTCCCCAAAAAACGGGACTGTCCTGCGAAAATCGGGACAGTTGGGAGGTATGCCCATGCACTACTATGGTCTGCGTAAGGGGTACTACATGCATTGAATTTGATGGCATGGGGACATTTGAAAGAGGAGAGGGCAGAAAGTAAAAAAAATACATATAGGGGTCCCCTATCCCCTTACAGCCGCCATTTAGGGGTATTACAGAATGGAATTGCTATAAACTCCTATACATTGGTCCACATATTCATCCAGCTTAAAGTAGCCTTTTTTTAATCAAGCATATTAGTATCATTCATCAGTATCCATTTTAGAAAGCTTAATACAGGTTGAGTATCCCATATCCAAATATTCCGAAATACGGACTTTTTTGAGTGAGAGTGAGATAGTGAAACCTTTGTTTTTTGATGGCTCATAGTACATAAACTTTGTTTAATACACAAAGTTATTAAAAATATTGTATTAAATGACCTTCAGGCTGTGTGTATAAGGTGTATATGAAACATAAATGAATTGTGTTACTTTAGATACACTTTGTTTAATGCACAAAGTTATAAAAAATATTGGCTAAAACTACCTTCAGGCTGTGTGTATAAGGTGTATATGTAACATAAATGCATTCTGTGCTTAGACTTGGGTCCCATCACCATGATATCTCATTATGGTGTGCAATTATTCCAAAATACGGAAAAATCCTATATCCAAAATACCTCTGGTCCCAAGCATTTTGGATAAGGGATACTCAACCTGTAGTATAATGAAGTCCAGTCTTTAATAAACCTTTGTAAGTATATTAGGCTGGTCAATCTCTACTTATATAAAGGTGTGTTTTACTTTCATATGTATCAAATATGACACTCAATATAATGAAACAGTGCAGATAAATATTGTTGAACATGAAAAAGGCGGTAATCACAATGTGTGCTCCACGGGGAGCACCTGTTTAACTCAGTCCTTTAATCACTCAAATTGGTGATTAAATCCTTTAGTTCTTGGCCAAGAACTAAAGGATTTAATCACCAATTTGAGTGATTAAAGGACTGAGTTAAACAGGTGCTCCCCGTGGAGCACACATTGTGATTACCGCCTTTTTCATGTTCAACAATATTTATCTGCACTGTTTCATTATATTGAGTGTCATATTTGATACATATGAAAGTAAAACACACCTTTATATAAGTATCCATTTGCATCATTTCACGAGTACTCAAACTGTAGGGGATGAGCGCAGTCAGGTGAAAACCAGATATCCATATTGAACCAAAGGGCAAGGACACCCTTTTGACTAGCAGCACATCCCATACAGTAAAACCACCCCAGTGCGCAGATTACCTCCCTTTTTGTTAATGGTCAATCTCTACATCAGCATTACATAGTATTTCAGCATACATGGGCTAAATCAGACCTGAACGCTGCTGTGCGTTTTTGCACAGTGGACGATCAGGTCTGAACTGCACATGCGCCGCAGTGCGCAGGCACAGGCCAGAGATACAATCAACATCTCAGCCCAGCGATCGCCTCTGCCTGATTGACAGGCAGAAGCAATCGCTGGGTGGGAGGGGGCGGTCCGGCGGCGTTGGGCCGCCATTTTGGGGGCGCGGCCCGGGCAACGCAGGTGTGCCCGGACCTTGTCACGCGCAGCCACTGCAACCCGGAGAGCGTCGGGTAGTTCCCTGCCAGCGCATGGGGAGCTAATCTTTAGGTACAAAAGCATTGCTGCCGTGCAATGCTTTTGTACCTGTGCGGGGGGGGGGGGGGGGGCACAGCCATACATGCGGAGCGGACTAGCCCTGTGCTGGGCGTCCCCTCGCATGTCTGTGAAAGTGATCATAGATGTGCTAAGTTTAGCACATCTACGATCAAGTCTGAATTACCCCCATAATGGCCCTCATTCTGAGTTGTTCGCTCGCTAGCTCCTTTTTAGCAGCATTGCACACGCTAAGCCGCCGCCTACTGGGAGTGAATCTTAGTTTAGCAGAATTGCGAACAAAAGATTAGCAGATTTGCGAATAGAAATTTCTTAGCAGTTTCTGAGTAGCTCGAGACTTACTCAGCCATTGCGATCAGTTCAGTCAGTTTCGTTCCTGGTTTGACGTCATAAACACACCCAGCGTTCGCCCAGACACTACCCCATTTCTTCAGACACTCCCGCGTTTTTCCCAGAAACGCCAGCGTTTTTTCGCACACTCCCATAAAACGGCAAGTTTTCGCCCAGAAACACCCACTTCCTGTCAATCACACTCCGATCACCAGAACGATGAAAAATCCTCGTTATGTCGTGAGTAAAATACCTAACTTTGGAGTAAAATAACTAAGCGCAATGCGCTCTGCGAACCTTGCGCATGCGCAGTAAGCGACTAATTGCAATATAGCGAAACTCGGCAACGAGCGAACAACTCGGAATGACCCCCAATGTCAAGCTCTCTGTGTGCAGACCACAGTCCAGATATTTATGGGTACAGTATTTCCAATATGCAGCTTACTGGAGGAATGTCCTAATGAAGTTCCTGTTTGTGTCCCAGACTGGAAATGCTTGCACAATGGGGGTAATTCCAAGTTGATCGCAGCAGGATTTTTTTTAGCAGTTGGGCAAAACCATGTGCACTGCAGGGGAGGCAGATATAACATGTGCAGAAAGAGTTAGATTTGGGTGGGTTATTTTATTTCTGTGCAGGGTAAATACTGGCTGCTTCAGAGCCGGCCATAGGCATAGGCAAACTAGGCAATTGCCTAGGGCATTTGATATGCCCAGGGGCATCAGCAGCTTCTGCTGATAAAAAATGATATGCGGCATGCCTATATTCTGTGTGTAGCATTTCATATGCAGATACAGCCACAGTTTCACACAGTATATAGGCATGCTGCATATCATTTTAATCAGCAGAAGCTGCTTGTGCATCCTAGCCACATAGCAATGCAAATAATATGCATTTTCATTAAAAAAAAGGTATACCCGGCGTTAGCATTGAGGCAAGATTTGAGGACACATCTGTATCCAGGCAGAGGCAGAGGTCACAGTGTTAGTGGCAGTGTGAGTTCTCTGTGCATGTGAGTGGGTAGGTTGTGCAGTAGTGTTCAGAATATGTGTAAGGAGCATTTTGTGTGTCATGTAAAAATGCATTAATAATGTGCAACATATGTGTATTGGGCACTATGTGTGTCATTATGTGTATAAGGGCATTAATAATGTGCAGCATATATGTAACAGGGTACTACTGTATGTGTGTTATTATGTGTATAGGGGCACTAATAATGTGCAGCAAATGTGTAGGGGGCACTATGTGTGTCATTATGTGTATAAGGGCATTAATAATGTGCGGCATATGTGTAAGGGACATTATGTGTAAAAGGGCATTAATAAAGGTTGTCATAATGTGTAAGGCGCATTATGTTTATAAGGACATTAATAAGGTGTCTCATATGTGTAAGGGGCATTACTGTGTGGAATTAGGTGTATAAATGCATTACTAATGTGTGGCATTATGTGTATAAGGTGCTCTACTATGTGGCGTTGCGTATAGAAAGGGCACTACTGTGTCGTCTAATGTGAATAAAGAGCAATAGGGTGTGGAGTGATGTGAATAAGGAGCAATTCAGTGTGATGTAATGTGAATAAGGGGCTCTATTGTGAGGAGTAACGTTTATAAGGTAAAGTGATACTACTGTGGGATGTAATATGAATTATGGACACTATCGCATGATCAAATGTGAATAAAGTGGCAGTACTGGGTGGCGTAATTGGATTTGGGGTTACTATTGTGTAGCCATGCCCCTTGCCAGCAAAAACACACCCCTTTTTGGGCTGTGCGCCAAATGTGGGAACTGTTCCTATTTAAAATATAGGGGGTACAAACACCAAAATAAGGACTTCTATGGGTGAGGGGTGATGGTGCTGGGAAAGAGGTGCAAGGTCAGAGGCGGAACCAGCAGTGGTGCTAGGGGGCACCAGCCAAAATCTTGCCTAGGGCATCATATTGGTTAGGGCCGGCTCTGGGCTGCTTTATTTTTACACTACAAATTAGATTGCAGATTGAACACACCACACCCAAATCTAACTCTCTCTGCAGATGTTAAATCTGCCTCCCCTGCAGTGAACATGGGTGATCATTCCGAGTTGATCACTCGTTATTTTTTTTTCCGCAACGGATCGATTAGTCGCTAATGCGCATGCGCAATGTCCGCAGTGCGACTGCGCCAAGTAAATTTGTTATGCAGTTAGGTATTTTACTCACGGCATTACAAGGTTTTTTCTTCGTTCTGGTGATCGTAATGTGATTGACAGGAAGTGGGTGTTTCTGGGCGGAAACTGGCCGTTTTATGGGAGTGTGTGAAGAAACGCTACAGTTTCTGGGAAAAACGCGGGAGTGGCTGGAGAAACGGAGGAGTGTCTGGCCGAACGCTGGGTGTGTTTGTGACGTCAAACCAGGAACGACAAGCACTGAACTGATCGCACTGGCAGAGTAAGTCTCGAGCTACTCAGAAACTGCACAGAGAAGTCTTTTCGCAATATTGCGAATCTTTCGTTCGCAATTTTGATAAGCTAAGATTCACTCCCAGTAGGCGGCGGCTTAGCGTGTGCAAAGCTGCTAAAAGCAGCTAGCGAGCGAACAACTCGGAATGAGGGCCATTATGGGGGTAATTCAGACTTGATCGTAGAAGTGCTAAATTTAGCACATCTACGATCACTTTCACAGACATGCGAGGGGACGCCCAGCACAGGGCTAGTCCGCTCCGCATGTATGGCTGTGCCCCCCCCCCGCACAGGTACAAAAGCATTGCACGGCAGCTAAAAGCAGCTTGCGAGTGAACAACTCGGAATGAGGGCCATGGTTGTGCCCAACTGCTAAAAAAAATCCTGCTGCGATCAACTTGGAATTACCCCCACAATACAATATACATGCACAATATACAGATAAAGAGCCTTTACAAAATAACCAGGGGCAATATAACACATTTCTCCGCCTCTGTTAAGTGCTCAGTGGGTTCCTCAGACCATGTCCATAGCAACCAACCAGATGTTTACTTTTATCTTTTAAACCACACTAGAAATGACAGAATCTGATTGGCTGCTATGGAAAAGATTTTTTTTTCTTTTGCACCAGCAATTTTATCTATCACTTTATATTTATTGCTCGACTTTCTGAGCAGAAACAATATATATTTTATTACATAAATTATATGGCTGCTGAACTCAGTTTGAGTATATTTTAATTCAAGCACAATGGTTAGAGTACATAGAAAATGTATTTGATTGTTTAATATAACAATATCTGATCTAAGTGTGCATTGAAAAAAAATATATAGTTTTCTGCCAGTTATATCAAACACACACACATTAGTGCGTGTATCCGAAATACAATTCTGTTAACAACGTGGTCTACAGTATATATGTAAGCCATCCAAAGTGCCCCCCATCCACTTGCTAAATAAAATAAATTAAAAAATAAATATATATATATACATATATATATAAAAAAAATCTCATGTACGGGGAACCAGGCAACACAAGTGTTCTAAGCCAGGGGACCCAGACATGTATGTTCCTACATTGATGGCACCGTGGTTTTTATAACATGTTCATGGAGTGCCTATTGATAGCATCTATATATATATATATATATATATTTATATATATATATAAAATGTCTCATGACCAGGAGACTTGCTGCTTCTTTGTTTTTCTATCCGAGCGCTGCTGCAGTGTGTTTTTATATATATATATATATATATATATATATATATATATATATTAGTGATGTGCACTGGAAATTTTTCGGGTTTTGTGTTTTGGTTTTGGATTCGGTTCCGCGCCCGTGTTTTGGATTCGGACGCGTTTTGGCAAAACCTCCCTGAAAATTTTTTGTCGGATTCGGGTGTGTTTTGGATTCGGGTGTTTTTTTACAAAAACCCCTCAAAAACAGCTTAAATCATAGAATTTGGGGGTCATTTTGATCCCATAGTATTATTAACCTCAATAGCCATAATTTCCACTCATTTCCAATCTATTCTGAACACCTCACAATATTATTTTTAGTCCTAAAATTTGCACCGAGGTCGCTGGATGGCTAAGCCAAGCGACCCAAGTGGCCGACACAAACACCTGGCCCATCTAGGAGTGGCACTGCAGTGTCAGACAGGATGGCACTTAAAAAAATAGTCACCAAACAGCACATAATGCAAAGAAAAAAAGAGGTGCAATGAGGTAGCTGTGTGACTAAGCTAAGCGACCCAAGTGGCCGACACAAACAACTGGCCCATCTAGAAGTGGCACTGCAGTTTTCTAGCGAGAGGATGAGTGCTTCCATCCTCATGTGAATCTGAACCACTAACCATGAACATAGGCCAGGGCCTCAGCCGTTCCTTGCCACTCCGTGCCGTAAATGGCATATTGGCAAGTTTATGCTTCTCATCAGACACTTTTACTTTTGATTTTTGGGTCATTTTACTGAACTTTTGTATTATACTTGACGACACAGAGGTAGGTAGAACAGTGGACTACTGTACCGTACTGCTATATATATACTGGTGGTTACAGCAACATTCTGCACTGTCCTCCTACTATATACTACAATGCAGCACAGATATGGAGCGTTTTTCAGGCAGAGAACGTAGATATTTTCAGCACACTGAGCACAGATATTTGCAGCACACTGAGCAGATATTTGCAGCACACTGAACACAGAAACTGATAGAATGCTGCACGTCCTCTCGCTATCATCCCCAATGCACGAGTGAAAATGGCAGCGACGCGCGGCTCCTTATATAGAATACGAATCTCGCGGGAATCCAACAGCGGGATGATGACGTTCGGGCGCGCTCGGGTTAAGGCGGGAAGATCCGAGGTTGCCTCTGAACCGTGTAAAATGGGTGAAGTTCGCAGGGGTCCGGATCCCGAGGAACCAAACCCGCTCATCACTAATATATATATATATATATATATATATATATACACACACACACACACACACACATATATATACAGCTATTTGTGGTAAACAGGCAGACTATATTATTATTAATTATTAAGTTCACTTATACCCCTTTCACATTGCTCAAATAACCCGGTATCGAACCAACATATTGCCGAGTTGACACGGGTCAGTGTGCATTGTGAAAGTGCCCTGTCCAAAGTCCCGGGTCACCTGACCCGGTAATTCAACCCGGGTTATAAACAGTGTTATTCCTGGTGGAGATACCGTATCTGTGGTTGCGTAAACGGATTCCCGGGTCTATGCGACCCATGACACGTTTGCTAGATAGGGAGAGGCGGCGCGGAGATGAGCTCATCTCCCAGCGTCGCCTCTGCCCCCGCTGCTATGGCAACCGACTCGGCATATTGCCGGGTCGGACAGCCAGCCAAAAGGGGTAGGAGACCAAGGAAAAACAAATAACTGCTTTAACAGCGCCTCTAGATTAACCACATATAAATGCATAAAGTTACCCTGGTACTATGCGCTGCCGTACACTGTGTGTGTTTAAACAATTGAGATAGAAATGAAAGTAGAAACGGCTGCGCAAAGTAACAGGGAAAATTATGATAACAGAGCCGACGTGTATAAAAAGGGGTTTATTAAACAAAGGAAATAAAAACATGTATACACAAAATGATTAGTAAAACTTAGATACTGTGAGATAATGATATTGCTTTGCACCCTGATGGTATAAAGGCAAGACTTATCTACCAATAATAGTGACTGAGTAGCAGCAAGAGACCATATAGCACTGATTGTACTCTGAATAGAGACAGTGAATAATGGATAAGTATGAGTCCACAATCAAACTGAATGGGTACAGTTCAGTTTGCCGCTAATTAGCAGTATAGAAATGTTGCAGTTCCGTGATACAATGTAATTGCCGTATTGGAGATAGGCTGAGTGTGTTTTGCTGTTAAAATACCTCTCATGTGGGCTGGTACAACCGAGCGTCTTCAGTTGAAAGTCCTGCAGTGCCCACAGCATGGCTGCTTGGTGAGAGGGATATATTCTGTTCAGTGATCGCGGGAGGCTGGATGCCGCGTGTTGGTAAGAGACAACTCTGCCAGAAGTGCGGTGTCCGTGCAGTGCCTTTCCAGGGTACGGTACTGCTGTGGCTTGTTCCCATTCGCAGTTGCGGGAGGCTAGTTGGCCGCTTGCTGTGGGGAAGCGGCTGACGGTGGTCACAGTGCAGAGATGAATGGGGCTGCTCAGAGACAAGTACTGTTAAGCGGGTGCAAAGTTCAGGGTATCGCCAGATAGCAGAGTCTTGACGCATTTCGTCATGTGACCCGTTACTTTCTCTTACGTCCTAGAGGATGCTGGGGACAACGCCGACTCATGATTGGATGGACATGTGGCATATGTTAAATGCAAGTGTGACCTCATTACATAAGAGAATGGACAAAGCAGAGTCCAGGGAAAAAGCAGGGAGTCAATCCACAGATTGGACTGGGTCACAGGGCCCTTCTGGGTCTCAAAAAGTCCCCTATCCCAAATAGCAGATACTGGCACCGACACGGATTCTGACTCCAGTGTCGACTACGATGATGCAAAAATACACCCAAGGGTGGCAAAAAGTATTCAGTATATGATAATTGCAATAAAAGATATTTTGCATATCACTGATGACCCCTCTGTCCCTGACATGAGGGTGCGCATGTATAAGGAAAAGAAACCTGAGGTAACCTTTCATCCATCCCATGAGCTTAACGAGTTATTTGAAAAGGCTTGGGAAACTCCAGATAAAAAACTGCAGATTCCCAAAAGGGTTCTTATGGCGTATCCTTTCCCTGCACAGGACAGGGTACGTTGAGAATCTTCTCCCAGGGTGGACAAGGCTTTAACACGCCTGTCCAAGAAGGTGGCGCTACCGTCTCCGGACACGGCAGCCCTCAAGGATCTTGCTGATCGCAGACAGGAAACTGCTTTAAAGTCTATGCGCATACAGGTGCTTTGCTCAGACCGGCTATAGCATCGGCATGGGTGTGTAGTGCAGTTGCAGCGTGGACAGATACCTTGTCAGCTGACCTTGATACCCTGGACAGGGATACCATTTTATTTACCTTAGCCTACATTAAAGACGCAGTCTTATATATGAGGGACGCTCAAAGTGACGTTGGGCTGCTGGGTTCCAGAGCCAATGCCATGGCTATTTCTGCGAGACGAGCTCTATGGACCCGCCAATGGACGGGTGATGCAGACTTAAAGAAGCATATGGAGGTTTTACCTTACGAGGGTGAAGTGTTGTTTGGGGATGGGCTCGCGGACCTGGTTTCCACAGCTACCATGGGTAAATCTACCTTTTTACCTTTTGTTCCCCAACAGCAAAAGAAAACTCCACAGTATCAGATGCAGTCCTTTCGGTCGCATAAGTCCAGAAGAGGTCGGGGCTCCTCCTTCCTTGCCAGAGGTAAGGGTAGAGGAAAGAGAATGCTTGCTTCGGCTAGTTCCCAGGAGCAGAAGTCCTCCCCGGCTTCTACAAAATCCACCGCATGACGCTGGGGCTCCACTGAGGGAGTCCGCACCAGTGGGGGCACGTCTTCAACTTTTCAGCCAGATCTGGGTTCTTTCAGACGTGGATTCTTGGGTGATGGAAATTGTTTCCCAAGGCTACAAGCTGGAATTCGAAGAGGTGCCCCCTCGACGATTTTTCAAGTCGACCTTGCCAGCTTCACCCCCTGTGTAAACAGCAAGTGATTGTCAAGGTTCCCCTGGTCCAACAGGGAAAAGGGTAATTCAACCCTGTTTGTGGTCCCGAAGCCGGATGGTTCGGTCAGACCCATTTTAAATCTAAAATCCCTAAACCTGTACTTGAAAAAGTTCAAATTCAAGATGGAATCGCTCCGAGCTGTAATATCAAGCCTGGAAGAGAGGGATTTTATGGTGTCACTAGACATAAAGGATGCATATCTTCATGTCCCCATATATCCCCCTCATCAGGAGTACCTGAGATTCGCTATACAGGACTGTAATTACCAGTTTCAGACGTTGCCCTTTGGGCTTTCCACGGCCCGAGGATTTTCACCAAGGTGATGGCGGAGATGATGGTGCTCCTGCGCAGGGAGTCACAATTATCCCATACTTGGACGATCTCCTGATAAAGGCAAGATCGAGAGATCAATTGCTGAAGAGTGCTTCGCTCTCCCTGAGAGTGCTGCAACAGCACGGTTGGATTCTCAATCTGCCAAAGTCTCAATTGGTTCCAACGACTCGGCTATAATTCCTAGGCATGATTCTGGACACGGAACATTGGAAAAAACCCAGGACCTTCAGACCATGGTCAGAGACCTGATAAAACAAAAAAGAGTGTCTGTTCATCGATGCACTCGAGTTCTAGGAAATATGGTGTCAGCCTACGAGGCCATCCCCTTCGGCAGGTTCCATGTGAGGACATTTCAGTGGGAACTTCTGGACAAGTGGTCCGGATCCCATCTACAAATACATCAGAAAATAACCCTGTCCCCTAGGGCCAGGGTGTCTCTCCTGTGGTGGCTACAGAGTGCTCACCTTCTAGAGGGTCGCAGGTTCGGCATTCAAGACTGGGTTCTGGTGACCACGGACGCGAGCCTCCAAGGATGGAGAGCAGTCACACAAGGAAGAAATTTTCAGGGACTATGGTCAAGCCAGGAGGCTTGTCTACACATCAACATACTGGAATTGAGGGCCATATACAATGGCCTACGACAAGCGGAGAATCTTCTTCGCAACCTACCGGTTCTGATTCAATCAGACAACATCACAGCCGTGGCTCATGTAAACCGCCAAGGCGGGACAAGGAGCAGAGTGGCGATGGCGGAAGCCACCAGGATTCTTCGCTGGGCGGAAAATCACTTAAGTGCTCTGTCAGCTGTCTTCATTCCGGGAGTGGACAACTGGGAAGCAGACTTCCTCAGCAGACACGATCTCCATCCAGGAGAGTGGGGACTTCATCAAGAAGTTTTTGCAGAGATAACAAGTATTTGGGGACTTCCTCAAATAGACATGATGGCGTCACGCCTCAACAAGAAGCTTCAGAGGTATTGTGCCAGGTCACGGGCCCCTCAGGCAGTAGTGGTGGACGCCCTGGTGACACCATGAGTGTTTTCAGTCGGTCTATGTGTTCCCTCCTCTTCCTCTCATCTCAAAAATATGGAGAATCATAAGACGAAAAAGAGTGCAGACAATACTCATTGTTCCAGATTGGCCTCAAAGGGCCTAGTACTCAGATCTTCAGGAAATGCTCACAGAAGATCCGTGGCCTCTTCCTCTCAGGGAGGACCTGTTACAGCAGGGGCCCTGCGTGTTCCAAGACTTACCATGGTTACGTTTGACGGCATGGTGGTTGAACACCGAATCCTAGCTGGGAAAGGTATTCCGGAGGAAGTCATCCCTACTCTGATAAAGGCTAGGAAGGAGGTGATGGCAAAACATTATCACCGTATCTGGAGGAAGTATGTATCTTGGTGTGAAGCCAATTTCCATCTGGGCCGTTTTCTCCACTTTCTACAGACAGGAGTGGATATGGGCCTGAAGCTAGGCTCCATTAAGGTACAGATTTCGTCCCTATCTATATTCTTCCAGAAGGAATTGGCTTCTCTCCAAGAAGTCCAGACGTTTGTGAAGGGAGTGCTGCACATCCAGCCCCCCTTTGTGCCCCCAGTGGCACCGTGGTACCTTAACATGGTGTTAAGTTTCCTAAAATCTCACTGGTTTGAACCTCTTCAAACGGTTGAATTAAAATTTCTCACGTGGAAGGTGGTCATGTTATTGGCCTTGGCATCTGCAAGGCGGGTGTCCGAATTGGCGGCCTTGTCCCACAAGAGCCCCTATTTGATTTTCCATGTGGATAGAGCGGAGTTGAGGACTTGTCCTCAATTTTTGCCTAAGGTGGTTTCTTCATTTCATATGAACCAACCTATTGTGGTGCCTGTGGCTACGGGGAACTTGGAGGACTCCAAGTCCCTGGATGTAGTCAGGGCCTTAAAAATGTATGTAGCCAGGACGGCTAGGGTTAGGAAAACAGAGGCTCTGTTTGTCCTGTATGCAGCCAACAAAGTTGGTGCTCCTGCTTCTAAGCAGACTATTGCTCGCTGGATCTGTAACACGATTCAGCAGGCTCATTCTACGGCTGGATTGCCGTTACCAAATTCGGTAAAGGCCCATTCCACTAGGAAGGTGGGCTCTTCTTGGGTGGCTGCCCGAGGCGTCTCGGCATTACAGCTTTGCCGAGCAGCTACTTGGTCGGGTTCAAACACTTTTGCAAAATTCTACAAGTTTGATACCCTGGCTGATGAGGACCTTGCGTTTGCTCAGTCGGTGCTGCAGAGTCATCCGCACTCTCCCGCCCGGTTTGGAGCTTTGGTATAAACCCCATGGTCCTTACGGAGTCCCCAGCATCCTCTAGGATGTAAGAGAAAATAAGATTTTAATACTACCGTAAAAAAATTTCTCCTAGTCCATAGAGGATGCTGGGCGCCCGTCCCAGTGCAGACTAAATCTTACATAAGGGTTATGTTACAGCTGGAATCGGTCTTTGACTGATACTGTTTTTTGTTCATACTGTTAACTGGTTGCGTATTTTCCAGGTTATATGGTATGATTGGTGTGGGCTCATGTTGTCCATCTCCTCTGGGCACAGTTTCTCTAACTGAGGTCTGGAGGAGGGGCATGGAGGGAGGAGCCAGTGCACACCCATACTAAAAGTTCTTTATAGTGCCCATGTCTCCTGCGGAGCCCGTCTATACCCCATGGTCCTTACGGAGTCCCCAGCATCCTCTACGGATTAGGAGAAAAAGATTTACCGGTAGGAGTAAAATCTTATTTTCTCAAAGGTCAAAGGACGTTTGGTTGTACCAGCCCACATGAGAGGTATTTTAACAGCATAACACACTCAGCCTATCTCCAATATGGCAATTACATTGTATCACGGAACTGCAACATTTCTATACTGCTAATTAATGGCAAACTGAACTGTACCCATTCAATTTGATTGTGGACTCATACTTATCCATTATTCACTATCTCTATTCAGAGTACAATCAGTGCTATATAGGCCCTCATTCCGAGTTGTTCGTTCGCTAGCTGCTTTTAGCAGCATTGCACACACTAGGCCGCCGCCCTCTGGGAGTGTATCTTAGCATAGCAGAATTGCGAACGAAAGAGTAGCAGAATTGCTACTAAATAATTCTTTGCAGTTTCTGAGTAGCTCCAGACCTACTCACAGATTGCGATCAGCTTAGTCCGTTTAGTTCCAGGTTTGACGTCACAAACACGCCCTGCGTTCGGCCAGCCACTCCCCCGCTTCTCCAGACACTCCCACGTTTTTCCCTGACACGGCTGCATTTTTTTGCAAACGCCGGGAAAATGCTGAGTTGCCTCCCAGAAACGCCCCTTTCCTGTCAATCATTTACCGACTGAAAAGCGCAGCAGAAGCCACAGCAAAACAGCTAAGTTTTTAGTAAAATAACTAAGCGCATGCGCTCTGCGTACCATGCACAGTTTGCAACAAATCGCAGCATAGCGAAAATCGGCAACGAGCGAACAACTCGGAATGACCCCCCCATGGTCTCTTGCTGCTACTCTGTCACTATAATTGGTAGATAAGTCTTGCCTTTATACCATCAGGATGCAAAGCAATATCATTATCTCACGGTATCTAACTAAGTTTTACTAATCATTTTGTGTATACATGTTTTTATTTTCTTTGTTTAATAAACACCTTTTTATATATGCCGACTCTCTGTTATCATAATTTTCCCTGTTACTTTGCGCAGCCATTTCTACTTTAATTTCTAAAAGGGGTAGGAGAGTCTCCAATGTTGGATCCCACCCAGGAAGGACCCTTTTCCAATTCCCGGGTGGTATACGGCATTGGAGCTGTGAAAGGGGTATTACTGATACTAATTGAGTGTCACACAAACGGTGTGTGACACAGGGCTAGAAGCAGAGGCGGAGCAGTCAGTGGTGACTGGTGGCCCGGCTCTGCTAAGGCTTGCGGTGGGGCTGCTGCAACTGCACATGTGCAGCAGCTCTACTGGCGGGCATTGCATTTTTAGTGAACGCTGTCGCGATCCAGCATGTAGGATTTTGGGCGTCCACTGGGGGAACGACCGGACCAGCCAAATGGAATCTTGTCTGGCGTACCAATCCACCCCTGGTAGGTGGAGATGACTTAGTAATTGCAGACAATATTTTCCTCAAAAAACTACATGATTCTTATATCCTCTTTAGTGTCCATAAGGATTTCTGACAGTAACTTAAAAGTGATAGTAGCCCCACCTTAACGTAATGTTAACCAAAGAATGTGTCAGCATTATTTGGTCAACATTACGCTGTTGATATTTTTTATCATTATCAACCAATCATACTGAACACGTGTCAGGAATATGCATTTTGCATCCCGTCACTTACCGGTGCTCTGATGTGCTGGCTTCCAGAGGTCACATCTTCAGCCTGGCAGCATGTTCGATGATTGCCTGCAATGTGCAGAGACTCTCTCCAATGTGTACCCCGCTTGCCATACAGCGTGTACCCCGATGTATGCCCACCATCTCCAGAGTATGGGTGCTGCCATGACACCTGCAGTCGGTTGAATTGGTGAATCCACTCCTGTGCACTGG
The DNA here is from genome assembly GCF_028390025.1 of Pseudophryne corroboree. Classification (NCBI taxonomy): domain Eukaryota; kingdom Metazoa; phylum Chordata; class Amphibia; order Anura; family Myobatrachidae; genus Pseudophryne; species Pseudophryne corroboree. Next base: position 676,646,500 of record NC_086449.1, read on the forward strand.
AGCGCTCACCTGACTTGATTATACAATCCGTGCTGACCAGAGGGTATATAGCCAGAGTTCCTGCTCAGTATCATTGCCTTGAACAATGCATCACATCCTGTGAACAAGCGTCTCCTGGCTCCAGAGATTCCCCTGTGTCAGTGCTCCATGGAGCTACAGGCACCAGCCATCCAGTTCAGTTGCAGCTCCATCTGCATTCTGCTCCAGCATTCACTAGCAGTCTCCTGAGAATCTCCTGTGTCAGTACTCTGTGACACTCTGATATGGATATCCTATTAACTTGAATTTATGGGGATATACAGTATGTGGCTATATAGGTACCATCACCCATATACTGGATAGAACCTGTGTGAGACACCTAAATTTTCCCTAAAAGGAACCCTCACTTCTTACTAGCCAGCACAGTGCAGCTGAAAGGGTTAACAGCTTCCCCTTGCTTAGTTTGCTAGTAGAGATGAGCGGGTTCGGTTCACCGAGAACCGAACTTCACGTGGTTCACACGTGTCCGAGGCAGCCTCGGTTCTTCCCTCCTTACTCGCAAAACCGAAATGGGGGAAAACGTCATCATCCTGCTGTCGGATTCTCGCGAGATTTGGATTCCATATAAAGAGCCGCGCGTCGCCGCCATTTTCACTCGTGCATTGTAGATTGAGCGGAGAGGACGTGGCTACGTTCTCTGCCTGAAAAGCCCATTATCAACTAATATCAGCTCAATATCTGTGCTCAGTATCAGTGCTGCATTGTGGTGACCAGTATACTGCAGTACAATAGTCCATTGCTGTATCTTGCTGCTCCGTGTCAGTTCTAGTATCCTCCTCAACAGTGCTCAATATCTGTGCTCAGTATCAGTGCTGCATTGTGGTGACCAGTATATAATACTGCAGTACAATAGTCCATTTCTGTATCTTGCTGCTCCGTGTCAGTTCTAGTATCCTCCTCAACTGCTCAATATCTGTGTTCAGTATCAGTGCTGCATTGTGGTGACCAGTATATAATACTGCAGTACAATAGTCCATTGCTGTATCTTGCTGTTCCGTGTCAGTTCTAGTATCCTCCTCAACAGTGCTCAATATCTGTGCTCAGTATCAGTGCTGCAATGTGGTGACCAGTATATAATACTGCAGTACAATAGTCCATTGCTGTATCTTGCTGTTCCGTGTCAGTTCTAGTATCCTCCTCAACAGTGCTCAATATCTGTGCTCAGTATCAGTGCTGCATTGTGGTGACCAGTATATAATACTACAGTACAATAGTCCAGTGATGTTCTCGCTGCCCAGTGTCAGTTCTAGTATCCTCATCAGTGCTCAGTATCACTACTCATTGTCTTGTGGTGACTAAAAGTCCAGTGTCTTGTGCTGCATCTTGCTGCTGTAGGGTGCTGTGGTAGTGTCCTGTCACTGTACATATGCCATCATCATTCCAGTCACAGTGGTATCTGGTATCTATCTAGTGGTATCTAATTCCAGACATTACTGCTGTCTAATTGCAGATATATTACTGGCATATAACTCCACATATTAAAAAATGGAGAAGAAAAATTTGGAGGGTAAAATAGGGAAAGATCAAGATCCACTTCCAACTAGTGCTGAAGCTGCTGCCGCTAGTCATGGCCAAGATGATGAAATGCCATCAACGTCGTCTGCCAAGGCCGATGCCCAATGTCATAGTAGAGAGCATGTAAAATCCAAAAAACAAAAGTTCAGTAAAATGACCCAAAAATCTAAATTAAAAGCATCTGAGGAGAAGCGTAAACTTGCCAATATGCCATTTACGACACAGAGTGGCAAGGAACGGCTGAGGCCCTGGCCTATGTTCATGGCTAGTGGTTCAGCTTCACATGAGGATGGAAGCACTCATCCTCCCGCTAGAAAAATTAAAAGAGTTAAGCTGGCAAAAGCACAGCAAAGAACTGTGCATTCTTCTAAATCACAAATCCCCAAGGAGAGTCCAATTGTGTCGGTTGCACTGCCTGACCTTCCCAACACTGGACGGGAAGAGGTGGCTCCTTCCACCATTTGCACGCCCCCTGCAAGTGCTGAAAGGAGCACCCACAGTCCAGTTCCTGATAGTCAACTTGAAGATGTCACTGTTGAAGTACACCAGGTTGAGGATATGGGTGTTGCTGGCGCTGAGGAGGAAATTGACAAGGAGGATTCTGATGGTGCGGTGGTTTGTTTAAGTCAGGCACCCGGGGAGACATCTGTTGTCCATGGGATGAATAAGGCCATTGACATGACTGTTCAAAATACAAAAAAAATCACCTCTTCGGTGTGGAATTATTTCAACAGAAATGCATACAAGTGGTGTCAAGCTTTGTCAAGCTGTAATAAGTAGGGGTAAGGACGTTAACCACCTAGGAACATCCTCCCTTATACGTCACCTGGAGCGCATTCATCAGAAGTCATTGACAAGTTCAAAAACTTTGGGTGACAGCAGAAGCAGTCCACTGACAACTAAATCCCTTCTTCCTCTTGTACCCAAGCTCCTGCAAACCACCCCACCAACTCCCTCAGTGTCAATTTCCTCCTTAGACAGGAACACCAATAGTCCTGCAGGCCATGTCACGGGCAAGTCTGACGAGTCCTCTCCTAACTGGGATGCCTCCTATGGATCCTTGAGTGTAACGCCTACTGCTGCTGGTGCTGCTGTTGTTGCTGCTGGGAGTCGATCGTCAATCGTCATCCCAGAGGGGAAGTCGGAAGACCACTTGTACTACTTCCAGTAAGCAATTGACTGTCCAACAGTCCTTTGCGAGGAAGATGAAATATCACAGCAGTCATCCTGTTGCAAAGCGGAGAACTCAGGCCTTGACAACTATGTTGGAGTTAGACGTGCATCCGGTATCCGCTGTTAGTTCACAGGGACTTAGAGAATTTCTTGAGGTAGTGTGTCCCCGGTACCAAATACCATCTAGGTTCCACTTCTCTAGGCAGGCGATACCGAGAATGTACACAGACGTCTGGTGTTTTTAGGTGTTTTTTAAATGCAGTTGTACCCACTGTCCACTTAACCACGGACATGTGGACAAGTGGAGCAGGGCAGACTAAGGACTATATGACTGTGACAGCCCACTGGGTAGATGTATTGCCTCCCGCAGCAACAACAGCAGTGGCAGCACCAGTAGCAGCATCTCACAAACGCCAACTCGTTCCTAGGCAGGCTACGCTTTGTATCACTGCTTTCCATAAGAGGCACACAGCTGACAACCTCTTACGGAAACTGAGGAACATCATCGCAGATTGGCTTACCCCAATTGGACTCTCCTGGGGATTTATGACATCGGCAACGCCACCAATATTGTGCGTGCATTACATGTGGGCAAATTCCAGCACGTCCCATGTTTTGCACATACAATGAATTTGGTGGTTCAGAATTTTTTGAAAAATGACAGGTGCGTGCAAGAGATGCTGTCGGTGGCCGGAAGAATTGCGGGCCACTTTCGGCATTCAGACACCACGTGCCGAAGACTGGAGCACCAGCAAACACTCCTGAACATGCCCTGCCAGTAGGCTGAAGCAAGAGGTGGTAACGAGGTGGAATTCAACCCTCTATATGCTTCAGAGGATGGAGGAGCAGCAAAAGGCCATTCAAGCCTATACATCTGCCTACGATATAGGCAAGCGCAATGGAGAATTATTTCAACGTTGTGCAAGGTTCTCCAACCCTTTGAACTTGCCACACGTGAAGTCAGTTCAGACACTGCCAGCCTGAGTCAGGTCATTCTCCTCATCAGGCTTTTGCAGAAGCAGCTGGAGAGATTGAAGGAGTAGCTAAAATGGAGCGATTCCGCTAGGCATGTGAGACTTGTGGATGGAGCCCTTAATTCGCTTAACTAGGATTCACGGGTGGTCAATCTGTTGAAATCAGAGCACTACATTTTGTCCACCGTGCTTGATCCTAGGTTTAAAACCTACGTTGGATCTCTCTTTCCAGCAGACACAAGTCTGCAGATGTTCAAAGACCTGCTGGTGAGACAATTGTCTAATCAAGCGGAACGTGACCCGCCAACAGCTCCTCCTTCATTTTCTCCCACCTCTGGAGCTGCCAGGAAAAGGATAACATTTCCAAAACCACCCACTGGCGGTGATGCAGGGCAGTCAGGAGCGATAGCTGACATCTGGCCCGGACTGAAGGACCTGCCAACGATTACTGACATGTCGTCTACTGTCACTGCATTTGATTCTGTCACCATTGAAATAATGGTGGAGTATTATATGAGTGACAGCATCCAAGTAGGCATGTCAGACAGTCCGTACGTACGTATACTGGCAGGAAAAAGAGGCAATTTCGAGGCCCTTGCACAAACTGGCTTTATTTTACCTAAGTTGCCCCCCCCCCCCCTCCAGTGTGTACTCCGAAAGAGTGTTTAGTGCAGCCGGTAACCTTGTCAGCGATCGGCATAGGAGGTTACTTCCAGAAAATGTGGAGAAGATGATGTTCATCAAAATTAATTATAATCAATTCCTCCGTGGAGACATTTACCAGCAATTGCCTCCAGAAAGTACACAGGGACCTGTGATGGTGGATTCCAGTGGGGACGAATTAATACTCTGTGAGGAGGGGGATGTAGACAGTGAAAGGGGTGAGAAATCGGATGATGAGGAGGAGGTGGACATCCTGCCTCTGTAGAGCCAGTTTGTGCAAGGAGAGATTGATTGCTTCTTTTTTGGTGGGGGCCCAAACCAACCAGTCATTTCAGCCACAGACCCTGTCGCTGAAATGATGGGTTTGTTAAAGTGTGCATGTCCTGTTTATACAACATAAGGGTGGGTGGGAGGGCCCAAGGACAATTCCATCCTGCACCCCTTTTTTATTTATCTTTGCATTATGTTCTGTTTGGGGACTATTTTTTTTAAGTGCCATCCTTTCGGACACTGCAGTGCCACTCCTAGAAGGGCCATGTGTTTGTGCCACCCACTTGGGTCGCTTAGCTTAGTCATCCAATTTTAGGACTAAAAATTATATTTTAAGGTGTGAGGTGTTCAGAATAGACTGGAAATTAGTGGAAATTGTGGTTATTGAGGTTAATAATAGTATAAGATCAAACTTACCCCCAATTTCTATGATTTAAGCTGATTTTGAGAGGTTTTTGAAAAAAAACCCACCCGAATCCAAAATTCTCAAGGGAGGTTTTGCCAAAACGCGTCCGTATCCAAAACACGACCGCGGAACCGAATCCAAGTCCAAAACACAAAACCCGAAAAATTCCCACTGCACATCTCTAGTTGCTAGGCAACGCCAGCAACCAAAGGACAGCAACTTGTGGAACGCTAGGACACAGGTGCAGACCTGCAGATCAGGAGGAATCAAAGCTGCTGATTGGGTGGTGCAGAGCGGGAAGAGTAGGAGGTGGGGTTACCTTCTGAGGATTCTCCTGAGGTGACAGGGAGAGAGAGACGCTGTGAGGAGTGGTGCTCTGAGTTACTAGCACGGAGAGAGATGCTACGCTGAGGTGTTGTTGAGGAGATGCTGAGGAGACACGCTGTGGAGAGCGGAGCCACCACTGAAGAGACCACTGTGAGAGCCGCCAGCTGCTGCAGTGACACCAGCCGGCCCAGTACTGAGAGACGCTGCCGGGAAAAGTCTCAGGTGATAGAGGGGAGTTGGTGAGGCCGCTAATAACAGGTACATATTCCCCATCCTGCTATCCAGATCAATCTGACAGTTACCTCAGTGTTTGCCCACACACTAGCCGACCAGCATCATAGGTAATCAGACAGCATGGTAGAAGACAACCAGAGGGCAGTTACTCCAGATCGAGGAGGGGGTTCATTGAACTAACCAACGCATCTACATTCTGTCAGTAACACATTGAGAGTGTTACAAACCAGGGTTGCTCTGTATACCCAAGTCAAGGAGTCTGTTAAACCTCTAATCTGTACTAGCAACTCAGTCCATTCACAGGGGATGATGATCTGAGTAATAGAGAGAGAGAGAGACACTAAACCTGCTTAATTTACTTCAGAGAGGAAGACTGTGCTTTCCCCTTTATTCTACTAGCTGCTTAACTAACTTCTAACCTGGCTGACTGTTCAGGGCACCTCTCCAGCTGAAAGTTACATTGGAGGATTATTGTACCTGGTGGTTTATGCTTGCACAGACTTATAGTAGGAGTAACTTGCATACTATTCTTTGCCTACATGACCGAGGACTTGATCTGTGGCTACTACAAGCTTATTAACTGCAAACCTTCCTTACTGCATTTCTGTCTGAACTCTGAAGAAATTGAACTGTGTAGTTGTAATTTTAAAGAACTAGTTAGAGACTAGATTGCATCACTGACTACTACTTTTCCTAACTCTACACATGAGAATCTAACCAGAGAACTCTTCACTGGCACCTGGTGGAAACTTATGGGTATTGTAGAGTAACAATATTATAGATTTATAATGAACTGCATACAATGCTAATGTGTTATTTTGCTGAAACTGTTCTTTGTTCTGTTAGAATACTGTCTAGTGTATAATTTATTGTCATTGCTCCTAAAGTGCAAATACCATTTCATTTTAACATCTTAATGCAGTTGCTGTATATACACAGCGGTGACCAGCCTCTTTACCAGTTCCTGTATAATAACATATATGTCACCGTCCTAACGTGTGGTGACTATTGTATTGGGTCCTCTGGGGTTGGGGTTCCTAGTCCCACTGCCTGGGGTTCCAGTAGCGAGATCCGGTCCAAGAGGTGATCCCGGGTAAAAATCCAGGTACGTCCACCGACGCTGGCACAAAACATCCTGCAATTACAATCCTTTTGCAACTTGGTGTCCACGAACAGGATTCAGGATGTTGGAACCAGAGGAACTTCAGGTGCCCGCATCGACCACGGGCAGAAGGAGGTTACCCGCTTCACCTAGCCAGTCACCACCAGCTTCATCATCACAGGCTGCACCGATCACGATGCCTTATTATTTTGGGGCCTCATGGCTTCCATAAACTCGGGAGATACTAAGACAACGGGCAAGAGTCCTTTTAAAGAATTTAAAGAAAAATTAAGATCTATGTTCAGGCTGTATCCCTTCAATGAGGAACAAAAAGCAGAGGTCATCATTGGACAGCTAAAAGGTGCAGCATTGAGGGAAGTAAGCTCTTGGTCTGACGAGGAGCGAACGACAGCTGATGGCATCTTGAATAAGTTGGCCGGTATCTTTAACTTACAGACAATTGCAGAGTTAAAGGGTCGTCTGTATGCCCGGAAGTAACAACCACATGAGTCTCTATGAGAGTTCGCACTGGGACTACAAGAAGCCATGCGGGCGATACAGGCCAGAGATCAAAGAGGGGCTAAGGAAGCTGATGAGACTATGATAAATTTATGCATAGAAGGAGCTAGAGGGAAATCAACAAGAGCCCAGTTGTGGATGTGGAGGCGGCAAAACCGTGTTTGCACTTTTTCAGCGTTCAAGGAGGCGATGATGGACAGTTTAGGCCTTCATAAAAATATAGATGTCGAGTATGGAACTATGTCACAGCCAATTGAGAGTGGGGTGCCAGGAGACTCACAACTAAGTCCAATGGCGGAACCCTTCATCTCAAGAGGAACCGCCATGCAACAGTTACAAGTTGGTCAACACCAAGAAGGGGCGCTCACTAGTGTCATCCACGAGATGATGAAAGAGCTAAAACAAATACGGCTAAAACGGGCTGAAGCTAAATGCAAGGAATGGTGGGATGTGCCACGCGGATCAGGGCGATGCCCCATGGATCAATTTGATGCCCAAGGAAGACCTATATGCAGGCGGTGCAAACAGAGTGGGCACATTGAGAGACAGTGTCCCAATGATCCTTTAAATGACTCGACCTTGAGGCAAGGGACCGACCCTCGGGATGAGATGCATCATTAGGTCCATCGAAGCTGGGGTGGTGGCCTAGATATGGCAGAGAGTGTCCCCACCTCAAAATTCAAGTTAACGGAGTGGAGGTAACTGCTCTTCTGGACACAGGCTCACAGTTGATGATGATCCAACTTGCAGTTTCAGAGACACTGGGACGAATCTGAAATAGTAAGCCCACCGAATACCTGGTTACACCTATTGGCCAGTAATGGACAGCAAATTAAGTTCCGCGGCTATTGTGAGGCTGACCTTACTATTGGCAAGGCTAACATGGAGCGACAAGGGTGTCTGGTCACCACTACGTACAATGAATATTTTCCTCCGGTCATCTTAGGGATGAACGTGTTGAAGAACTGTCCGGATGCATTGGTGAGGGCTCTTAAACTGGAAATGCGGTCTGCAGCCCAGATGGAGCGGAAGACTCTACAGCAGACAGTCAGGTTGCTGGAGGGGCAAAAGAGATTCACCAATACAAGGGGAGAAGTTGGATAGGCGAGAATCACTGATCACCAACACGTCATCCTGTGACCAAATTCTGAGCATGTAGTGTGGTGTAAAACTTGGATAGGCCCTGGGGGGTGAGATTATGAGGCAATCCTATAACCCTGCGACTTTGATGGACAGCAACTGTTCACGGTGGCACGAACGCTGGCTAAAGTGACACATGGGAGAGTGCCTATCCGGATATTAAACCCACATAGCTATCCAGTCCGATTGTTTCGACACTGTCTGGTGGCTAGAGGAATTCTGGTAAACTTTCAAGATGTCCTTGGTGAGGCTCTACCCAAGATTCCCGTGGGAGCGGTGGCTGGACAGACCAGTATGACAACTGGTGAGGCTCCATGGTGGAGTGAAGTACAGATTGGCGGCACAGATACTTCAGAGAGTCAGCGTGAGGACGTACTTCGGGTTGTGCGCAGGAACGCCGAAGCCTTTAGTCAGCACCCATCAGACTTCGGAAAGGCTGAGGGAGTCCAGCATCACATCCCTACTGGAACTAACCCACCAGTTAAGTAGAGACACAGGCTTCTACCACCGACCTTGTACCATAGTTCATGGGCAGCACCATTAATGATTGTAGAAGGAAAGACGGCAGCCTCCGATTCTGCGTCGACTATTGGAAACTGCAGCCCTCATTCCGAGTTGATCGCTAGCTGCCGTTGTTCGCAGTGCAGCGATCAGGCTAAACATTGGCACTTCTGCGCATGCGTATGGTGGGCACTGTGCATGCGTATGGTGCGCACTGCGCACGCGTGACGTACTTTCACAAAAGCCAATGCAGTTTCACACAAGCTCTAGCGACTCTTTTCAGTCGCACTGCTGGCCTCAGAGTGATTGACAGGAAGTGGGTGTTTCTGGGTGGTAACTGACCGTTTTCGGGGAGTGTGTGTAAAAACGCAGGCATGCCAGATAAAACACAGGAGTGGCTGGAGAAACGTAGGCGTGGCTGGGCGAACGCAGGGCGTATTTGTGACGTCAAAACAGGAACTAAACAGACTGAAGTGATCGCTAGCTAGGAGTAAGTCTCGAGCTACTCTGAAACTGCACAATCTTTTTTTGTAGCAGCGTTGCGATCCTTTCGTTGGCACTTCTGCTAAGCTAAGATACACTCCCAGAGGGCGGTGGCTTAGCGTTTGCACTGCTGCTAAAAGCAGCTAGCGAGCGATCAACTCGGAATGAGGGCCTGAATGCGGTGACGCACAAAGATCCTTATCCATTGCCCCAGATAGAGGAATCGTTAACAGTGCTAAAGACAGCTCAGTGCTTCTCAACTCTTGACCTGATGAGCGGATACTGGCAGATTCCAATGGCCCCAGAAAACAGGGAAAAGACTGCATTCATGACCACCATGGGTCTGTTCGAGTTTGACTGCATGCCATTCAGGCTCTGCAATGCTCCTGCCACCTTCCAACGAATTATGGAACATTGTTTGGGGCACAGGAACTTTGAGAAGGTCCTGTTGTATCTTGCCGACATCATCATATTCTCGAAGTCCTACGAAGAGCACTTGAAACATCTGGAGGAAGTTTTCATCCAATTGACCAAATGTGGTCTAAAGTTAAAGCCATCCAAGTGCAATCGTCTGAAACCAAGTGTGCAATATATGGACCACATAGTTAGCTCTGACGGGGTGAAGCCTGATCCCGAAAAGATACAGATGGTGCGGGACTGGCCTGTACCCAAGACAGTGAAAGACGTCCGCCGCTTTCTTGGCTTCATGGGATATCATCGACACTTTATCCAACATTTCACCAATGTGGCAGCACAACTTCATGAGTTACTACGAGACAAGTCTGGTCAAGAGAGGCGGAGTATTGCCCTGGTCGCATGGGCAGAGTAGCAGCAGAATGCTTTTGAACGGTTGAAGTCGGCACTAATGGAGGCCCCACTTCTTGCATATCCGGACTATAAGAAACCTTTCCAGGTCTATACGACGCCAGCCATCGGGGATTGGGATCTGCCCTCTCCCAAAACAAGACGGACATGAGAGAGTCATAGCGTATGCCAGCCAAGGTTTAAGGAAGACCGAAAGAAACATCGAAAACTATAGCACCTATAAACTGGAGCTCCTTGCCCTCATCTGGGCCATCACCGAAAAGTTCAAAAATGATCTGACTGCCACACCCTTTGTGATCGTCACAGACAGTAATCCATTGGCGCATTTGTCCTCCGCCCGTCTTGGAGCATTAGAGCAGCGATGGATGGCACGTCTTGCCAACTTTAGATATACAGTGTCTTACCAAAGTGGCAAGTCCAATGGAAACTCTGATGCTTTGTCTCACCTCCCAACCGCCGATGTCACAGAGGAGGAAAAGGATTGCTCGGAAGACATTGAGACCCCTGTGTTTAAGCCTCCAAATCAAAGGAAACCAATAGTTACTTCTGACCCTGTTACCGCCACTGCAGATCTCACCTCTAAAAATGCTTCACCGAGTAGTCTTGGATTTGATTGGCAACAAGTACAGGAAGCGAGTCCTGTGTTACAAGACTTAATGGGCCTCATCCACAGCAAAAGTCGTCTAAGTCCCAGAGAGCTGCTGCCGAACCGGAACTGATCAAACTGTTACGCCATTGAGACCGAATCAGCCTACGACAGGGCCTTGTCGTTCGCACCATCCTTGAACCCGGTACTCACCAGCCCATCTGTCAAATTGTGGTACCCAGACAGCAAGCTGACATGTTGCTTAACGCCTGTCACAGCAAGTCGGGGCACTTTGGGACCCAAAAAACGGAGGCGGTACTCTGACAGAGATTCTTTTGGGTTGGGATGAGATCTGATATCGACAAGTGGTGTCGTGATTGCAGGATATGTAATTTGAAAAGACCAGCTGACGGGTCCCAGAAAGAGCCTCTATATCCGATATCGAGCTCTCGCCCACTTGAATTTTAGACCATGTGAAACTTGAGCATAGCTCCACTGGGTTCCATTATGCCCTGACCATCATCGATCACTACAGCAAATTCTTGGTGGTGGTACCAACACGTGACTTGACAGCAAAAACAACGGCTGAACTGTTCCTCAAGCATTTCGTCCACCCCTACAGTTACCCTGACAAAGTTCTCACTGACCAAGACCCCGCATTCGAGTCCCAGTTATTCCAAGAACTCTGTTCCCTCTACGGTTGTAAAAAGTTGCGGACTACGGCCTATCACCAGCAGGGAAATGGCCTATGGCCCTCATTCCGAGTTGATCGCTCGCTAGCAATTTTTTGCAGCCATGCAAACGTATAGTCGCCACCCATGGAGGAGTGTATTTTCGCTTTGCAAGTGTGCGATCGCAAGTGCAGCCGAGCGGGACGAAAACGTTTTTGCAGTTTCTGAACGTACTCAGCCATTGCGATCACTTCAGCCTGTCCGGTCCCAGAATTGACGTCAGACACCCGCCCTGCAAACGCCTGGACATGCCTGCATTTTCCCTACCACTCCCAGAAAACGGTCAGTCGACACCCATAAACGCCCTCTTTCTGTCAACCTCCTTGCAAATGGCTGTGCGAATGGAATCATCGCTAGAAGCATTGCACAGCAACAATGCTGTTTGTACCCGTACGATGTGCATGCGCATTGCGGTGCATACGCATGCGCAGTAGTAACCTGATTGCTGCACTGCAAAATACGGCAGCGTGCAATCAACTCGGAATGACCCCCTATGTGAGAGAGCCAACCGGACTGTAATTGGAATGGTCCGAAGTCTTTCAGCAGAGAAACGTAACCAGTGGCCTAACCTTCTTCCGGAACTGACTTACCTCTATAACAATACAGAGCACTACTCCACGGGATTCACTCAGTTCTACCTAATGTTCGGGAGACAGGGCAAACTCCCAAAAGACTTAGAACTGGCACCAGTGGTGAATGAGCCTGCCATCGTGCAGACTGACTGACTGTGAGAGCCGCCAGCCATTGCAGTGACACCAGCCTACCCAGTACTGAGAGATGCTGCCGGGAAAGGTCTCAGGTGATAGAGGGTAGTGGGTGAGGCCGCTAATAAAAGGTACATATTCCCCATCCTGCTATCCAGATCAATCAGTTACCTCAGTGTTTGCCCACACACTAGCCGACCAGCATCATAGGTATTCAGCCAGCATAGTAAAAGAAAGCCAAAGGGCAGTTACCCCAGATTGAGGAGGGGCTTCATTGAACTAACTGGCGCATCTACATTCTGTCAGTAACTGAGTGCACATTGAGAGTAGAGATGAGCGGGTTCGGTTCCTCGGAATCCGAACCCGCCCGAACTTCAGGTTTTTTTACACGGGGCCGAGCGACTCGGATCTTCCCGCCTTGCTCGGTTAACCCGAGCACGCCCGAACGTCATCATCCCGCTGTCGGATTCTCGCGAGGCTCGGATTCTATCGCGAGACTCGGATTCTATATAAGGAGCCGCGCGTCGCCGCCATTTTCACACGTGCATTGAGATTGATAGGGAGAGGACGTGGCTGGCGTCCTCTCCGTTTATAGAGAAAAGAGTGAGACTAGAGTAGAGAGAGACACAGTATTTACTTTAGTAATTTTGGGGAGCATTAGGAGGAGTACTACTACTTGCTGAAGTGATAGTGTGACTGTATATCTGACTTGTGGGGGAGACAGTGGGGAGCAGTTAGAGTCTGAGAGCAGGAGTACATATTTTAACGTACAGTGCACACTTTTGCTGCCAGAGTGCCACACTGCCATTGTGACCACACTGACCACCAGTATATATTGTGATTGTCTGCTTAGGAGTACTACTTGCAAGTTGCTGATAGTGTGACCAGTGACCTGACCACCAGTTTAATTAATCACCACCAGTTTAATATATATATATATATATATATATAATTGTATATAATATATATATAATTGTATACCACCTACCCGTGTTTTTTTTTTTTTTCTTTCTTCTTGATACATACTACTATAGTAGCTTACTGTAGCAGTCTCCGGTGCTGCTGAGCTGACAGTGTCCAGCAGGTCCGTCATCAGTCATTACATAATAAATATATATACCTGTCCGGCTGCAGTACTAGTGATATTATATATATATATATTAATTTCATCTCATTATCATCCAGTCTATATTAGCAGCAGACACAGTACGGTAGTCCACGGCTGTAGCTACCTCTGTGTCGGCAGTCGCTCGTCCATCCATAATTGTATACCACCTACCCGTGTTTTTTTTTTCTTTCTTCTTGATACATACTACTATAGTAGCTTACTGTAGCAGTCTGCGGTGCTGCTGAGCTGACAGTGTCCAGCAGGTCCGTCATCAGTCATTACATAATAAATATATATACCTGTCCGGCTGCAGTACTAGTGATATTATATATATATATATTAATTTCATCTCATTATCATCCAGTCTATATTAGCAGCAGACACAGTACGGTAGTCCACGGCTGTAGCTACCTCTGTGTCGGCAGTCGCTCGTCCATCCATAATTGTATACCACCTACCCGTGGTTTTTTTTTTTTTCTTTCTTCTTGATACATACTACTATAGTAGCTTACTGTAGCAGTCTGCGGTGCTGCTGAGCTGACAGTGTCCAGCAGGTCCGTCATCAGTCATTACATAATAAATATATATACCTGTCCGGCTGCAGTACTAGTGATATTATATATATATATATTAATTTCATCTCATTATCATCCAGTCTATATTAGCAGCAGACACAGTACGGTAGTCCACGGCTGTAGCTACCTCTGTGTCGGCAGTCGGTCGTCCATCCATAATTGTATACCACCTACCCGTGGTTTTTTTTTTTCTTTCTTCTTGATACATACTACTATAGTAGCTTACTGTAGCAGTCTGCGGTGCTGCTGAGCTGACAGTGTCCAGCAGGTCCGTCATCAGTCATTACATAATAAATATATATACCTGTCCGGCTGCAGTACTAGTGATATTATATATATATATATTAATTTCATCTCATTATCATCCAGTCTATATTAGCAGCAGACACAGTACGGTAGTCCACGGCTGTAGCTACCTCTGTGTCGGCAGTCGCTCGTCCATCCATAATTGTATACCACCTACCCGTGGTTTTTTTTTTTCTTTCTTCTTGATACATACTACTATAGTAGCTTACTGTAGCAGTCTGCGGTGCTGCTGAGCTGACAGTGTCCAGCAGGTCCGTCATCAGTCATTACATAATAAATATATATACCTGTCCGGCTGCTGTACTAGTGATATTATATATATATATATATATATATATTAATTTCATCTCATTATCATCCAATCTATATTAGCAGCAGAAACAGTACGGTAGTCCACGGCTGTAGCTACCTCTGTGTCGGCAGTCGCTCGTCCATCCATAAGTATACTAGTATCCATCCATCTCCATTGTTTACCTGAGGTGCCTTTTAGTTGTGCCTATTAAAATATAGAGAACAAAAATGTTGAGGTTCCAAAATTAGGGAAAGATCAAGATCCACTTCCACCTCGTGCTGAAGCTGCTGCCACTAATCATGGCCGAGACGATGAAATGCCAGCAACGTCGTCTGCCAAGGCCGATGCCCAATGTCATAGTACAGAGCATGTAAAATCCAAAACACCAAATATCAGTAAAAAAAGGACTCCAAAATCTAAAATAAAATTGTCGGAGGAGAAGCGTAAACTTGCCAATATGCCATTTACCACACGGAGTGGCAAGGAACGGCTGAGGCCCTGGCCTATGTTCATGGCTAGTGGTTCAGCTTCACATGAGGATGGAAGCACTCAGCCTCTCGCTAGAAAAATGAAAAGACTCAAGCTGGCAAAAGCACCGCAAAGAACTGTGCGTTCTTCGAAATCCCAAATCCACAAGGAGAGTCCAATTGTGTCGGTTGCGATGCCTGACCTTCCCAACACTGGACGTGAAGAGCATGCGCCTTCCACCATTTGCACGCCCCCTGCAAGTGCTGGAAGGAGCACCCGCAGTCCAGTTCCTGATAGTCAGATTGAAGATGTCAGTGTTGAAGTACACCAGGATGAGGAGGATATGGGTGTTGCTGGCGCTGGGGAGGAAATTGACAAGGAGGATTCTGATGGTGAGGTGGTTTGTTTAAGTCAGGCACCCGGGGAGACACCTGTTGTCCGTGGGAGGAATATGGCCGTTGACATGCCTGGTGAAAATACCAAAAAAATCAGCTCTTCGGTGTGGAAGTATTTCAACAGAAATGCGGACAACATTTGTCAAGCCGTGTGTTGCCTTTGTCAAGCTGTAATAAGTAGGGGTAAGGACGTTAACCACCTCGGAACATCCTCCCTTATACGTCACCTGCAGCGCATTCATAATAAGTCAGTGACAAGTTCAAAAACTTTGGGCGACAGCGGAAGCAGTCCACTGACCAGTAAATTCCTTCCTCTTGTAACCAAGCTCACGCAAACCACCCCACCAACTCCCTCAGTGTCAATTTCCTCCTTCCCCAGGAATGCCAATAGTCCTGCAGGCCATGTCACTGGCAATTCTGACGATTCCTCTCCTGCCTGGGATTCCTCCGATGCATCCTTGCGTGTAACGCCTACTGCTGCTGGCGCTGCTGTTGTTGCTGCTGGGAGTCGATGGTCATCCCAGAGGGGAAATCGTAAGACCACTTTTACTACTTCCACCAAGCAATTGACTGTCCAACAGTCCTTTGCGAGGAAGATGAAATATCACAGCAGTCATCCTGCTGCAAAGCGGATAACTGAGGCCTTGACAACTATGTTGGTGTTAGACGTGCGTCCGGTATCCGCCGTTAGTTCACAGGGAACTAGACAATTTCTTGAGGTAGTGTGCCCCCGTTACCAAATACCATCTAGGTTCCACTTCTCTAGGCAGGCGATACCGAGAATGTACACGGACGTCAGAAAAAGACTCACCAGTGTCCTAAAAAATGCAGTTGTACCCAATGTCCACTTAACCACGGACATGTGGACAAGTGGAGCAGGGCAGGGTCAGGACTATATGACTGTGACAGCCCACTGGGTAGATGTATGGACTCCCGCCGCAAGAACAGCAGCGGCGGCACCAGTAGCAGCATCTCGCAAACGCCAACTCTTTCCTAGGCAGGCTACGCTTTGTATCACCGGTTTCCAGAATACGCACACAGCTGAAAACCTCTTACGGCAACTGAGGAAGATCATCGCGGAATGGCTTACCCCAATTGGACTCTCCTGTGGATTTGTGGCATCGGACAACGCCAGCAATAGTGTGTGTGCATTAAATATGGGCAAATTCCAGCACGTCCCATGTTTTGCACATACCTTGAATTTGGTGGTGCAGAATTTTTTTAAAAACGACAGAGGCGTGCAAGAGATGCTGTCGGTGGCCAGAAGAATTGCGGGACACTTTCGGCGTACAGGCACCACGTACAGAAGACTGGAGCAACACCAAAAACGCCTGAACCTGCCCTGCCATCATCTGAAGCAAGAAGTGGTAACGAGGTGGAATTCAACCCTCTATATGCTTCAGAGGTTGGAGGAGCAGCAAAAGGCCATTCAAGCCTATACAATTCAGCACGATATAGGAGGTGGAATGCACCTGTCTCAAGCGCAGTGGAGAATGATTTCAACGTTGTGCAAGGTACTGCTGCCCTTTGAACTTGCCACACGTGAAGTCAGTTCAGACACTGCCAGCCTGAGTCAGGTCATTCCCCTCATCAGGCTTTTGCAGAAGAAGCTGGAGACATTGAAGGAGGAGCTAACACGGAGCGATTCCGCTAGGCATGTGGGACTTGTGGATGGAGCCCTTAATTCGCTTAACAAGGATTCACGGGTGGTCAATCTGTTGAAATCAGAGCACTACATTTTGGCCACCGTGCTCGATCCTAGATTTAAAACCTACCTTGGATCTCTCTTTCCGGCAGACACAAGTCTGCTGGGGTTCAAAGACCTGCTGGTGAGAAAATTGTCAAGTCAAGCGGAACGCGACCTGTTAACATCTCCTCCTTCACATTCTCCCGCAACTGGGGGTGCGAGGAAAAGGCTCAGAATTCCGAGCCCACCCGCTGGCGGTGATGCAGGGCAGTCTGGAGCGACTGCTGATGCTGACATCTGGTCCGGACTGAAGGACCTGACAACGATTACGGACATGTCGTCTACTGTCACTGCATATGATTCTCTCCCCATTGAAAGAATGGTGGAGGATTATATGAGTGACCGCATCCAAGTAGGCACGTCACACAGTCCGTACTTATACTGGCAGGAAAAAGAGGCAATTTGGAGGCCCTTGCACAAACTGGCTTTATTCTACCTAAGTTGCCCTCCCACAAGTGTGTACTCCGAAAAGGTGTTTAGTGCCGCCGCTCACCTTGTCAGCAATCGGCGTACGAGGTTACTTCCAGAAAATGTGGAGAAGATGATGTTCATTAAAATGAATTATAATCAATTCCTCAGTGGAGACATTGACCAGCAGCAATTGCCTCCACAAAGTACACAGGGAGCTGAGATGGTGGATTCCAGTGGGGACGAATTGATAATCTGTGAGGAGGGGGATGTACACGGTGATATATCGGAGGATGATGATGAGGTGGACATCTTGCCTCTGTGGAGCCAGTTTGTGCAAGGAGAGATTAATTGCTTCTTTTTTGGTGGGGGTCCAAACCAACCCGTCATTTCAGTCACAGTCGTGTGGCAGACCCTGTCACTGAAATGATGGGTTGGTTAAAGTGTGCATGTCCTGTTTATACAACATAAGGGTGGGTGGGAGGGCCCAAGGACAATTCCATCTTACACCTCTTTTTTCTTTTTTTCTTCTTTGCGTCATGTGCTGTTTGGGGAGTGTTTTTTGGAAGGGCCATCCTGCGTGACACTGCAGTGCCACTCCTAGATGGGCCAGGTGTTTGTGTCGGCCACTAGGGTCGCTTATCTTACTCACACAGCTACCTCATTGCGCCTCTTTTTTTCTTTGCGTCATGTGCTGTTTGGGGAGTGTTTTTTGGAAGGGCCATCCTGCGTGACACTGCAGTGCCACTCCTAGATGGGCCAGGTGTTTGTGTCGGCCACTAGGGTCGCTTATCTTACTCACACAGCTACCTCATTGCGCCTCTTTTTTTCTTTGCGTCATGTGCTGTTTGGGGAGTGTTTTTTGGAAGGGCCATCCTGCGTGACACTGCAGTGCCACTCCTAGATGGGCCAGGTGTTTGTGTCGGCCACTAGGGTCGCTTATCTTACTCACACAGCTACCTCATTGCGCCTCTTTTTTTCTTTGCGTCATGTGCTGTTTGGGGAGTGTTTTTTGGAAGGGCCATCCCGCGTGACACTGCAGTGCCACTCCTAGATGGGCCAGGTGTTTGTGTCGGCCACTAGGGTCGCTTATCTTACTCACACAGCTACCTCATTGCGCCTCTTTTTTTCTTTGCGTCATGTGCTGTTTGGGGAGTGTTTTTTGGAAGGGCCATCCTGCGTGACACTGCAGTGCCACTCTTAGATGGGCCAGGTGTTTGTGTCGGCCACTAGGGTCGCTTATCTTACTCACACAGCTACCTCATTGCGCCTCTTTTTTTCTTTGCGTCATGTGCTGTTTGGGGAGTGTTTTTTGGAAGGGCCATCCTGCGTGACACTGCAGTGCCACTCCTAGATGGGCCAGGTGTTTGTGTCGGCCACTAGGGTCGCTTATCTTACTCACACAGCTACCTCATTGCGCCTCTTTTTTTCTTTGCGTCATGTGCTGTTTGGGGAGTGTTTTTTGGAAGGGCCATCCTGCGTGACACTGCAGTGCCACTCCTAGATGGGCCAGGTGTTTGTGTCGGCCACTAGGGTCGCTTATCTTACTCACACAGCTACCTCATTGCGCCTCTTTTTTTCTTTGCGTCATGTGCTGTTTGGGGAGTGTTTTTTGGAAGGGCCATCCTGCGTGACACTGCAGTGCCACTCCTAGATGGGCCAGGTGTTTGTGTCGGCCACTAGGGTCGCTTATCTTACTCACACAGCTACCTCATTGCGCCTCTTTTTTTTTTGCGTCATGTGCTGTTTGGGGAGTGTTTTTTGGAAGGGCCATCCTGCGTGACACTGCAGTGCCACTCCTAGATGGGCCAGGTGTTTGTGTCGGCCACTAGGGTCGCTTAGCTTAGTCATCCAGCGACCTCGGTGCAAATTTTAGGACTAAAAATAATATTGTGAGGTGTGAGGTATTCAGAATAGACTGAAAATGAGTGGAAATTATGGTTTTTGAGGTTAATAATACTTTGGGTCAAAATGACCCCCAAATTCTATGATTTAAGCTGTTTTTTAGTGTTTTTTGAAAAAAACACCCGAATCCAAAACACACCCGAATCCGACAAAAAAAATTCGGTGAGGTTTTGCCAAAACGCGGTCGAACCCAAAACACGGCCGCGGAACCGAACCCAAAGCCAAAACACAAAACCCGAAAAATTTCAAGTGCACATCTCTAATTGAGAGTGATACAAACCTGTATACCCAAGTCAAGGAGACTGTTAAACCTCTAATCTGTACTAGCAACCCTGTCCATTCACAGGGGATGAGGAACTGAGTAATAGAGAGAGAGAGAGAGAGAGAGAGAGAGACTAAACTTGCTTAATTTACTCAGAGAAGAAGACTGTGCTTTTTTCCTTTATTCTACTAGCTGCTTAACTAACTTCTAACCTGGCTGACTGTTCAGGGCACCTCTCCAGCTGAAAGTTACATTAGGGGATTATTGTACCTGGTGGGTTATGCTTGCACAGACTTATAGTAGGAGTAAGGGGCCCTACACACTGGCCGACCCGCCGCCGAGCTGCCCGACGGCGGATACGGCCGACGAGCGACCCGTCGGCGGGGGGGCAGTGACGGGGGGAGTGAAGTTTCTTCACTCCCCCCGTCACGCGGCTCCATTGAAGTGCAGGCAAATGTGGACGAGATCGTCCATATTGGCCTGCATGCACAGCCGACGGGGGACCAGCGATGAACGAGCGCGGGGCCGCGCATCGTTCATCGCTGGAGTCTCCACACTGAAAGATATGAACGAGTTCTCGTTCATTTATGAGCGAGATCGTTCATATCTTTCAAAAAATCGCCCAGTGTGTAGGGCCCATAACTTGCATACTATTCTTTGCCTACATGACCCAGGACTTGATCTATGGCTACTACAAGCTTATTAACTGCAAACCTTCCTTACTGCATTTCTGTCAGAACTCTGAAGAAATTGAACTGTGTAGTTGTAATTTTAAAGAACTAGTTAGAGACTAGATAGCATCACTTACTACTACTTTTCCTAACTCTACACGTGAGAATCTAACCAGAGAACTCTTCACTGGCACCTGGTGGAAACTTATGGGTATTGTAGAGTAACAATAGTATAGATTTATAAAGAACTGCATACGACGCTAATGTGATATTTTATTGAAACTGTTCTTTGTTCTGGAAGAATACTGGTGGTCATTCCGAGTTGTTCGCTCTGTATTTTTTTCTCGCAACGGAGCGATTAGTCGCTAATGCGCATGCGCAATGTCCGCAGTGCGACTGCGCCAAGTAAATTTGCTATGCAGTTAGGTATTTTACTCATGGCATTACAAGATTTTTTCTTCGTTCTGGTGATCGTAATGTGATTGACAGGAAGTGGGTGTTTCTGGGCGGAAACAGGCCGTTTTATGGGTGTGTGCGAAAAAACGCTACTGTTTCTGGGAAAAACGCGGGAGTGGCTGAAGAAACGGAGGAGTGTCTGGGCGAACGCTGGGTGTGTTTGTGACGTCAAACCAGGAACGACAAGCACTGAACTGATCGCAGATGCCGAGTAAGTGTGGAGCTACTCAGAAACTGCTAAGAAGTGTCTATTCGCAATTTTGCTAATCTTTCGTTCGCAATTTTGATAAGCTAAGATTCACTCCCAGTAGGCGGCGGCTTAGCGTGTGCAAAGCTGCTAAAAGCAGCTTGCGAGCGAACAACTCGGAATGAGGGCCACTGTGCAGTGTATAATTGTTTATTGTCATTGCTTCTGAAGTGCAAATACCATTTAATTTTAACATGTTAATGCAGTTATATACACAGCGCATACTTGCCTACCTGACCCTTTCCGTGAGGGAGAAAAAGCTTGGTTCCTGGACTTTCCTGGTAATGTATGATTGCCATCACCTGTGGGGAGCTAGTTAATTGATAAGAAAGGTGTTTCACCGCAGGTGATGGCAATCATACATTACCAGGAAAGTCCAGGAACATAGCATTTTCTCCCTCATGGAGAGGGTCAGGTAGGCAAGTATGACACAGTGGTGACCAGCCTCTTTACCAGTTGTTCCTGTATAATAAAATATATGTCACCGTCCTAATGTGTGGTGACTATTGTATTGGGTCCCCTGGGGTTGGGGTTCCTTGTCCCGCTGCCTAGGGTTCCAGTAGTGAGATCCGGTCCAAGAGGTGATCCCGGGTAAAAATCCAGGTATGTCCACCGACACTGGCACAAAACATCCTACAATTACAATCCTGTTGCAACTCCGTGGAACTACAGGCACCAGCCATCCAGTTCAGTAGCAACCCCATCTGTATTCTGCTCCAGCATTCATTAGCAGTTTCCTGTATCAGTGCTCCGTGGAACTACAGGTACCAGCCTTCCAGTTTGTCTTCAGCTTCAGCTACACTCTGCTCCTACAACCACTTGCAGTAAGATACTCTCTCCAGGTGCTGCATATCATTCTCACCTGTTTGTTACTACTCTGCATCAGCACTGTGCTATTCAATCTGCACTAAAGCATCCAGGTTAATGTTCAGCTGTCTCCTGCAATAACCTAACCTGGTTCAGTTGTATGCAAGCATTGACTATTGACTGTGTAGCTCTGTGGCAAGTTCCTATCGGTTTCCAGGATGATCATCTGCATTACCAATTGGCAATACAATTCCTGTTTCAAGTTACCATCGGTTTCCATGCCGATCATCTGCATTACCAATTGCCTATACAATTCCTGTTTCAAGTTACCATCGATTTCCAGGCCAATCATCGACATTGCCAAGTATCTGTGTAAAGCTCTGTTTCAAGTCCTCATCGGCTTCCAGGACGACCATCGTTTTTTCCAAGTTGTCAACATCGGTTCCCAGGCCGATAGTTATCTGTTCCTGTTCACCATCGGCTCCTAGGCTGATCATCGATAGTTCTTGTTCATCGTTGGTTCCCAGGCCGATCGTCATCTGCTCCAAGTCTCCATCAGTTCTCAGACCGATCATCGGTAACTCCAAGTCACTATCAGTTCCCAGACCGGTCATTGGTTGCTCCCAGTTACCATTGGTACCCAGACTGAACTATCTCTAAGTAACTGTTTATTTCAGAGACTCTTTCAGCTTCCATGCTGAATCATACATTTACATTGCTCCAGTTACTTATATTTCCTGTGTGTACTCAATAAATACCATTTGCACACATGCGCAGGAACTTACTACAGCCCCCTTGTTTCCTCCATCGCACCGCCACTGACCCACTAGTGACCCCTCTGGGAACAGATACAGACACAGACCTGACATGTTTTTTTCCTTTTCCCCACTTATAAGTTCCCATCTGGTCCTGCAGTCCCACAAGTGGTCACACAAAACTTCTGCACAATGGTACAGTACTTCCCAGAAGTGTAAAGTGAGCCAGCCTTTTGTTAGCTCAATGGGATCAAAGCAGCGCAACTGTACAAAACTAAATCAGGTTTTAATACAATCGTCAGGTGAACTTGGGAAAGACTTAGCAGTGTGATTAAGGGTTGTTGGAAAGTAAATAGACTATTAACCGGAGGTGGGATACTCAGAAGCGCAGAGTATGATCTCACGAAGATTAGCATTGGCCATCTCTCCTCTGGACCATTCAGTGGTGGTAGTTTCAGCACTGATGGTAACCCTTTTGCACGGACCTCAGCAAAACCCCAATTAATCTCTAGACATACTGGGCAGGATTCAAATGTTTTATTGCCCCCGATCTCCCAGCAACACTTGAATACTGCCAGTGGGCACGATGGGGTGGGAGGGGGGACAAAAGATTTGAATCCTGCCCTAAATGCGTACATCTGAATTCAGTCAGTGTTTGTTTGTCATATATGTTCCATACACAAACAACATTTTTTGGCTCTCCAGGTAATTTATATTGCTCTACAAGGGACCTGTTCACCTAACAAGTACATAAATAGAGACAGCAAGGCGCTCAGTCTTACACTTGTTAATTTTTAAGAAAGTACTGGGACATCCAGGAGGAAATAGCATAGAGACAGCTGGTTATACGAGTGAACAGGAGTGTAACTAGACCTATGGGGGCCCCATAGCAAGATTTCCACAGGGACTCTCGCTCCGTTGCTGTACAGTATTTTTTTGTGGGGCCGGCATTCGCCAATGAAGGCATACCCTCCAACATCTTACAAAGAAAAATAGGTACAAATTTAAAAAGGGGCGTGGCCGCGGGTAAAGGGGGCGTGACCACGCCCCTTTTCCTATACTTTCAATGGTAGTTTAGAGAGCCAAAAATCGGTACAGACCATAAAAAAAAGGTACTGTACCTATTAAAAAGGTACAGTTGGAGGGCATGTGAAGGTGATCACCCCTTCCAACACACAGCCACATGCTGCTGTCCACAGATTCTGCAATCATTATTTATTTATTAACAGTTTCTAATATAGCGCAGCAAATTCCGCTTTACAACTGGACACAATGATAAGACAAAACTGGGTAATTACAAACTGACGTGCCCTGCACGTCCCTAGACACCACAATCGGTTGTACCACTGGAACCCACACCAGCCCCACTCTATGTGCAGACCATCTATTCAGACATGGCGTAAATGTGAGTGACCCAGCGTCTCTGCAAGCAACCACCTCCAGCAAAACACTGGCGTCACTCAAACAACATGCCAACACAATGCCACTGCAGCTACCCGGCACATCTCCAATGCACTTCTCCACACTTGAATCTGCACTACTACTCCACACGAACACCATTGTGACACAGGGAGGATGACCCTGGACCTTGTTCAGTAGTGGGGCTTGAGTGCAAGAAACTGGTGGACATATGTAGCTTTTATGCATGAGGTGAACATGGAAATGGCAGATTTATGGAGGTAAGACTACAGGACTGGATCACTGGTCAAGAACCGAAAAACTCAGATGTTGGACTTGAACAGATTAAGTATACAATGAAGTGGATTACTGAGCAGGAACTGAGGAGCTCAGATGCTGAACAGGATTTGATTGAGTATACACTGGACTGGATTACTAGGCAGGCACTTACATATGTAGGGGCAGATGTATTAACCTGAAAAAGGCATAAGGAAGTGATAAACCAGTGATCAGCTCAAATATGTAAATTAACAGTTAGGAGCTGATTGGCTGGTGCACTTCTCACTGGTTTATAACTTCCTTATGCCTTCTCCAGCTTAATACATCTGCCCCATTGACGCTGGACTGGAATTGACTGATAGACTCTGATGCCAGGCTGGGACCTCCTAAAGGCACAGATACTGGGTTGCAACCGGTTATTAACTCAGATGCCAGGCTGGATCAAGCTAACTATTCTCTCTGCACTATTCCCTGCTAGGGATTTGGGCAGTTATCTGTCCATACTGTACATTAGTGTGTATTTTAATGATACTGAGTTAGAGAGATGTGCGGCTGGCACTTTTCGTGTTTTGTGTTTTGGTTCTAACTCCACTTTCGTGTTTTGGTTTTGGCTTGGTTTTGCCAAAACCACCCTTTCGTGTTTTGGTTTTGGTTTTGGATCTGGATGATTTTTTTAAAAACATAAAAACGGCTAAAATCACAGAATTTGGGGGTAATTTTGCTCCTACGGTATTATTAACCTCAATAACATTAATTTCCACTCATTTCCAGTCTATTCTGAACACCTCACACCTCACAATATTGTTTTTAGGCCAAAAGGATGCACCGAGGTTGCTGGATGACTAAGCTAAGCGACACAAGTGGGCAGCACAAACACTTGGCCCATCTAGGCGTGGCACTGCAGTGGCAGACAGGAGGGCAGATATAAAAAAAAGGCCCCAAACAGCACATGATGCAAAGAAGAAAAAAGAATTGAAGTTAGTTGTATGACTAAGCCAAGCGACACAAACAACTGGCCCATCTAGGCATGGCACTGCAGTGGCAGACAGGAGGGCAGATATAAAAAAAGGCCCCAAAAAGCACATCATGCAAAGAAGAAAAAAAGGTGCACCGAGGTTACTGTATGACACAACCACCTGACCCATCTAGTAGTGTCATGCAGTGGCTGAATGTCAAGAGTGGGCCGCAATTGTTCGGTCCACTGTCAGCATCTCCAGCACGCTCCAGTCACTTAAAAAAAATTCTGCAATTGGTGGACTTATATGGCAGTACCCCAGGACTAATATAGCAATACCCTTGGACTCATACGGCAGTGTCACACAGGATGTCCCTTTTCAAAAACTAGGCCCCAAACAGCACCTCATGCAAAGATGTCGAAGAGGTGCAGTGAGGTAGCTGTATGACTAAGCCAAGTGACACAAACAATTCCAACTGGAATTATACGTCCAAATCACTGGAATTAATTTGCAAAATCACTGGAATTATACATCCAAATCACTGTAATTAATTGGCAAGGTCACTGTAATTAATAATTATACGTCCAAATCACTGGAATTAATTAGCAAAATCACTGTAATTATACGTCCAAATCACTGGAATTTTCACTGGAATTATACGTCCAAATCACTGTCGCCTGCCTAGTGAAGTGGAATCTAGATGGGATTTGGACCCGGGACACAAAACCTCCATCAATTGTCTAAATCCCACTGCACTAATGGTGGATACCGGACGCATGTCTAACACCAACATAAGTGTCAAGGCCTCAGTTATGAGGGGCTTCCATCGTCATGTGAAGCTGAACCACTAGTCATGAACATAGGCCAGGGCCTCAGCCGTTCCTTGCCACTCCATGTCGTAAATGGCCTATTGGAAAGTTTATGTTTCTCCTCAGACCATTTAAATTTATTTTTTTGAGTCTATTTACTGAACTTTGGCTTTTTGGATTTTACATGCCCTCTACTATCACAATGGGCATCGGCCTTGGCAGATGACATTGATGGCATTTCATCATCTGTCATGGCTAGTGCAGCAGCTTCAGCACTAGGAGGAAGTGGTTCTTGATCGTCCCCTATTTTATCCTCCAAATGTTTGTTCTCCATTTTGCGGCACAAGAGAGCGTACCCCTAAACCTCAAAGGGGAAACCCTGTAAAATCATTTGGATTAAATGTTAATAACCCCTTTATTTGGAGTAAATAATATACAGTACAGGACAGCACCACTGAACTTATATGGCAGCACCACTGGACTGTATTTATACGGAATTATATGGATTTATATGGAATTATATGGCAGGATAACTGGAATTATACGGCAGTATTCCGAGAATTTTACGGCAATATCACAGGAATTATACGCTTTCCGAGAATTATATGGCAATGTCACAGGAATTATACGGCAATGTCACAGGATTTATACGCCAGTATTCCGAGAATTATACGGCAATGTCATAGGAATTATACGCCAGTATCATGGGAATTATATGGCAATATCATGGGAATTATATGCCAGTATCATGGGAATTATACAGCAGTAACACTGGATATATGGCAGCAGAGGACACCACCACTGTGACTGATGCTGCATAAGACACTTCCCCTGGTCTAATGCAGGACAACACAGCACCACTAAAAGGGACTTATACAGCTACACTGGATAGATGGCAGCAGAGGACACCAACACTGTGACTGGTCACTGGACTGATGCTGCACAAGACACTACCCCTGGTCTGATGCAAGACACAGCAAAAATGCAAGGGACTTATACAGCAGCCAGCAGCACTGGGGGACATATAGCAGCAGAGGACACATACACTGTGGCTGGCTGGACTGATGCAGCACAATACACTGACTACACTGGACTGGACTGAGCAACACAACGCAGCACAAGACTCGCCACCCTACTTTCCCGCCCCCACACAGACACTGAGGACGGAGACACGTCCTCTCACTACATTCTCTGAGACTGGAGTGAAAATTCTCGCGATATATCCAAATCCCGCGAGAATCCGACAGCGGGATGATGACGTTTTGCCTCGTTTGGGTTTCCAAGTCAGGTGGGAAAACCTGAGCCGGGCTCGGAACCGGACTCGAATGGTGAAGTTCAGTACGGTTCAGTTCTCTGAGAGCCGAACCCGCTCACCTCTACTGAGTTACAGTCTTCACTATTTCCTGTTGGTTCTAGGCAGTTTGTGTTTTTTTGTATCACAGTGATATTGGGCATTATGTTGGATAGACCAGACAGAAATCCCAAGGGCAAGTCGGCTTTCATTTTCACTTGTGTTAATTGTAACAGAAAAATTACCTAAGGGTTGTACATAGCTGGGCTCGCATGTGGTATTACAGCCTAAGTGTTCTAAAGAATAGTTGGGTTTGCCTGATTGAGCCATGGCCTTGATAGAAGACATTGTTGTGTTAAAGCAGTCTCAGACTAGTGTTACACCCTCAGCTCAGTCACAGGCTGTAGCTGATTCCCATAGAGCCCCCTTTGGCCCGTAATTTGGGCAAGTGCATCTCAGGGATGGCCACATCTTTAAATGGGATGGTGGCATCAGTTGGGGCCTCTGCCACTATGAAGCAGCCTATTCATTCCTCTTTTGATTTCCCTGGTGATGATTCAGATTCTGATAGTTCATCCCAGGAAGAGGGGGAAATAGACCCTGAATAGGAAGATACTTCTGCCTGGGAGGAGGTTTTCCTACCTAGTTCAGGACTATATCTATTTATTGATGCAGTCTGTCAGACTTTACAATTACAGGATGCTAATACTCCAGTAACCAATTCAGCTTCATTTCTAAAGCATAAGAAGAAACAGGTATCTTTTTCCAGTATTTTCCCATTTTGAAGAGGTTTTGACACAGGCCTGGCTGACACCTGCCACTAAATTTCTAGTGCCAAGGAGATTAAAGGACCTTTATTCATTTAAAAAGGATGACACTAACCTTGGGCGATTCCACCCAAGGTGGATGTCATATAACTAGATTAGCTAGGACTACAGTCATTCCTACAGTGCAATCTGTTTCTCTTAAAGATCCAGGTGATTGGAAGTGCAAATCTATTTTTCTGTGGGATCTCTTTGCATCCTATTTTGGCCGTGCCTGGGTGATTAACGCTTTTGAATCCTGGATGGATCATTTGGTTGAGGGAGTCCAGTCAGGGGACTCTCCTGCAGCTAACACATCAGCTGAGCATATTACTGAAGCTTTGGCTTATATGGGAGATGCCTTATTAGATGGCTTTCAGATGCAGTTCCATATTTCAGCCTTGGCGATTTCCACCAGAAGGTCTTTATGGCTCTGATCTTGGAATTTAAACATACTTTAGAGGCAGTGCCTTTTGGAGGAGAGTTCTTGTTTGGTCCAGAACTCACAAAATTATTTCCCAGGCTACGGGAGGTAAGAGCACTTACCTGTCAGTCTTCATCCTCAAGAATAAGTATCCCAGGTTTAGTATATTTAGAGAATGGGGTACCCCTGGTACCACATGTTCTGCAGTCAAAACAGCAGATAAGCAATCTGGAGCCCATAATCTTCAGGATGTTTGGATTCAATCCAACCCAGACCTAAATCTGGACACAGATCTACATTCTAGATCTGGAAAGACCAGTTCTGGACTATTTTGTTGTTGTCCATCCAATTCCCATCTTAAATTGGTTAAATCCATTCCTTCATTTGGGAAACTTCAAGATGGAGTCAATACGATCTGTGATCAGCTCCATGGAAGAAAGAGAATATTTGGCTTCTATAGATATCAAGGATGTTTATCGCCATATTTCCATATGGAAAGGACATCACCATTTACTATGATCAGGGAACTGGCACTTTCAGTTCCAGGCTCTACCTTTAAGTCTGTCAACAGCACCCAGCGTTTTTACGAAGGTCATGTCCCATATGATCTCTCTCCTCAGGAAGTTAGGTATAAAAATGATACCTTATCTGGATGATCAGCTGATCATTGCTCAGTCAGTAAGCCTGTTGCAGCAACATCTTCAATTGACTTTAGACACACTCCAAAACTTCGGGTATTGCAGAGTCTTTCTTCCACTAGAAAAGATTCTAGAGATCCAATCCAGAGTAAGAACTCTTTTGTTACTGCCTCAGGTCTCAATTCTCAGGGCCATGCAGCTGTTGGGAAAGATGGTGGCATATTTTGAAGCAGTCCCATTTGCCAGATTTCATGCCAGGCCACTACAGAACCAGTAGCTCCATCACTGGTCAAAGACAGATGTTCGACTAGACAGGCAGATGTTCAGATTATCACCACAAAGGTTCTCTGATAACAATATGGAATTGGGTGATTGTTACCACAGATACCAGTCTTACAGGCTGAGGCACGGTGGTACAAAACGTACACTTGCAAGGGCAATGGTTAATTCAAGAAGCCACACTTCCAATCAACATTTTGGAATTGAGGGCAATTCGTTTGGCATTGATAAAGGTCCAGTCTTTTCTGCAGTCTTACCTGTGAAGATTCAGTCAGACAATGCCACAGCAATGGTTTATATCAACAAGCAAGGTGGCACAAGGAGCTGGTGGATAATGCAGGACGTTTCTCATATCCTCAGGTGGGCAGAGATTTGGATTCCAGCAATCTCAGTAATTTACAGAGGTGGACAATTGGGAGGCAGACTTTCCAAGTTGCCACAAGATACACCCCAGAGAATTGTAATTACCCCAGGAGGTGTTTCTAGAGATCGTATCCAGACATCATCCTCATGGCCTCACAACTGAAGAAGTTTCCGCTATAAAGAGTTCAGGTAAAGGGTCCAAAGGCATTTCTAGTGGATGCCATGACACCCCTTAGACATTCCAGCTAGGATATATCTTTCTGCCCATGCTTCCTCAGGTGACTGAGCAAATTCATCATGAAGCTTGGCCAGTCATTCTCATAGCACCATACTACCTGCGCAGTCAATAGTTCACCATTCTTCAGGACATGGTGGCTGAGGACCCAATCCATCTTTTATTATGCACAGATCTTCTTCAAGGGCCATGTCTTCACCCCCCGATTTGAATAGGTTGGCTGTGACAGCTTGGCTCTAAAGCCCAGTACATACTATACACACTTGCCGAGGACCTCCCTTGTCTGTACATGTTCAGACAAGGGAGGGGTTCGTTAACAATGCGCGATAATGAGTGTACACACTAGGCGATATTGTGAACAATATCACTCAGTAAGCCCTTTCTAAGCGATATTGGGGGTAATTCAGACCTGATCGCAAGCTAGTGTTTTTGCAGCGCTGCTATCAGGTTAGAACTGCACATGCGTATGCACTGCAGTGCGCAGGCATGTCGCACGGGTACAAAGCGGATCGTTGCTGTGCGATGGATTTTTACGAAGAATCCATTCGAACAACCAATTGCAAAGAGATAGACAGGAAAAAGGCGTTTGTGGGTGGCAACTGACTGTTTCCTGGGAGTGGTTGGAAAAACGCAGGCGTGTCCAAGCATTTGCAGGGCGGGTGTCCTGCGTCAATTCCGGCCCCGGACAGGCTGAAGTGATCGCAGCGGCTGAGTAAGTTCTGGGCAACTCAGAGACTGCACAAAGTTTAGTTGTACCGCTCGGCTGCACATGCGTTCGCACACTTGCACAGCTGATATACACTCCCCAGTAGGCGGCGACTATGTGATCGCAGTGCTGCAAAAAACTGCTAGCGAGCGATGAGGTCTGAATTACCCCCATTGTTTACAATATCGCCTAGTGAGTATGGGGCTCAAGAGCTACAGGGTTTTCCTCTAAGTTAGTGTAAATCATGATTCATGCCAGAAAGCCAAATCCTCAAGGATTTATGATTGTGTATTGAAAAAATATATTTCCTGGTGTGTCATAAATTGCAACCAGAGGTCTTTTGTGTCTCTTACAGTTTGTCCTTTCTCCAGGTAGGTTTGTCTAAGGGCCTTCGCTTGTTGTCTCTTAAGGCAGAGGTTCCCAAACTGTGTGCCGTGGCTCCCTCGGGTGCCTCGGGACACTTGCAGGGGTGCCCTGGGTTGGTGGTCCAGGACCAGTTCAAATTTTTTATGGTCAATATAATAGGCTAAACCAGTGCTGGTGGTTGCCAGTCATAAAATATGTGGCCAAACAGAAGCAAATCTTGTCCCTCACCACACAACTGACCCTAAGGATGACTTATAAACGCGATCTACTTAATGTAATATTTCTTTCTAAATTTCTCAATAAGAAATTTTTGGCCTAGGTGTGCCGTGAAAAAAATTCTGATATTCTAGGGCGCCATGATTCAAAAAAGTTTGGAAACCACTGTCTTAAGGGAAAGTTAAAGGCCTTATCTTTCCTTTTTCAAAGGAGGTGGGCTCGGAGGTTCATACTTTCCCCCCGGGTGTTTAACATATTCAACCTTCTTATGCTCCTCCAGTTCCCCTGTGGGACTTAAATTTAGTCTTGGAGTCTTTACAGAAGGCTCTCTTTGAGCTTCTTGAGTCAGTGGAATTATGTTACCTTATGTTGAAGGTTGTTTTTCTTTTGGCTATTTCCTCAACCAAAAAAGTTTCAAAGCTGGCGGCTCTTTTATGCAAACGTTCACTGATTATTTTCCATTCAGATCTGGTGGTTTCGTGTGCAAAACCATCTATTCTTCACAAGATAGTGTCCAAATTTTACATGAACCAGGACATTGTTCCTCCAGCTTTTAAGCAGGCCTCAATCTCTGAAGATGGTTCACCTTCATCTCCCATTAGATGTCATCTCCCATTAGATGTGGTCTGTGCTTTACGTATTTATTTTGAACATACCGCATCTCTTTGACGTACGTTAGGTATTTTTTTGTTTGGTAGATGCACCAAAATGTGTGTGGCCAGCCTCTAAGGCCTCTATTGCTATATGGGTCAATTCAGCCATTCGTCAGGCCTTTGTGTAATTAAATGTGACGCAACCTGACGTCATTCGAGCTCACTCGACTCATGCTTTTGAGGCTTCCTGGGCTGTGCGGCATGGTGCATCTGTGGAACAGTTGTGCAGGGCAGCTGCCTGATCATCTGTATACACCTTTACAAAACTGTATTGCTTCCATAATTTTGGAGCAAGTGACGCCAGTTTTAGGCGTAAGGTTCTACGAGCAGTTTCTTCAGCTATTCCTTCCCCTAATTAGCTTGCTTTCGGAGATCCCAGAGTAATGGCATCCCCCAGACTAACGATAGAGGAAATTGGAGATTTTACTCACCATAAAATCCCTTCGAAGTCCATCAGAGAGATGCCTAGATCCCTTCCTATTTCAGTGTTCGCAAATACGCACTATAGCGCGTATTTTACCCAGGTCTGTGGTCCGGGGACTCACTTTTGTAAACTGTGTGGGTCCCCGGGGACGCGCTCCGCTGAAGCTGGTTGTCTTTAGCTTCCTGTAATAGAGGACGGAGGCAGAGCCTTACCAGTCCTCTTGCAGCGGTGGAGTGCTCCCCCTCTCTCTCCTCCTCCCCCACCCCCGGACAGAGTGTGAGGACGGCTCTGCGGTGTGATACACACTGTGCCGCGCGGGGAGGTGAACACCGGTGACCGCGGACTGAAGGTGCCGTGCACTGAGGAAGGGTGAGCTGGACTTGCGGTGGCGGCTGGGGGGCTGCTCATATCGGTGGGAAGGCGGAGATGGGGGGTGCATGGCGCCGGCAAGCAGGTGTAAAACACCACAAAAATGTTGCATGGGGTGGGGGTGAGATGCTGCTGGCCTGTGCAGCATAGAGGACACTGGGTACAACCACTAGATTCGAGTCATGCTGTCTGTAATTAATGTGCTGAGTAAACAACTTCAGTGACACCCACTGTGCTGGCTGTCTTTGTTGGTTGCTGCTGGTTACTGTAAAGACAGCCAGCACAGTGAGTGTCACTGAAGTTGATCACTTAGCACATTAATTACAGACAGCATGACTCGAATCTAGTGGTTGTACCAAGTGTCCGAAGTCGGCGGACAGGATGCCGGCATTCAGTATACCGACACCAGCATCCCGATCACAGCAATGCCGACAAGGGTGCAGAGGGTGCCCTAACCTCCCACTTCTAACCCTCCGTTTCCCGAAGTCTAAACGCACTTAGTGCCTAACACTTATCCCCCTCTCTGCAGCCTAACCCTAACCTCCCCAACACCATATCCTAACCCCCCCCCCCTCCCGCACGCTAAACCAGTGGCGGCAGTGCATACTTAACTTCAGGATCCTGACTGTCAGAATATCGTTGCCGGGATCCTGATCTCCTCGGGATGCCAGCGTCTGTATTCTGGCGGCTGTCAGGATTCCGGCGTCGGTATTACGGCTGCTGGGATCCCGACAGCCGGGATCCTGAACGCATACTTCCGATATGATAACAGCCCAGCAGCATTGTCATCCTCTCACCCCTCCCTCCCCCACAACACTGTAGTGTCTAAATCCAGTCCGGGGCTCCTATTATAGCGGCACCATAAACCCATTACATATATAAAATGTATTATTTCATAATGTTGTCCTGTTTTTTTATCATATAACTGTTAAATGCTCTGCCTGGTGCAATGTGTATAACGTGCTCTGCCTGGTGCAATGTGTATAACATGTGTCAAAGTCGAAAAATATTGTAATGCATATACCCTGTACTAACCCCATGCACATGCCCGCTGCTCGTGCACTCAGTCCACCGTGCATGCACATTTCCGCAATTTGCGTAGGATCGCTCCTGCGATCATGCGCGTGGTATGGGTATTTACGGCGGAGTTTGTGAGCGCGTAGAGGGTTATTAGAACATTACATATTTAACCCAAATATTGTACATTTTAGATATAGCTCCCTTGCACCACATCAGTGAGTATCAATAGTTTAAACAGTTTCAGGACTAAGGGATTCACCTTTGCATGATAGGAAGGGTCAGATAAAGGTTGGTAGGTGATGTCTAGTATCCAGCTGTAGGGTATTTTAAGGGTAACATTCCGGTGTTGGTTAGAGAAATATTGCATGTTCCAGCGTATAGTTATGTGCAGAAGTAGAATATAGATATAAACTGTATTTACTGTATATTATGTATGCGGCGGGAATCCAGAGGATACCACCCACCAGAGCAGTTGGGGAAAGACATCGCCCATCTTTTCAAATCAACCTATGACCTCTCCTGTAATGTAAAGACACATCTCAGTGTCCAATTGACAATGAGATTACAGTGACCATTGTATTATGTATGTAAATTATGTATAAAAAGCCTGTTGCTGCCTGGCTGGTCAGAAGACTCTGAACGCTTTCTACCTGACAAGCAGAGGACCAGCCGGGTTGCGCTTGCGAACATTCTCACGTATGTACATTCTCTGTAGCCATTATTCTGTTTTAGATTTATCTTGTTAGCCTGTAGTGTATGATTTGTACTGTTTTACATTTTGAAATAATCCACGGTGGCCTTAGAACCCTGTGGTTTCAACTACAAATCGGTGTTGTGTCCTCACTTTCCTGCAAGGGTTTAAAAGCATATTTAACTGTATAAGGTTTATAAGTATTGATAAGGTGTACGCACTGCGGGTACTTTATACCGTCAGCGCTACTTAAGGTTTAAGGTACAACATCGTTGCAGTACTTTGCGGCACATGGTTTAGAGTGTAATCATATCATTGCATTGTATCACTAACAAGGTTTAAAGTTTATCAATTGTGTGTGCGCTCGCTGTGCGTACTCTGTACACTCAGCGCAGCGTGTTTACGCCAAGTACGTACCACGTACGGGACTCTGTACTCAAATAGCGTACAAAGTGCGTAGGACGTGTATTCAGTCTAACGGCCATAGCGGCTCCACGGTAAAAGTGTATTCAGAGGTATAGCTTTATGGTTTAAGATAATATCGACATTATCACATGCTCTACCTGGTGCAATGTGTATAACGTGCTCTGCCTGGTGCAATGTGTATAATGTGCTCTGCCTGGTGCAATGTGTATAACGTGCTCTGCCTGGCGCAATGTGTTTAACATGCTCTGCCTGGTGCAATGTGTGGCGCAATGTGTATAACGTGCTCTGCCTGGCGCAATGTGTATAACGTGCTCTACCTGGCGCAATGTGTATAACGTGCTCTACCTGGCGCAATGTGTATAACGTGCTCTACATGGCACAATGTGCATAACATGCTCTACCTGGCGCAATGTGCATAATGTGCTCTGCCTGGTGCAATGTGTGGTGCAATGTGTATAACGTGCTCTGCCTGGCGCAATGTGTATAACATGCTCTACCTGGTGCACTGTGTACAACGTGCTCTGACTGGTGCAATGTGTATAACGTGCTCTGCCTGGCGCAATGTGTATAACATGCTCTACCTGGTGCACTGTGTACAACGTGCTCTGCCTGGTGCAATGTGTATAACGTGCTCTGCCTGGCGCAATGTGTATAACATGCTCTACCTGGTGTACTGTGTATAACGTGCTCTGCCTGGCGCAATGTGTATAACGTGCTCTGCCTGGCGCAATGTGTATAACATGCTCTACCTGGTGCACTGTGTATAAAGTGCTCTGCCTGGCGCAATGTGTATAACGTGCTCTGCCTGGCGCAATGTGTATAACGTGCTCTCTTTGGCTCAGTGTGTATAGGAGGTTCTACCTGGTGCAATGTGTATAAGCGGCACTACTGTGTGGAGTAATGTGAATTGATACTATTATGTGACCACGCCCCTTCCCCCACAAAGCCACGGCCCTAAAAAAATTGGGCGCACCTTAGGCGCGCACTGTCGCTGTTTACAGTTTGGGTGAGGGAGCACCAATTCTCTTACTGCCACAAGGTCACCAAAATGTCTAATTACATCTAAAGTGCGGGATGTCCTGTATGCTACACAGCCCAGCAGCATCGTCACCCCATCCTCCCCCTTGCACCACTTTTGTAGTGTCCAAATCAAGTTTGTGTTTTTATATTTGAATCATTAATAAGACTAATTAAAACCTTCATTCCGATGGGACCCAGAAAAGGACAGGTAGGACCCCAATTTTTAAAAGTGAGGGGTCCCTGGGACCCACTTTTTTTTGGTCTCAGCGCAATCACTGCTATTTGTCTAGTTTGTACCAGTTTATTTGCACATTAACATTGTGTATTTTGAGTTTTAGTATTTTTCTGTCTTCCCCTGGGCGGCTTGGCTAAACTCAAACTGAGGAAGGTAGGAGGTGGGAGGGGTTATGTAGGGGAGGGAGTCAGCTGATTGTTTAGTGCCAGACTCCGATAAGTCAGATACATAACCCAGAGTAATGGCGTCTCCTAGATGGACTTTGAGGAAGGGATTTTACAGTGAGTAAAAAAATCAAATTTTTAAAGGGGCAATTACTTACATGGCATGGTTTTGCCTTGTAAGTGTTTGCCATTTACCTCACCACATGTCCCTGCAGTCAGAGCACCACCCAAGACCCTTTCGTGCGAGTAAGCAAGTATGCATTAAACTGATTCTGCATTTTATTATTTCCTTTATTTTTTAAAAGTGGTAGCTGAGACCATAGAAAGTCATGGTGATGGAGGAAGGGACATATTGGTCCACCGGAAGATGCAGACACCTGGTGTCCCTGCAGGACTTCCCTTTTATCAATATGTATATAATAACATTAGTTAAATTTTTTTGATATTATATTTATTAAATTTGTAATTTATTAATACTTATCCTTCAATTAGCCCCATTAAGTTAATGAAAAAAGGGTGGTAGCCTCGGGCTTTATCGCCTGAGGCCATTCAATTCCAATCCCTTTTTCACCCGAACCCCATTTTAATGCCCATTAATTTAACATATTAACGGGCATTAACACATTGAATTCTTTGTAAAGTAGACTCGGCACCCGCTAGCCCACTAGTTATCATGGATTTTTTTGCGCAAGTGCAGCCAGCAGAATGACCACAGGGCTGTAGAAAGGATCCCGAGCCTTGATAATGAAAGGGGTGTGTCCTAATCGTGGAGGTGTGGCCACACCCCTTAAAAAAAGATTATTAAATTCCGTTTATGCACAATGAAGCATCGTGTGCCCCTCAGCCAGGGTCAGATCGAGGGAGGGGGTGCGATCAGTGCAATCGCTCACTCGACCTTCCTGCCAGACGAGACTGCTGCACTCTGCAGCAACAGCCTACCTTAACCTACTGTAGTCCAGCACACAGCAACTGTGGTTGTCAACTGACATGTAACGGGAGGGGTGCGGGGGTGCATGGACACGGTTCCCTGCTGGAACCCTCCAAGGAGCCCGGTCCCAAGTAAATAATACCCACCCTGCTCTCACAGCGCCACTGACCCCTAAGCTGTATACACTCTATTATCAGCACTGGTTTTTTTAATAACCTTTGTGACTCACCCATCATCGAGGAATGGAGCAAATGGTGCATTGTGGGTGAAAACACGAAGAGTTTGGTCTCTTCCCAGCTTTTCCCCCATGTCATTCCATATTCAGATGACATCATGTTTTTTATATTCAAAATACCAATATTTTATGCTTTTATATAAATTGCAAATTGTAAGCTAAAGGCCCATACACACTTGCAGAGAAAATGAGCGTCGTCGCTCATTTTCTCGACAAGTGTGTATGCCGCCAGCGACGATTGATGCACAGCCTCATGGGTCAGCAACGATCGTCGCTGTCGGCAGTGCATGCATGCTTGATCGGGCCGGGAGGGGAAACACATAGAGCCACATTGTCTAGTGTGTATGGACCTTAAACCAAACAGCTGAGATCAGATTGATTTCTCCACTGTTCCTGCTTTCTATACAGAGAAGCAACTTCTCATGATAATGAACAGGAAAAAATTAAATTATAACTTTCATATATTGACCCTTAAGTAAGTTATTTCAGAGGTATAAAATTTTCATGCAAAAACGTTTTTCTGCTGCGGGGTACACTGGGCTCCACAAGGATTGGAAAATGGGGTCTTGATACGAGGCACCAACAGGCTCAAAGCTTTGACTGTTCCCAGAATGCACAGTGCCGCCTCCTATATCACCCCGCCTCCCAGCACAGGAGCTCAGTTTTGTAAGTTGGTGCTGCAGTAAGCAGGCACTGAACAGAGGGGTTGCTCCAAGCAGCCCTAAGAAAAGCTTTTTATGAGGTAAAAAGTGAAGACTTCAAAGGCAGCAGCGGTGGTAAATGTCTTGTGACATTCACTGCGGCAGCTCCAGCTCTCCCCAGCGGTGCTGTACACTCCCGAGCCCTGGTTGCCGGGTACCTACAGCGGAGGCTCCGGTTTTCTTCACGTTAGACACACACGGCTGGAGCTCTCCAGGATCGCGTGGCCGTGCTTTGGGAGGTGGTAAGTGGGACCCGGTCTTTATCGCGATCCGGTGTGGTCAGTGGGAGGCAGGCCGCGCGCGCTGGCGGTGGACACTGTGGCAGTACAGGCGATCCCACTAGATCACCAGGGCATGGGCGCAGGTGTAACGGACCCGGACCGTGGTACAGTGCCTGCTGCCGTGCAGGTGTCATCCTGTGGCAACTCCCATCACCTACGATACCCAGAAACGTCAGGGAACTCCGCCTTCCAGATCGATCGCCGACACGAACAACTCCCTGCAATGGTCGACGAAGAACCTAGAAGGAAGGAACGTACCAGTTGAGACGTGCGTGCCGACCTCCGTCGGAAGAGCAGGGGCGTGTCAGGGGTAGCTGCGACCTTCACCGGCTGTTCGGAAGGTCATCACTGGCCAAGAGGCCTCAGCTACCCAATTCTCACACACTCGCACGTTGTGTGGTGAGAGGGGTCCTCACGTCCGTGAGCACAACCCCTGACCGGTATACGGGGACGATGACAAACAGATACAGAGTAATACTCACTCCCGACTCGCTGGTCACCTTGATGGTCGCACCTCTCCGCTTTTGTTGGGGCAAGAAGAGCAGCCTCCCTAACTGCAGGCTACACTAACGGCAAACAGCAAATTACAGCCAACTACGCCTACCTGAGCAAACTAACTTCAGCAACTGGGGCTACTGGTTCTATTCCGAACTAGCAGAGATTGGACTAACTAAACACAATCGCTAACCAACAAGTCA
The DNA here is from genome assembly GCF_028390025.1 of Pseudophryne corroboree. Classification (NCBI taxonomy): domain Eukaryota; kingdom Metazoa; phylum Chordata; class Amphibia; order Anura; family Myobatrachidae; genus Pseudophryne; species Pseudophryne corroboree. Next base: position 676,685,702 of record NC_086449.1, read on the forward strand.
GTAGAACAATTCCCCGGCACAACAGGTTCACCCCGAATAACCGATTCCACTTACCGAATGCTGGTCAGTAGCTACTTCCTTCCGCTCCTAACTGAGGACGCGAGCGGGGTCCAGAGCGTACGGCCGTCCACTCCAGATTACTTGGAGATAGAGGCGCGTGGGACGGGAACGTTACTCCACACTCTCTAATTTCCTATATTATACACCACGTGGGGCCAGCCGGCTCCTCACGCCCAACCGACCGCGAACCCCTCAGAAGCTGCCACACGGCCCACTCCCAACCGATCCTGTCCGGGCCGGTCTGTACAATACCACCCCGAGTCCTGTAAAATGCAGTAGGTGGAAGCCTGGGTAAGGGCGCAGGCCTGGAAGCCTGGGTGAGGGTGCAGGCCTGGGAGCCTGGGTGAGGGCACATGCCTGGAGGGCCTGGAGTGTGGGCACAGGCCAGGAGGGCCTGAAGTGTGGGCACAGGCCTGGAGGGCCTGAAGTGTGGGCACAGGCCTGGAGGGCCTGAAGTGTGGGCACAGGCCTGGAGGCCTGAAGTGTGAGCACAGGCCGGAAGGCCTGAAGTGTGGGCGCAGGCCGGAAGGCCTGAAGTGTGGGCACAGGCAGGAGGCCTGGAGTGTGGGCACAGGCCGGAGGCCTGGAGTTTGGGCACAGGCAGGAGGCCTGGAGTGTGGGCACAGGCCGGAGGCCTGTCTAACGTGGGCACAGACCGAGAGGGCCTGGTTATCCCCGCAGGCCTAGTGCCTGTCCCTGGTGCTCTAGGGTGGATTAAATATAAGTGTAGGTGGCCCAGGGCCGCCTACCTGTCTCGGTGGGAGAGGCTGCAGCGGGGAGCTTCGTTGGCTCTTTTGCTTTCCACCGGACTTCCGCTTCCGGGCGCCTTCCTCCACCGACGTCTTCTTCTTCATCATCCTCGCCGCCGGCTCTGTAGACTCCGTCGCCGTCGTCGCCGTTGTCGCCGCCTCTGCCGCTCGGTTTTCTGTAGGAGGTCTTCTTTCTTCTGCAGGAGCTCTTCTTTCTTCCGCGTCCGGCGTCCAACTGAGCTCTCCCGCTCCTCAGCGTCTCTTATATGACGGCGGGAGCGGGCGGAGATATGACGCGGCGAGCTCTGATTGGCTCGCCGCTGCATCTTCCCATTGGTTGCCAAGGTGCAAGCTCCGATTGGCTCGCGCTTGGCGCGCCATTCAAAATGCGTTGACGTGATTGCAGGGGCTTGAATCCCTACGGATGCAAGTCCCTCCAAGCTGGGACCTAGCCGCCGCACTCACCCCCGCGCCGAAGCCCGCCGCGCCGGAGGGAAACGGCGGACAACAACCTTCACTTTTCCCCCTCCCCCTTTGTCCTTTGTGGTCCCCACAAAGCAAGCATCCGACCACACAAAGTTAGGGTCCGCGTAGCGGGGGCCCGGAACACCCCTATTAGAACGCTGAGAACGTCTTGGTAAGGGAGGAGCGACCATGTCAGTCGGGGGTTGAGTCCTCGATGACTCACCCGGCTGATTCTCCTCGGCAGGCAACCAGGAACAGGAACTTCCCAGGCAGGAGCCCCAACTCCGTCAGCCTCTTCAGGGGACTCAGCATCAATAACCGGATCAGGGAAAGGACAAGGTCGCAGTTTACTCCGATGTAATGTACGTAGACGTCCAGTCCCATAGGTAGACTCCACTTGATACACTGGACCACCCGGAGACAATATACGGGGTAACCTCCCACCGTTCTGACAGTTTTCCCCTCGGACAGACCTCACGCACCAAAACCCGCTGGCCCACGGCCAGCGACCCAGGTTCGTGGGACCTCACAGGTGCATGTTGTTGATCCAGCTCGTGGGCCACCTTCAGCCGTAGTCAATGTTCCTCTACCCATTCAGCAGGGGCCAGGAGAATTTCCTCTTCGGTCCCGGATAGTTGTAAGTCGTGTGCCTCCCGTCCCGGTCGACCAAACAACAAAAAGAAAGGGGAAAACCCGGTGGTGTGATGAACTCGGTTGTTATAAGTCCAGACCAATTCTTGCACATGTTCGGGCCATCGTTGCTTCTTAGCTCTTTCCAGCACGCGGAGCATTTGCAGCAAAGTCCGGTTAAATCTCTCACAGGCTCCATTTCCCTGCGGGTGGTTAGGCATCGTACGGGACTTTTGGACGCCATAAAGAGACGTTCCATCAGCTGCCCCTGAAAACAGGCCCCTTGATCAGAATGAATCCGCTCGGGGCAACCGTACTGCCGAATGAAATGTTCAATGATCGCCCGTGTTGCTGATTACGCAGTTTGATTTCGGGTAGGGACCACTACCGTGAACTTGGTGAAATGGTCAGTCATAGCCAGGGCATACTGGTGTCCACTAACCGACTCCCCAATCAACACATAGTCAATCATCAGCAATTCCAACGGCCGACTGGTACGGATAGTTTGGATGGGCACATGCTGTTCCTGTGGCTTAACCACCGCACACCTCCTGCACTCACGACACACCTGATCCATGACCTCTTGTCGGGGGGCGAAGTACTGGCGTCTCAACCAATGCCCAAATGGGCCCCCTGTTCGTGTGCCTCTTCCACCAATGCCCGCACCAGGACTTCCGGCACCACCACCTGTTCAACAGTACGCAGTTCCTGCTCCAAATAGCACTGTCTCCGCAAAGTATCAGCACAGACCTGCAATTGGTCCCAACGACGCATCACCTTCCTACAGAATACCATCAGCCCATCCTGTTCTTGTCGAGATGGCAGCTGACCTTTCTGTATCCACTGCGGAATAAGGTTCAGACCCTCGTCAGCCTGTTGCTCCTGCGCCCAAGTCCATTTCCATATACCTGAGTTAGGCAGTCCGGGCGTTCTGTTGACACAACTCTCTAGCAACAGGCTGCCGCACACGAATTAGATCCGGCATCTCCTCCCCACCGTCATCTTCTTCCTCACCAGGCTCTGGGATTTCCACTGGGAAGCGAGACAGGGCATCCGCGTTGGTATTACTCTTCCCCGAGCAATAGTGAATCTTATGGGAAAACTTGGCCAACCTGGCCACCCACCGTTGCTCTAGGGCACCCAGCTTGGCAGTCTCCAGGTATGCCAAGGGGTTGTTGTCCGTAAAGATGTCCACGTGGGCTGCGGTCAAGTATTCCGCAAATTTCTCAGTTACTGCCCACACCACTTCCAGCAATTCCAGCTTGAAGGAACTGTAGTTGTCTGGGTTCCTCTCGGTCTCTCTCAAGCTACGACTGCCGTAGGCAATCACCCACTCCTGTCCATCCTGAACTTGATCTAAGACCGCACCCAACCCTTGCAGACTCCCATCCGTATGTAAAATGAAGGGCTTCTCAAAATCTGCATAACCTAACACCGGAGCCTCCGTGAGACTTTTCTTCAGTTGGTTGAAGGCCAGGTCCTGCGCTCCTCCCCACGTCTCCAGTTTTGCTTTCCTCGTAGTCGCGATCCCTCGAAGCAACGCATGTAGGGGTTCCGCGATCCGGGCAAAATCTTTGATGAAGCATCAGTAATACCCGACCAAACCCAGGAAAACTCGCAGTTCCGTGACAGTGGTGGGCACCTTCCACTCCTGTACTGCCGCAATCTTGCTGGGGGTTGGGTACACTCCATCACGAGACACCACATGCCCGAGATACTCTAAACTGGATTTCAACAGATGGCACTTCCGAGGTTTAAGCTTCAGACCATACTTCTCCAACCGCTGGAGAACCATGTCAAGTCGAGCAAAGTGTTCCTCCAAGGTATCCAACAGGCAGGACTGATCTTTTCCCCCAAAGCGGCCGACTACTACGGGACACTTCCCTACCAATTCAGCCTGTTTGTTAATGGCTGACTTCTCCTCGTCACTCTCCCTCACGGGTGGTCCCGTTACCGCGAGGGAGGTCAGTTTAACTGTGCCTCTGGGATCACTTCCGTACAGGTTCGGACAATATGCCCATACCGATGACAACGGTAATAACGAGGGGCGTCTATCTGGTCCAGTGCTCCGTCCACGGGGCTGTCTGGCGTCTCTCTCTTGGGATCTGAACTCCGTACCATGGCGATCCCGCCGGTACACTTCGTCCCGCAGTTGGGTGACTTCATCCCTCATCTCTTTGGTCACCCGAAGGAAGGTCTATTTTAAATCTTGGACACAGGTCTCCAATGGGTTGGTTTCCCTGCTAGCCACTGGCGCGGACACCGGCTGCACCCATTGGGGGAACACCGCGTGAGGCCCGTAATTGGCATTCCGGTCCCTGGCTACTGCGTCAATCTCTATCTGATGGAAGGTCAGAGTATCATCCTGGGATATTTTATCCAGCATGACCTGCCTCAGGGGCACATTCCTGAGTCCCATGGCGAACTGGTCCCGTAATATCTGGCTGATATTTGTGAGTGCCCCAAACCCATCGGGATCCTTTCGACGCACTTCCCCCATCATTTCCGGGAGCGTGTTAGCGAACTGGGGAATGGACTCGTCCTCCCTTTGAAACCAACCAAACAGGCGCTGTCGGAGAATTCCTGCGGAAGACGTGTCCCCGTAGATATCTCCTAGTATATCGTAGATCTCTTCCAGTTCCTCTCGTTTGTCCTCAGGTCGCAAGAGGATTGTCCGACGAGCCTCGCCTTCCAGGGAATTCAGGACGAGGGGTACTCGTAAGTCATGGGGCACACGGTAGATAAGGAAAGTCCCCTCTAGTCAGGCTTTCCAATCCTCCAAGGTCATATTACGCCCGTTATACCGAGGTAAGTGAGCGAGGCTGGTCCGACGTTGAGTCGACGGGATGATCTACGTTGCTCGTCGTCCGTCCCCCGCCGGTCCACCTGAGTGGAACTGGCATTTGAGTCTCTCCGGGCGGGTCCGTCTTTCTCATCTCCCGACATCTTCTGGGCGGAATGGTGTGGCTGGTCTCCTTCCATCCTGCCAAAAACGCCAAAAATGTAACGGACCCGGACCGTGGTACAGTGCCTGCTGCCGTGCAGGTGTCATCACTTTACCCACCTGTGGCAACTCCCATGACCTATGATACCCAGAAGCGTCAGGGAACTCCGCCTTCCAGATCGATCGCTGACACGAACACCTCCCTGCAATGGTCGACGAAGGACCTAGAAGGAAGGAACGTACCAGTTGAGACGTGCGTGCTGACCTCCGTCGGAAGAGCAGGGGCGTGTCAGGGGTAGCTGCGACCTTCACCGGCTGGGCGGAAGGTCATCACTGGCCATGAGGCCTCAGCTTCCCAATTCTCACACACTCGCACTCTCGCATGTTGTGTGGTGAGAGGGGTCCTTACGTCCGTGAGCACAACCATACGGGGACGATGACAAACAGACACAGAGTAATACTCACTCCCGATTCGCTGGTCACCTTGATGGTCGCACCTCTCCGCTTTTGTTGGGGCAAGAAGAGCAGCCTCCCTAACTGCAGGCTACACTAACGGCAAACAACAAATTACAGCCAACTACGCCTACCTGAGCAAACTAACTTCAGCAACTGGGGCTACTGGTTCTATTCCGAACTAGCAGAGACCGGACTAACTAAACACAATCGCTAACCAACAAGTCAGTAGAATAATCCCCCGGCACAACAGGTTAACCCCGAATAACCGATTCCACTTACCGAATGCTGGTCATTAGCTACTTCCTTCCGCTCCTAACTGAGGACACGAGCGGGGGTCCAGAGCGTACGGCCGTCCACTCCAGATTACCGGGAAATAGAGGCGCGTGGGACGGGAACGTTACTCCACACTCTCTAATTTCCTATATTATACACCGCGTGGGGACAGCCGCCTCCTCACGCCCGACTGACCGCAAACCCCTCGGAAGCTGCCACACGGCCCACTCCCAACTGATCCTGTCCAGGCCAGTCTGTAAAATACCACCCGAGTCCTGTAAAATGCAGTAGGTGGAAGCCTGGGTGAGGGCGCAGGCCTGGAAGCCTGGGTGAGGGCGCAGGCCTGGGAGCCTGGGTGAGGGCACAGGCCTGGAGGGCCTGAAGTGTGGGCACAGGCCTGGAGGGCCTGAAGTGTGGGCACAGGCCGGAAGGCCTGAAGTGTGGGCGCAGGCCGGAAGGCCTGAAGTGTGGGAGCAGGCCGGAGGCCTGGAGGGTGGGCACAGTCCAGAGGCCTGGAGTATGGACACAGGCAGGAGGCCTGAAGTGTGAGCACAGGCCGGAGGCCTGGAGTATGGGCACAGGCAGGAGGCCTGGAGTGTGGGCACAGGCCGGAGGCCTGTCTAACGTGGGCATAGACCGAGAGGGCCTGGTTATCCCCACAGGCCTAGTGCCTGTCCCTGGTGCTCTAGGGTGTACTAAATATAAGTGTAGGTGGCCCACCTGTCTCGGTGGGAGAGGCTGCAGTAGGGAGCTTCGTTGGCTCTTTTGCTTTCCACACGCTGCAGCACTCTCCACCGGACTTCCGCTGCCGGGCGCCTTCATCCGCCGACGTCTTCTTCTTCGTCGTCGTCCTCGCCGCCGGCTCTGTAGACTCCGCCATCGTCGCCGCCTCCGCCGCTCGGTCTTCTGTAGGAAGTCTTCTTTCTTCTGCAGGAGCTCTTTTTTCTTCCGCGTCCGGCACCCGACTGAGCTCTCCCGCTCTGCAGCATCTCTTATATGACGCCGGGAGTGGGTGGAGCTATGACGCGGCGAGCTCTGATTGGCTGGCCGCGGCATCTTCCCATTGGCTGCCAAGGCGCGAGCTCCGATTGGCTCGTGCTTGGCGCGCCATTCAAAATGTGGCAACGTGATTGGAGGGGCTTGAATCCCTACGGATGCAAGTCCCTCCAAGCTGGGACCTAGCCGCCGCACCCACCACCGCGCCGAAGCTCGCCTCGCAGGAGTGAAACGGGGACAACCCCCTTCACACAGGTCAGGTTTTCTCTGTAAACCAATTCTTATATCGCCCACAGTACCCGGTGGTTTTGCCAGCAGAGGGTATAAGGCTTAGACCTGAAGCCCCTTCCCCAGACCCAGGGCGCCATTTCTAGCAAGTGTTCCTGCCCTGGAGCTCACTCCCTGTCAGTGTCTGCGGCGCCATTATCCCTCAGCTCACTGTTCCTGGGACTGCTATGTAAAGCCACCTGGTTGTCAGCGCTGTGCCTTTACATGACACCTAAGTATTCTACCTGCCTTTTTAGACAGTGATAGTTAAGAAAGAGTGCACTTAGTCAGGGTTTTATAGTACAATTACCCTGTGATATACATCCAGTTCTTACTGTGTACTGTTAAATCTATTGTTATATAGCTGTGTAAGCTAGTCCAGTGCAGTATTATTGTCAGTAATAACCTCTGCATTGTACAAACTGTGACTTCCTGTGTGTGCATTTGATAGCTGAGTGGTGTCCATTTCGTGTCTTTCACTCAACCTGCTATCCCTATATTCTATAACCTGAGGGGGCTTGGTGCGTCAGGTGTTATCTAATATAGGATTTTCACAAAGATATACTGTATTACGTATTTTCTCTGTGATTTAGTCACCATATCTCTACTTTATCTCTGCTGGTGCTGACTACACTGCGCAGGGGTTTGGGTTTAGAGGTATAGTGCTGCTGATAATTGTACTGTGTTAACCTCATACTGCAAGTTATATCATGTCTGCTTCTGAGGGTAACGGTTCTGGGGCTGAACACACTGCCGTGTTACTGATGCCACAGGGCCATATGAGGAGAATATAGCAGCTGTGGGCTCTGGTTCTGGGGGCTCCTTGCCTCCAGTGGGACTGTGGCAACTGAGGCACGTACTGACCCACCGTGGGCCGCTTTTTCCACGCTTCTGCATATGCTAGTTCATAAACTAACACCCCCTATGGGACCCCCAATGCCGGTACAACCGTATATGTGGTCCCTGCAGCTAACCCGCCGTGGGCGGACGATTTATCTGCTCAAGTAAAGAAGTTGAACCAGCCCTTGACTACTAAAAAGTCTGACCAACGCTCGCCTAAGTCCAAGAGGTCCTCTAAGCGAGCGCTTATCTCCTCACAATCCACTGCTGTCACTAACACCTCGTCTGATGAAGATGGCACATATACTGACCCCTCAGGTTCTAACTCAGATACGGCTGATGGGGAGGGTAGTTCGCATGTGGATGTTCCTGATCTTTTCTAGGCTATTAAGTTAATTCTGCAGATTACGGATGATCCCGAGCCATCCGTCCCTCCTAAGAAACCAGATAGGTTCAAGCGTCAGAAGGTGTTTTTAAAGCAAGTTTTACCTCACTCTGACCACCTAGTGGATATACGTCAGGAACCCTGGGAAAACCCGGGTACGAAGTTTGTGCCTCAAAAGAAGATGCTGGCTCGCTATCCCCTCGCGCCAGAGCTGTCTAAAAATTGTGAAATGCCTCCTCCAGTGGACTCACGTGTGGCTAGGATGGTGGTTTCCTCAGCTCTACCTGTCACTACCGTCACGTCTCTAAAAGAGCCTACGGATAAACGTGTTGACAGTTGTCTGAAAGCGATTTACACCCTCACGGGTACTGCACAAAGGCCCACTATTGCAGCTACATGGGCTGCAGAGGCTATTGAAGCATAATTGAAGCATGGGCCTTGGAGTTAGATGCTGAAATATCTTCTGACCATGCTAGACAATGCTTGTCATATATTGTCACATCTTCTCGATATATTAAAGAGGCGGCTTCTGATGCAGGCATCCTAGCAGCCAAGGCCTCTACTACATCAAAAACTCCAAGAAATGAAGCGCTGTCCAGATCAATAAATTTTCAAAACACAAAACATTTATTTTACATTACATAACACACAAACATTAATCACACGGCCGGTGTAACAATGAATTAAAATATTAAAATATATATGAAAAAGCTGGTGGCCACTTCTAAATTAATTTAGCTTATCTACTTCATTAATAATTAGCAGCATAGGTGGCATTTAGCCAACAGATCATAGCTTCTGTATTTGCTCACTATATAGTATGGCTCCAAGATGTTAGAAGATGTTAGAAAGCTCAAAAGGCACAGAAGATTAATGTCATGCAACAATGCTGAGCTAACAATGCCTCATATTTATCAAATGCCAGTAATGAGATTGAAGCGTGTAGATATTCATGCAAACTTGGTTAGTAGTAAATGCTAAGCAGGTGATTTTCCATGTAATCTTTTAGCAGAGATAAGCTTCAAAGATTTTCCGCATATTAATCAATTGGCACAGATGGAAAATCAGAACGTGTAGATATTCATGCAAACTTGGTTAGTGGTAAAAGTTCAGTATTAGTAATTTTCCATATATTCTCTTAGCAGAGATGAACTTATACTTATCAGTCCAGCTTATCACTCCAGCGTGGCCACGCTAATTTAGATATCCAGCTCGACGTGTCTTCAGACCTGGGGTTTAAAAGCAGGGTGACGTCTCACTCCTAATGGCATGCTCCGGTCCTCACGTATAGTCGCTGGTTATCCACAATGTTACAGCCGTAACTAGCACTCTCCTTTTTGTTTTTGTTTCTCTACTACATCAGTCCTGGCTCGCCGGATATTGTGGCTAAGATCCTAGTCTGTGGATCTGGACTCTAGAAAAACCCTAGAGGTACTCCCTTTCAAGGGAGATATTCTGTTTGGGGATGACTTAAATAAGATTGTGGCTGACTTGGCTACTGCCAAAACTGCCTGTCTGCCAAGTACCGCTCCTTCTGTGTTGAAGACTAAAGGTACGTCCTTTCGCCCCTTTCGTCCTTCAGGTAAAGCAAAAGGTCAGGCGTACCATAAGCAGGCCCACACTTCAAAACCTGGTAAGCCGAAGCCCAAAAGAGCCTGGGCTGCCCGTCAGCCAGCTGCCAAGATCGATAAGCCTGCCGCATGACGGGGACAAAGGCAAGCACTCTGCACTCGGTGGTACAGACCCTCCTGGATACAGGAGTCGTCGTACAGGTGCCTCTTGCTCAGAGGGGCCGAGGGTTCTATTCTCCGCTGTTTCTAGTCCTGAAACCGAATGGGTCCTCCCGGACCATTCTCAACCTCAAGGCATTGAACAGGTTTGTGAAGGTTTCCAAGTTCCATATGGAAACCCTTTACTCTATAGTTCTGGTCTTGGAACCTGGGGACTACATGGTCTCCCTGGACATACAGGATGCTTACCTGCATATTCCTATAGCAGTGTCACATCAACAATACCTGAGGTTCGCTATTGGCAACCTACATTACCAGTTTCGGGTGTTACCTTTTGGTTTAACAACGGCTCCGCAAGTCTTCACCAAAGTCATGGCGGTGTTGACGGTGGTACTCCGCCGTCAAGGAGTCAGGATACTGCCGTATCTGGACGACTTGTTAATCCTGGCAAATTCCCCAGATCTTCTCCTGCGTCATCTGGATATGACGGTATGGTTTCTACAAGCCCACGGGTGGCTCATCAACTGGAAGAAATCCTCAATGAAAAACAAATGAGAGGATAGATCAAAGGCGATAACAAATAAATACTTTTGATATACGTCACATAATATGGTGTCCTTTTGGATATTCAATCTCTCAATTTTCCCATGATATCCAGATGTCAAACATGCAAAAAAGAGAGATAATACACATGCATGGGTGGTATTGCTTTCAACAATTAATATAAGCAACCAATGAGTGTCCAGAAAATGAAGCCTGAAGTGCTGGACCCAACTTGATAGTAGATGAGAATAGTATCTCGCCACCAATTTATCAATATTTTGTGGACGTACCGAAACTCACATTAAAATGTGTAGGAACAGGTGTATAAAGGTATCTTTAAACTGCTATTTCCCACGTGATGTAACACAGAAAAAGAGCTATTTTAAGAGGGCGTACCCCACTCACTTTGGAGGGGGATTAATTCCACGTATAAAGGTATCTTTCAAGCCAGGATCAGGAATGACATCAAAAAATTAATCAAAGGGTTTTTATTAAAAGTTCATAAAACAGCAATCTGATGTTTTTCTAAGTAGTTTCCACTCTCTGGTACAAAACATGCAGGTCAGATGTAGTAGACAAAAAACTGATGTAATCCGGTTTTACACCAGTACTGTCACGTTGAATATACTCCAAAAGTGGTATCTCATAAAAACAAAAGGTAAAAAATATAACTAAAAAGAATGAAAAACTCACTATCTGGTTTTCACCAACGACGTTTCGACCTCCTGGGTCTTTTTCAAGGTGCATATCCAGGTAGTGATGGCCTCTATATTTATGCTCCCAAACAGGAAGTACTAATTATCCCATTGCATGGTGGGAAGGAAACATTTCTTTTGTAGTGTGCAGATAATTCAAAAGAAACCCAATAGTACAATACATTTAATAGTAAAACATCCTTTTATCATTCCTAAAAGTTATTTATAAAGTATGCGTGGTGGGAACTTATAAAACGATATCTGAGAACCGCTATGGCGGACGCCATGCGTTCCGTCATGCGTTCCACCTAACCGGAAGTGGAACGCCGTGCGTTCCACGTTGCGTTCCACTTACCGGAAGTCCCCTTGGCGGCACTTCCGCACTGATCGAGCAGATGGTGGATAAAGAGTTGTTCTATGCTGAGCTAATATAAATCTTCTTCTGCTGATATATATAAGTTAAATGTGAGGAATATCATGATGTATTTAAACTGGGAACTGCAAGTGCGGGATCACGTGTTTCCGCCTTGCGTTCCACCTGGCAGGAAGTGAGGCGCTTATGCGTTCCACACAGCGCCTGACTTTCCATGAAGTTGTTTAACATTGATTTCATCAAGCAATATAAGTCTTCTTCTGCTAGTATATATAAGTTTAAATATGAGGAATATAACAATGTATTTAAACTGGGAACTGCAAGTGCGGGATCACGTGTTTCCGCCTTGCGCTCCACCCGGCCGGAAGTGAGGCGCTTATGCGTTCCACACAGCGCCTGACTTTCCAGGAAGTTATTTAACAATGATTTCATCAAGCAATACAAGGAATACAAGATATTAATTTCTTCTCTGTTGAAAACCAAAAAACTCCACAGACCATTTAAAAGATCAGGATAAATGTATTAAATGGAAGGATAATCTGTGTACCTCCTCTGTGTCAATAATTAATCAAAGGGGTCTCAGATGACAATAAGCTGAATTTATGGCAAATGGTTCTATTGTCTTAATTATTCCAAAAGAGAAAAACTTTATTTAAATGAACCATTTTAGTTCGAAATCAGAGTTTAGACCCTGAGGAATTAGGGTATTTAATTTGAACATCCAATGCATTTCTGCCTTGGCCAAATTACCTTCCGTATCCCTATCCCTCCAGTTTGGTCTAACTTGTTGAATTCCCAGAAAGGAGGATATTTTCGATGTAGAGCATTTATGTATCTTTAGACAATGCTCCGATAGAGTGTGTGTAGTTACGCCTTTTTTAATATTGCGTATATGCTCTGATACACGAGTTTTTAATGCTCTTCCTGTGCGTCCTACATATAACAGACCACATTCACATTTGATCAAATAAACAACGTTCGTAGTATGACACGTTATGAAATCATGAATTTCATACTTAATATTATTTACTGTGAAGGAAGTAATCTTGGATGTTTCAGATGGTATGGTTCTGCAAGGTATGCAGATTCCACACCTGTGAAAACCTTTTGTGCGTATGGGATTAAACGAATCAAAAGGTAGAGAACTTCTGACTAAATGGTTTTTCAGATTGTTGCTCTTTCTATAAATAAACCTTGGTTCCTTTGGGATTATCTCCTTCAAGATTGGGTCTCTTAACAGGAGATGCCAATGGTTTTTGATGATGTTTTCTTGTTTTTTATAATCAGCCCCAAAACCTGATATAAAGGCCCAATCGGTAGTGCTCGTTTTGATCTCCAATTTATTCTGGGTTTTTTGTAGCAGTTGTTTCCGTTCTATTCTGGATACCTCAACCTCTGCTTTCTCTATCGTTTCTTTCTTATATCCTTTGGATAAGAATTTGCTTTTCATGATTTCTTTTTGTTCTTCATAATTATGGTGTTCACTGCAGTTTCTTTTGAGTCTAAGAAACTGCCCTTTTGGTATTCCTTTTAACCAAAGGGGGTGGCGTTGACTTGCAAAGGGAATTAAACCGTTGCAATCGGTGGGTTTATTGTAACTTTTGGTGTGTATTACATTATCCTTAATGTAGATGGTGAGATCTAAAAAGTTAATCTGTTCTTGACTGATCGTAAAAGTGAGTTTGATATTTAACTCATTGGAATTCAAGTTAGTGCAGAATGTATCTAGATCATGACGATCACCCTTCCATATGAAGATGATATCGTCGATATAACGGTGCCATGTCACCAAGTTCGCGCCGGCCCTTGTGTTGTTCCAAATTGCATCAGCCTCCCACCATGACATAAAGAGGTTAGCATAGCTCGGCGCGAACTTGGTGCCCATGGCTGTTCCTACTTTCTGAAGAAAGTAGTCCCCGTTAAAGAAAAAATAATTATTCTCCAAAATGAATTGAATGCTATCCAAAATGAAATCAATCTTATCCGGAATCATATTTGATCTTTCTAAGTGCCATTTTATGGCCTTCAGACCATCCTGATGGTTGATGATTGTATAGAGGGAAGTGACGTCAGCCGTTATCATGAAGAAACCACTTTCCCATCTTATCTTTTCTAATCTCTGGATGGTATCTGTGGTATCCTTTAGATGTGATTTTCCTTCTGTTACAAGAGGTTGAAGATAATGGTCTATCATTTCTGATAGATTGGTCGTCAGACTCCCTGATCCCGAAATTATGGGACGTCCGGGTGGTTTGTCTGGGTTCTTATGAATTTTTGGGAGCGTATAAATGGTGGGTGTTTTGGGGTGTTCGATATTAAGAAAACCATACTCCTTTTTAGTTAGGGTGCCTTTCTCTAGGTACTTATTGATAAGTTTGACATAATTGTTTTTAATCCTGATAGATGGATCTGATTTTAATTTTTGATACGTTCCATTGGAGTTGAGCTGTGAGGTTATTTCCCTAACGTAGTCTTCCTTATCCTGTATTGTAATTCCCCCACCCTTATCGCAGGGTTTGATTACAATATCAGTATCATCTTTCAGTGATTTGATAGCAGTTCTCTCTTTCCTTGTTACATTTTGATGATAATTATGTCTCCTCTTCTTGGTTGACTTCATTTTACGCACATCTTCTAAGACTGACTTTGTGAAACTTTCCACCATACAACCCTTGACATGAGATGGAAAGAAGGTGGATTTTTTCTTAAAGGGAGTTGATTCCTCGAGCTCCTCTGTATTTACCTCCGGTTAGGTGGAACGCATGACGGAACGCATGGCGTCCGTCATAGCGGTTCTCAGATATCGTTTTATAAGTTCCCACCACGCATACTTTATAAATAACTTTTAGGAATGATAAAAGGATGTTTTACTATTAAATGTATTGTACTATTGGGTTTCTTTTGAATTATCTGCACACTACAAAATAAATGTTTCCTTCCCACCATGCAATGGGATAATTAGTACTTCCTGTTTGGGAGCATAAATATAGAGGCCATCACTACCTGGATATGCACCTTGAAAAAGACCCAGGAGGTCGAAACGTCGTTGGTGAAAACCAGGTAGTGAGTTTTTCATTCTTTTTAGTTATATTTTTTACCTTTTGTTTTTATGAGATACCACTTTTGGAGTATATTCAACGTGACAGTACTGGTGTAAAACCGGATTACATCAGTTTTTTGTCTACTACATCTGACCTGCATGTTTTGTACCAGAGAGTGGAAACTACTTAGAAAAACATCAGATTGCTGTTTTATGAACTTTTAATAAAAACCCTTTGATTAATTTTTTAATGTCATTCCTGATCCTGGCTTGAAAGATACCTTTATACGTGGAATTAATCCCCCTCCAAAGTGAGTGGGGTACGCCCTCTTAAAATAGCTCTTTTTCTGTGTTACATCACGTGGGAAATAGCAGTTTAAAGATACCTTTATACACCTGTTCCTACACATTTTAATGTGAGTTTCGGTACGTCCACAAAATATTGATAAATTGGTGGCGAGATACTATTCTCATCTACTATCAAGTTGGGTCCAGCACTTCAGGCTTCATTTTCTGGACACTCATTGGTTGCTTATATTAATTGTTGAAAGCAATACCACCCATGCATGTGTATTATCTCTCTTTTTTGCATGTTTGACATCTGGATATCATGGGAAAATTGAGAGATTGAATATCCAAAAGGACACCATATTATCTGACGTATATCAAAAGTATTTATTTGTTATCGCCTTTGATCTATCCTCTCATTTGTTTTTCATTGAATATTGTTTTGATCTGTTATTTGGACTGATCTGTAGAGGATTTAGATTGGGCTGACAACTTTTTGCGCCAGGAATTTACACTACTGTGTTTTAATATGGAAGAAATCCTCTCTGGTCCCTGCTCAGAGCATGGTGCACCTGGGAGCGTTGTTGGACACTCACAACCAGAGGTTGTTCTTGTCTCAGGAGAAAGTCCTGAAGATTCAGGACAGGATTCGTTGCTTCCTTTCTCGTCCGCAAGTGTCGATACATTCGGCAATGCAGGTGCTGGGTCTAATGGTATCAGCTTTCGAATGGTGGAGTATGCTCAATTCCATTCTCGCCCCCTCCAGAGGCTGATTCTAGCCAAGTGGGACGGCCTGCCTCACCGGATCAGATCTCAAATGATCTTCTTGACTCCGGAGGTCCGTCTGTCGCTACACTGGTGGCACCGGGACCAACAATTGTGCAGGGGTCGTCCCTTCTGGATATCCAACTGGGTCCTGTTGACGACAGATGCCAGTCTAAGAGGTTGGGGCACGGTGCTGGAGCAACACTCCCTTCAGGGTCAGTTGACCAAGGAAGAATCTCTCCTCTCGATCAACATTCTGGAATTGCGGGCGGTCTTCAATGCGTTGAACCTGGCCCAGCATTTAATTCAGAACCGTCATGTTTAAGTACAGTCGGACAACGCAACCACAGTAGCTTACATAAATCATCAGGTGGCACTCTAAGCCGTTTGGCAATGAAGGAAGTCTCACGGATTCTACGTTAGGCGGAACGCCATCTACCGGCCATATCGGCAATATTCATTCCGGGAGTCCTGAATTGGGAAGCTGACTTTCTCAGTCGTCAGGACGTGCATGCCGGCGAGTGGGGCCTCCATCCAGAACTGTTTCAACTCCTAGTGGAAAAGTGGGGTCTTCCAGATGTGGATCTGATGGCGTCTCAACACAATCACAAGGTTCCGGTCTTCGGAGCAAGGACAAGGGATCCTCAAGCAGCATTCGTGGATGCGCTGGTGGTGTCGTGGAGGTTTCAGCTGCCGTATGTGTTCCCCCCGGTGTCACTCCTGCCCAGGGTAATTTGGAAATTCAAGCAAGAAAAAGGAAATCTGCTTCTCATAGCTCCAGCATGGCCCTGCAAGGGCCTATCGTCAGAGCGTCCAATTCTACGTCCACAACGCCCAGACCTACTTGTTCAGGGCCCCTGTGTCTACCAGGACCTAGCCCGGCTGTTTTTGACGGTGTGGCTCTTGAAGCATCCATCTTGAGGGCTAAGGGTTTTTCTGAAGAGGTCATTAAAACTATGTTGCAGGCTCGGAAACCAGCTTCTGCTCGGATTTACCATAGGGTCTGGCATTCCTACTTTGTTTGGTGCGCATCTAACAATTATGACGCTTCCAAGTTTAGTACAGCCAAGCTTTTGGCTTTTCTTTAGAAAGGCCTAGAGTTGGGCCTGCGTCTGGCCTCCCTAAAGGTTCATATTTCTACCTTGTCGGTGTGGTTTCAGAGAAAAATTGCGACTTTGCCTGATGTTCATACTTTCACCCAGGGTGTGTTGCGTATCCAACCTCTCTATGTCCCGCCTGTGGGTCCTTGGGACTTGTCGGTGGTTTTGGAGGCGTTGCGGGAGCCTCCGTTTGAACCCCTTGGTTCAGCTGACCTTAAGTGGCTTTCCCTTAAGGTGGTGTTCTTGCTGGCTATTGCCTCTGCTAGAAGAGTATCGGATCTGGGTGCCTTGTCTTGTAGTTCCCCATATCTGATTTTTCACCGTGATCGGGCGGTTCTTAGGACTCGTCCCGGATATTTACCTAAGGTGGTTTCTTCGTTTCACCTTAATCAGGAGATTGTGGTTCCGGCCTTTGTCTCTCCTGATTTGTCTCCCAAAGAGCGGTCTTTGGACGTGGTACGGGCTCTCCGTATCTATGTGAAGAGAACTGCTTCTATCCGAAAATCTGATTCTCTCTTTGTTTTGTTTGGATTTCACAAACGTGGCAGGCCTGCTCACAAGCAGACCCTGGCCAGATGGATTAGAATGGTGATTGCACATGCTTATGTGAAGGCTGGTCTCTCTGCTCCTGTTCACATTAAGGCCCAATCTACTCAGTCTGTTGGACCTTCTTGGGCGGCGCAACGTGGTGCGACCCTTGAACAATTGTGCAAGGCAGCTACGTGGTCTTCCGGGAACACGTTCATAAGGTTCTATGCCTTCGATACTGCCGCTTCCCAGGATGCTTCCTTTGGACGCCGGGTTCTTGTGCCCGCTACAGTGAGTCCACTCCCATAAGGAACTGCTTTGGGACATCCCCATTGTCCAATCCTTGTGGAGCCCAGTGTACCCCGCAGCAGCAAACGAGTTTTATGGTAAGAACTTACCTTTGTTAAAACTCTTTCTGCGAGGTACACCGGGCTCCACAAGGCGACCACCCTGACACTCTTAGCTTCTTTGGGTTGGTATGGCATTAGCCGCTGACACTTCCCTTGTCATGAGAATGTGGTGTATGTGGCTACTAACTGTTGTCGTCTCTTTTCCTGCTACTGCATTGGGCTGGTTAACTAAAAACTGAGCTCCTGTGCTGGGAGGCGGGGTGATATAGGAGGCGGCATTCTGGGAACAGTCAAAGCTTTGAGCCTGTTGGTGCCTCGGATCAAGATCCTATTCTACACCCCATTGTCCAATCCTTGTGGAGCCCAGTGTACCTCGTAGAAAGAGTTTTAACAAAGGTAAGTTCTTACCATAAAACTCGTTTTATTGAAGTCACAAAGTTTACATTACATCATAAAGTACATCCGTCACACATCCTGCCAGTGTAAATATGACAAAAAAAAAGGTCTAAAGATTCAGTCCGTTTTCAAGATAGTCCAGTTTCATCTGGGTATCTAGCACTTATTTCCGGTTCATGTCGACTGCATACCCTACAACATGACCTGCCCCACTAGGTACAAAATGCTCTGTTTCTGGACTTCCCTCTTAATTTATTATTGACATCACCTGTGAAGAAACAGCTTTCTTATCATTTAACTAGTTCAACACAGGTGATGGAAATCATGAAACCCCTTTCCAAGAATGCCGAGACACCCCCCCCCCCCCAATAGCTGATCTTCACCCCTGACTGGGAGGTCGGGGGCGAAGCCAGTGCTGGATACTGAGCAGAGAGGTAGAGCACCAGGTAGAGCACGTATACACTTTGCGCCAGGTAGAGCACTAAAACACTGCGCCAGGTTGAGCACGTATACACTTTGCGCCAGGTAGAGCACATATACACTTCGCGCCAGGTAGAGCACATATACACTTTGCGCCAGGTAGAGCACTAAAACATTGCGCCAGGTAGAGCACGCATACACTGCGCCAGGTAGAGCACTAAAACACTGCACCAGGTAGCCAGCTACAGACAGTGACTCTCTCCTTTACTTACCACCCCCCTTATCCCCCCCACCCGGACCTGTGCCAGCTGACAAGCTCGGGGCCAAAGAAGTAAGCATTCACAACACAAACACTGACCGCGGCATCTTCCCCCCCCCCCCCCTTCCCCCACCTCACGGAGCTGCAGCTAGGCAGAGGAGAGGAGCGGGAATAGGCCAGGCACCTCGTATCGTGCTGTGCGCCAGGGACAGTCCCGGAGCCAACGCACAGCACATATCACCGCCGCCAACCCCCTGCCAGACTCGGCGAAAGGAACAGCGGCATCTCCCTCCCTACCCCCGCTTCCCCAACTCACGGAGCAGCAGCGGGAATTGGCCAGGTACCTCACTATTCATACTCACCTTTTCAGCGGTGTCTGGAGCTCCTGAACTCTGCTGACTCTTCCCTCTTCAGCCTCCGCGCAATGAGCTATGGGCGGCGGGGAGTGGCTAGAAGGAAACATCGCTATCGCTGGGGAAAATCGCTTGTGCACACAAAATATGAGCGATTTTGACTAACTTTTCCAGCGACATAGTCTAAATTGACTTGCCTGCACAGTCTCTTTTTCCCAGCGATAGCGACTTGGCGGGAACGCGCATCGCTATCGCTGCCTGTGTACACACGGAGCGATATGCACTAACTTTCTGAGCGATTTTGACTATATAGTCAAAATCGCTCAGTTATATCGCTCCGTTTGTATGCACCTTTAGTTACAAAGTGCGGCTCCACTAAGTGTAAGACATTACCACTTATCATCCGGGTGAGTCATCACTTCTAAAAAGGTGAATATCTGTCTGCTGACTTCTTGTCTACATTTCAAGATTTATTTCCCCTTGGGGACTATTTATCAATATAAATAATTAGCTCTCAATGGAGTGAGGAGGCTATTTATTAATCCCATAACACAGGAGATATTGCAGATATTTCTGCCACTATTGCAGCACACCACAGTCCCCATACAGTGAATGGGGATATTGCAGTTGTGCTATTTATGAAGCTTTAGTTTCTACAGTGTGAATATGATAACTCAGTGGTTCTCAAACTTTTTTGATTCATGGTGCTCTAATCTAGAGTATCAGAATTTTTTTCATGGCACCTCTAGGCAAACAGTTTCTTATTGAAAAATGTCAAAATAAATATTAAATGAAGTTAGTTGTGTTTATATATCATCCTTAGGTTCAGTTGTGTGGTGAGGGACAAGATTTGCTTCTGTTTGTCCATATATTTTATGATTGACACTGAGCCAGCCACCAGCACTGGTTTTGCCTATAACATTAACCATAAATAATTTTAATTGTTCCTGAACCACCAAACCAGGGCATCATTGCTAGTGTCCCAAAGCACCCCAGGGTGCCACGGCACACAGTTTGAGAACCACTGTGATAGCTGCAAAAGTTTAGGAGATGGCATTAGCTATCATAAGTGGCAAAGTCTTCAATTTGAGAATGAGCTGTCATGACTCGGGGGCAAAATGACCTGTTCCATAGCCACCACAACTAAGGTCAAAGATGAACATTAGTTTATAGGGTATTAATTACAATATTGATTCATTTTATAGAAACCATGAACATATTGTAATACAAGGCTGAGAAACCCATTTTGGGTGTTCATCAGTTTTAGATATTACTCCTCATACCCATGAAGGCACCAGATGTGACAGCCAACTTGTGTGAATTAATGAGTTGCACCACTGGGGCAGCACTTACCAAATATACCAGTGGGGAGCCGTTTACAGGATAACAGAAAATGTTAACTCAACTGTGAAGCACCTTCTTGCCAGGAGTCTGTAAATTCAGCTGTGATCAGTGACAGGTATGACAGATGCATCCACCAGCACAGGGCAATCAGTGGCCTCCCTGCTGTATCTGCCCCCCCCCCCCCCCCCCGACTCATGTGTGAACTAGCCAATGGGTATCTGGGGATGGGGCGGCCAGAAACATCAGGGAGGCCAGTGATTGCCCTCTGCCAGCAGATGCGGCTGTTATACACGGAGATGATTGCCGGCAAGCTTGGTGTTTGTAGGAACAGTTAACATTTTTCATTTATCTTGCATCCAGCTCCCCTCTGGTACATTTAGTAGGCGCTGCAGCACACTGATTTACTACCCATCTGGGATTCCTCCAGACAGTCCAAAAATCACGAGACCTGTCCAGAATCCAGAGGTTGTCTAATCCCAACAGGAATCTCTGATGCGCCACCTCCGCCGGCCTTCACTCACCCTGCGGACAATTTCCACCCACCCAACGACCCACCTTCTGCGTGGCCTCCTCTGACTCATCAAACTGTACAGTTAGATCAGTGACAAATGTTTCAGTGACATCAAGCAGCATTGATGAGTAACACTACTTCTGATGTCCTCACTTACATCCTTTGACTTCCCCATCAGTCTGACCAGATACCACCAAGAGGGAAGAACACACATCTCCTGGATCTACTCCAGCTGCTCTCATTGAGACATATTGATGAATATGACCCTGAAGGGCCCCATTTGCTTGATATCCAACTCTCAAGTTGCGGCATCGTATACCATATTATTGGAACAATTCAACATTGTACTGGTGCAGGGACAGCTGCTCCAAGAAGAATCTGTCTCCGCTATCCCTAACACTACTCCCTGATTTTGCTGATAATTACCAGCATGGAACTTTACATGACAGTTAGTGCACATGCATAAACTGTGTTTATGCATTCTCACTGCTGGAGGTGACGGACACCTTCACAGCCCGTCGCCCCTTTCCATAAGAAGGAACGGGCTCCGGGAATCAATGCTGCTAAAAGTGGCTGACTAGGGACCTTTTTTTTAACATCAATACTTTTTATTGGATTTTATATCGAATGCAAAAATAAAGAGGGGGGGGGGGTACAGAAAAGAATAGGGGGGGGGAGTACACGTCAATGAAATCAAACATACATATGAAACAGGTAACAAATCGACTGAGCAGGTATTCAGGTATAATCATATAGACATATAAGAATGTACATAGCTAGGTCAATAGGGTTTACCAACTCCAGCCCCAGTAGCAGAGGAGGGCAGGACTGACATTACTGCAGACATAGCAACCAGTATGAACCGAAAGAAAAAGGGTGAGAAATGGGACACTTAAGAGGTAGTAGGCTTCTCATTCAGGCTAAATTGTAAAGGGAATGTCTTCCCCGGGTGTGAGACAAGAGCAGAGCCCTCTCCCTCCGTGACGTACTCGTGCCAATGGAACCATTGCATAATGGGGGAGGAAACAGAGGGGGAATAAGGCACGGCCTCAGTTTCCATGGTGTAGTGAAAATTAACTTTATGGAATACCTTTAGAGCGGGAGGCACTATCGCTTGTTTCCAGGCCTGGGCCAAAGTTGCCCTCGCTGCTATACAGATGTGTCCCAATATGTATCTTTGGGAGGCTGGGACCTCCAGGGGATACATATGGAGGAGAGCCAGAGCGAGGGATGGGCTTAAAGATAGGCATAAAACTTTATTTATCAGCTGAAATACTTCTGTCCAAAAGGTTTGGAGATGGGGACAAGTCCAAAAAATATGATATAAATGCCCTATTTCACCGCAGTTCCTCCAACAAAGTCGTGAGCAGGAGGGCCAGAATGTGTGCAGCCTATCTGGGGTCAAGTATAATCTATTCAGTAATTTAACATGCATTTCTGAATGATTTAAACAGCGTGACATGCGAAATGTTAAACGATACAATTTCTCCCATTGTGCCTCTGCAATGGGAATGCCTAAATCCCTCTCCCACCGCTTCTGGGCATTAGACTTCTGGTATGGGACCATTCAGACAAGTGTGTTGTACCAATAGGTAATATCTTTAGTGGATGTAAGCAGTACTACCCGGGATAGGACAGATTGAGCTATGGAGCTAGGGGGAGTTCGTACAATGTCAAGCTCTTAAACCAGTGTCTGATTTGAAAATAATGGAATAGTTCAGTATGCGGGAGGGAGAATCTGTCGTGTAACTGGGCAAATGAAAGAAAGGCAGTTCCATCTAATAAGTCTCCTAGGGTATAAATATTGCAAGCATTCCACGCAGGAACATGTAAATTGGGAATTAATTTACTCACAGCTTTAAGCGAAAGAGCAGTGTAGGGGGTAGTAAAGCCAGGGAGTTTACTCGTCAAACTATCCCACACTCGTAGAGAAGAGGCCGTAGAGGGAAGAATGGCCAAATCGCTGGGGCACAGGGCTTTCGGAGTCCACAGCCTATGCATCCAACATTTTCAATGTGGGCCCATATGGATGCGGAGTTGGAGAGATTCCAGGATTTAAGCTGGGCAAGCAAACAAGCTTCTTGATATAACTGCAAATCGGGTAGTGCGAGGCCTCCTCTGTGTCGTGGGCGTGCGCCAATTTTGGGGTGTGTGATTTCCACAGATATTTTGCCAAAACAACTCTGCATTTATCTAGATAAGGTTTGGGAAAAGAATAGGGTATGGTGCGAAATAAATACATAAGTTTAGGTAGTAAGGACATTTTAAAGGCAGATAAACGACCCAGCCAGGATTATTTCATATAAAAGCAAAGAGGATGTCAGGGTTTGGAGAGTTAGTATCAGGGGAGGAAGATTCAAATCGAAAACAGTAGAGGAGGAAGGGGGAATATGTATCCCGAGGTATGTAAGTGATTTAATTTTCCAGTTGTATGAGTATTGAGTTCGTAAAGCAGCCGTGAGTGTATCTGGTAAGTGAACAGGTAAGGCGTCAGTTTTAATTGTGTTCAGTTTATAGTATGAGGCCTTGCTAAAGCCGTGTAGTATCGAGTGTAGGTGGGGGAGGGAGAAGGAGGGGCGAGATACAAAGAGAAGGACGTCGTCTGCAAAGAGACAAAGCTTATGGGAGAGTCCCCCGTGGGTCAAGCCAGGGAATGCATCGTCCGATCTGATTTTAGCTGCTAAGGGTTCAATGCCAAGTACATATATCAAAGGTGAGAGAGGGCAACCCTGGCGGGTTCCATTAGTAATTGGGAAGGCGTCCTACAGGAATCCATTACTAAACACCCTCGCTGAGGGTAGGGTATATAGTGCCAAGATTGATTCCAAAATCTGGGCCGAGAAGCCAAATTTAGCTAAAACAGTACGCATGTATAGCCAATATAATCTGTCGAACGCCTTCTCAGCATCAATGAGAGTAACAAAAATCCCTCGGTGTCAGAGGCCCTGTCTATCAAATTAAAGACCCTGCGGGTATTGTCAGAGGCCTGCCTGCCAGATATAAACCCAACCTGGTCAGGGTGGATCAACAAGGGTAGGTATACGCTAAGTCGGGATGCTATCATTTTAGCATAGAGCCTAATATCGCTATTAAGCAATGCAATTGGGCGATAATTTTGGCAATGAGCAGGGTCTTTCCCAGGTTTGGGGATGGCTACCACCTGGGCCTCCAACATTTCCCTAGGGAAAGTACCAGTACTGGATATATCTTTGAATAGGTCGGTTAAGATGTGTCACGATCCGGGTATCTGGACGCCATTTCTTACCCATCAGATGCCTCCTAAGGCTGGCTCAGCGCTCCAGGACCGGATCCCATCTGTTATCCTGATGTTTACATTCCTGCATCCTCTCCTGTCTCTCTGAGACGCGGTCACAGTAAACGCCATATTACATCTGGCATGGCGTCTCCCGCGGCCTCCGCCGCCGTCCCTGAGTTTCTGCATGCAAAGTGTCAGAGTGGCGATTACGTCAGCCGCGGCCTCCGCTGTGCCCGCGTGGTTTGGATGTGCATTCATCAGTCTGGCGTCTCCTGTCTCCTGTGGCCGGCGCCGCCATTGCTGCTTCAATTCTCACATGGATTACAAACCAAACTTCCCTCCAAGTGTCTGCATGGGCGCAGCCATCTTGGATTTTGTCATCTGATCATTTCCACCAATCTGCTGTCTGTATTGTTGATTTGCATAATTGCCTAGCCAACCCCTTCCTTGCTGCAGGTATAAATATGCTGTGCCTGAGCAAGGAAGGCGTCAGTGCTTTGGTTGTCAAACCTAGTTCCAGTTTGTCTCTCTCCTGTGATTGTCTTCCAGGTTCCAGCTCCTGTCTCCAGACTTCTGCTATAGAGACCCGCACCAGCATTCCATCTGCGGTGTAGCCTGACTCTCCGATCCATTCTGGACTCACCTGTTTCCAGCTACAACATCACCTGCTTCCAGCTCAGCTTCCAGCAGTGTACAGCTTCTCTTAAAGGGCCGGTGTCCTTTCTGCAGTTTACCACTCTCCACCGGTATTATTATTTCTCCGCTCTCAAATTCTACATTTCATCTATACTGCATCGCTCTCAAGCTTTATTTATTATTTAACTGGTTCCAGCCAGTATCCACTCCGTGCCAACACCTGTCTGGTTCTAACCAGTACCCACAGCAGCATTTTATCTACAGCAGTCCAGCTTTCCCTGGAACACCAGCTGGTACGACCCTGGGCTTTCCTCATTGCTACAGTTGAGCCTGGTAAGGACTTTCCAACTTGCAGATAATAAGAACTGTCTCATACCACCAGAGCTCTGTGGCCCCTGCCACCCTGTAGTACCCAGGAACTGTATTATTATTTCTCTGCTGATTTTTATGTTTCTTTTTACTGCTACTGTGATGCATGGAGTTTGTCATAAATAAATATCATTGACTTTTACTCAAGTTGTCGTGGTCACGCCTTCGGGCGGTTTCTCTTCATGTTACTTACATGTCCAGGGGTCTGATACAACCTCCCAGGTTCCGGTACATCTCAGCCCCTACAACTGAGGCTGCCTTCCGTCAGCTCAGGCCCTCAGTTGTGACAAGATGGGAGAGAGACGGTCCGTAAAGGTGGCATAGAAGTCGTTAATAAACCCATCAGGGCTAGGGGCTTTATTCCTAGGGAGGGACTTAATCGCTGATTCGACCTCGTGTGGTCAAGGTAACTAACTGGTTGGGGGTCAGAGAGGGGAGGTTAACAGAGTAAAGAAACTCTTGTATAGTGTCAGGGGTAGGCTGAAATGTGAGAGGATCTGAGTGTAAATTGTACAATTTAGTATAGTAGTCTGCAAATTGATTAGCAATATCTAGAGGGTACGCAAGCTTAGAGCCTGTAGGGGAAAGGATGAATTTAATTCTGTTGCAAGCGCGTTGGACACGAAGTCTGTGAGCTAACATTTTACCAGGTCTGTTACTCACCAGATAAAATTTCTGTCGTAACCTATTGAGAGCTACTTGGGTTCTGAAGACTAAAAGTTTTTGTAACTGTCTGCAAATGTCCGAAAGTTCCTTACGCAAGAGTCGAGTGGGGTGCCTTTTATTTTTATCCTCAGCTATTTTAAGTCTATGTTCTAGATCTAGTTGGAGTTGTTTGGCTTGTTTTTTAAGCGTAGCCCCAGCCTGAATTGCGGAGCCGCGGACAACCGCTTTAAACGCACACCAATAGTTTGGCAATGAGGTATCTGATGGGGAATTTCGTTTCTGTGTAGCTAGAGATGCAATCAGAGATAATTTTTGTTGCTAACGGGTCATGCAAGAGATGTGGAGATAATCGCCATGGTCTAGGAGGCCTGGAAGCAGACTTAATGTTCCATTTCCAATATAACGGTGCGTGGTCGGACCAGGTGATGGGTAGGATATCAACTGTATCGGAGTCTTGTAAGGTCCATTTATCGCATAACACAAGGTCAATTCTTGAGTATGAATTATGGACCGATGAGAAGAACGTATAGTCCCTCCCGATAGGATTGCGGATGCGCCAGATATCATATAAATCGAACTCCGCTAACACATTACGTAGCGCTAATGAAGGGCCAGGGCGGGTTTTGGATGCGGCTGAGAGAGTCTGGGACGATTTATCTAGTTTGGGATCTAATACCAAATTAAAATCTCCTAGGAGAATTAGGGAGCCGGCCCGAACCTTTTGGATAAGCAAGCATAGCTTCCGAATAAAGGCTACTTGGTTCGAATTAGGCGCGTATAATGAGACTATAGTAACAGATTTATTTTCCAAAAGACCCGTGAGAATCAAGTAGCGGCCTGCCTTGTCCGCAATTTGGGAGTGGAGGGTAAAAGGAACATTATCACCGAATAACAGAGCTACTCCGTTTCTTTTAAAGGGACCGTTAGCGAAATATCCTATGGGGTATCTGTGGTCTTTCAATACAGGGGGGTTGTTGGAGGAAAAATTTGTTTCCTGTAGGGCGACTATATCGGCTTTATACTTATGGAAAGAGGACAGGGCTAATCTACGTTTATTGGGGGAGTTTAAACCTTTAACATTCAATGAAAGAATACCAACCATAATTATTCAGTTATAATGCCATGTAGGTGACGGCATCCCATCAGGAAGGGGGGGGGGGGGATAGAAAAAACCGGAAGGGACAATAGACTCAGAAATGTAGAGTCAAAGGGAAGGGAAAAACAAAACTACCCAGTACATCGGGTCTGCATAGCTACTGCAGGGGAAAAATGAATGCAGTAGATAATCGAGGGGCAGGCGGACTCTTCAATCCACCCAGGGTCAGTGAGATAACAAGAAAAAAATAAAATAAACCTATGCGTAAAGAGAGTAAAAGCACATCTTCAATTAAACATAAGTGGCACACGAGAAATATATATATATTGAAGAAAAAAGAAAGAGAAAGGTAGGCACAAAATGGTACAGCATATGTTGCTAAAGAAGATACATCCTTCTTCTATGGTCAGCGTGTGCCAAAAAGATGGGCCAATAAACAAAGAAACTAGGGTGTAGACTTAGCAACCACCTATACGCAGGAGAGCATGCACTATAGGAACCAGCAGGGAGCAAATGTAACTCACCTAGAAGAATATAATAAACAGAACATTAGCAATAAACATATAGATAATAAGATCAATATCTCTAACGGAGTAGAGAATAGCATATTAGAACATATCAAAACCAATATTAACTGCGGAGGACGTTCAAGTAGTGGACCATTCCGAACGTGGTGGAGGACGCCTCTCGGGAGGAGATGGGAGTTTTACTGAGATGTCCCAATCTTACACATTCAAAACAGTACTTAGTACAATTGATGCACTCAACATATTTGAGAATTTTCTTTTTTTATTTATTTAAACAAAAAAAAAACCCACAGAGAAAATAGACAAGATTTTGCATGCTAATTCAGTTCCACAACAGTAAATTATGTAATGCTTTCCTCCTGCCATGACACTGCCCCCGGCCCATTGAAATAGGCCAGGTAGTCATCCCTGACCTTTTTTGCTCCTGTAGAGGCCACTTCAATTACCCGAGAGCTGTCTAGGAGAACCCCCATGTCAATGTTCACAATATGGTCTGCAGGGTCTGGCGGCACAGCAGAAGTGGAAGGCCTTTAAACAGCTTTTTCCCGCAGAAAGTTATGCAGTGCACAACAAGCCAAAACCACCTTGTTCATTTTGTCCACACGCAGACTGATGGGTGTGTGAAAAAAGCGGAAACGACTGCTGAGGATGCCAAATGCATTATCCACTGTACGACGGGCCTTGGATAGGCGATAGTTGAATATCCGCTGTCAATATTCATCAGTCAATCCCCTTTGTGTGATATGTTCTCATGTAAGGCAAATGCCTCATCTACCACAAAAACAAAGTTAAGTCCATATTTACATTCTGAAGGAGCTGGTAGATTCAGGCTTTTTGTGAGAAGCCTGTCATAAAACATGGTGTTCCTTAAGGACCCGCCATCGGATGCTCAACTGTTTTTTCCAACATCCACAAACAAAAACTCATAGTTCGCATTAACGATGGCCATCAACCCAATACTGAAGTACCCCTTGTAATTAAAGTACATTGAGCCCGTGTTGGTAGGTGGAGTGATCCTGATGTACTTTCCATTAATGGCTCCTCCACAGTTAGGGAAGTTCCACTGTGTCTCAAATTACTCATCCGCAGCTTTCCATTCCTCCACAGATGAAGGAAACTATAGAAAAATAAATAAAAGGGTTAATACTTGCACTTTATATTAATTTACGTAAAAATATATTTTTTAAATCTGGCCAACATCGTAAGCCATTAGGGGGTGCAGCAAATCACACTCTGGGGCATACGGTGGTGGGCTGCAGCATAACCCATTAGGGGGTGCAGCAAATCACACTCTGGGGCATACGGTGGTGGGCTGCAGCATAACCCATTAGGGGTGCAGCAAATCACACTCTGGGGGCATACGGTGGTGGGCAGTAGCATAACCCATTAGGGGGTGCAGCAAATCACACTCTGGGGGCATACGGTGGTGGGCAGCAGCATAACCCATTAGGGGGTGCAGCAAATCACACTCTGGGGGCATATGGTGGTGGGCAGCAGCATAACCCGTTAGGGGTGCAGCAGATCATACTCTGAGGGCATACGGTGGTGGGCAGCAGCATAACACATTAGGGGTGCAGCAAATCACACTTGGGGGCATAGAGATTTGTACTGCAGCAAATACCATTATAGTGCAGCAATATAAAATTATAGTGGCATAATGCAGTGTGGGAGCACAGAAATGTAATTACCTTGAAATACTGCAGCCTGAGGACATTATATATGGCTTTGCAGGTCTCCGGGATGATGAGGCCCAAAGCTTGTGGGGAGATGAGGGAGCCAAACTTGAGGTCTTGGAGGGATCTGCCAGTCACCAGGAAGCGCAGTGTTACGACCAGCCTTTCCTCAGCAGGGATGGCCCTCCGCATCTTGGTATCCTGCCTCTGGATGTAGGGCGTTACCAGACCCAGCAACTCCTGGAAGGTGGCGTCGTCCATCCACAAGAAATTGCAGTAATCATCCGGGTTATTCTCATGGATCTCCACAAGCAGCGGCATGTGAGAGAGAGAATCCCTCTGCTTCAGCCACTTCTTCGACCAGCAGGCGGCATCTTCTCTGCTTCTGGGCCGTCTCCATATAAGCTATCAGCGCAATGCCTGCATATGCTGTCATCAGACGATAGCGAAAAGGATCCATCTCAAAAAGAAGTAAAGACATTTTGTTAAGGCAAGCCAAAAAACAAAGCTCGGCAATCTAGCAATGTACCAGCATTCGGGAGGAATAAACCACACCAAACTAGTCACAGAGCATAAATGCAAAGAGCTAAAATGGCTGCTAGGCATGTTTCCCCTCCTAAAGCCCTGTCCACACACCCAGAAATGCCTCCCCTATATTAAAATATGTAAATAAGATGCCAATCCAAAAGATATCTTTCGTCTTTCAAATTGTTTGGAAAATTGCTTAGTGTGTACACTCAATTTCGTTTGTCAGGACTCCTGGAAGTTCAAGGGAAATTGGTCATCTTTCAAATTGTTCATCTTTCACATTGGTCATGTCTTCTAGTGTTTAGGGCCCTTTAGTAGGGTGTTATCCACCTATCAACAAGGTTGCGCTTATACCGAATTCTAGACCAGGCTTTCCCAACCTCGGTCCTCAAGGCACACTAATTGGCCCTACACACTGGGCGATTTGACTGCAAGATATGAACGATCTCGTTCATTAATGAACGAGATAACGTTCATATCGTGCAGTGTGGAGGCACCAGCTTTGAACGATGCGCGGCCCCGCGCTCGTTCATCGCTGGTGCTCCGTCGGCTGTGCATGCAGGCCAATATGGACAATCTCGTCCATATTTGCCTGCACTTCTATGGAGCCGGGTGATGGGGGAATGAAGAAACTCCGCTCCCCCCGTCACTGCCCCCCCGCCGCCGGGTCGCCCGTCGGCCGTATCCGCCGTTGGGCAGCTCGGCGGCGGATCGCCAAATGTGTAGGGCCCTTACCAGTCCAGGTTTAAGTAATATACAAGCTTTAGTACAGGTGACTTAAGTAGTACCTCAGTTATTTTGATTTAATCATCTGTACTGCAGCCTGAATATCACTAAAACCTGCACTGTTATACCCCTTTCACACCGCAGCTATAACCTGGTAAATTTCCGATTTTTAAGCCTTCCAAAACGGTTCTAGCTGCGGTGTGAAAAGGCCACCTTGAATTTACCGTTTTCAAAATACCGGTCTTTTGAAACGGCTAAAAGTCAGGGTCCTACCCGGTTCATTGTGCAGTGTGAAAGGCTCAGAACGGTATTTCCAAACCACACAAGGTGATAGGCTGTCTCCATGCATGATGTCACCAGGCAGAAGCAGGAAATAAACTGGAGGAAACACATGAGAGTGAAGGGAGTGTTTTATTATACAGAATACAGTTTAAAATGGCAAATTGGAGTGATGAGGAGGTTAGGGAGCTGCTTAAGATCAGAGGGGATGAAGAAATATGTAGACAAATCACTGGGACAGTGAAGGATGCAGTAATCTACAAAAACATGGTAAAGATGCTTGAAGCTGCTGGGTCCCATCGTACAACTAGCCAAATTATTAATAATTAATAAATAAATAATTATTAATAATGTGTGGGCCAGAAAAGTCCATTTACAATGACAACCACTGTTTTCTATGGGTGAAACGGGTTCAGTGTGAAAGGTACCAAAACGGTAATGAAATGGTAATATACTGGTTACAACATGCGATGTGAAGGGGGTTAAACTGCTCAGACCTGTTTTAAGACCCGTTTTAAGAAACGTTTTAAAAGCAGGGTTTGCAATGTGAAAGCAGCATTAGTGTGCTTTGAAGACCAAGGTTGGGAATGCCTGGTGTAGATAAAATGCAGATAGGAATTTTAGACATGGTTGGACACATTTTGTGGGACTGTTGGTAGAAGTATTTGTGTATTTAAGGTTCCATATAAATCTGATTGAAATACTCTGGGGGTAACTGTACCACATGGAAATAAACCCACATTTAGAATATTTTCTAAGATGTTTCTTCTATTGGTATTGGTATTCTGGGGGTAATTCCAAGTTGATCGCAGCAGGATTTTTGATAGCAACTGGGCAAAACCATGTGCACTGCAGGGGAGGCAGATATAACATTTGCAGAAAGAGTTATATTTGGGTGGGTTATATTGTTTCCGTGCAGGGTAAATACTGGCTGCTTTATTTTTACACTGCAAATTAGAAACAGATTGAACACACCACACCCAAATCTAACTCTCTCTGCACATGTTATATCTGCCTCCCCTGCAGTGCACATGGTTTTGCCCAGTTGCTATCAAAAATCCTGCTGCGATCAACTTAGAATTACCCCCTCTATTCGTAAAGATACAGTGATTTTGGGCTAGAGACTGGTAATATCTTGAAGTGGCACATGTTTTGTTATCACTGTCCTTTCTGTTATCCAGAAGTAAAGTATGGTTAAAGTGCAAGATATTGGCTCTCTTCTGTATCTGTAAATCATTGGAGAGGCAGTTATATCCATGGATGGCGACAGGGTCCTGGTACCAGGTGCCAATCACTGAGATTGTTAGTGTAAGTAGCCAACCCAAGAAGCAAATCCATTATAGCACCACCCGGAGTGGTAATCACAAGTGTTGCCATCAGGGCCGGTTTTAGCCCTTGTGGCGCCCTGGGCAAAAAATAGGGGTGTGACTTCATACAGGGGCGTGGTCAGTTACGCCCCCTGTAGAGTTGTGCCCCCATTTGTGCCCCCTGTACAGTAGCACCGCTTACAAAAAAAATATAAAAAGTGAATACTTACTATCCCCGCTCCTGATTCCCGACCGCTGCAGACCACCGCCGGCGCCGCTCCTCTCCTCGGATCTATGGGAGAGACGTCATGATGTCTCTCCCATAGCACAGCATAGATAGACACTACAGGTCAATTATGACCCTTAGCGTCTGTGCCAGTCCCACAATGCTGTGTGGTGCCCGATGACGTCATCGCGCACCGCACAGCAAAGGTCCTCTCCACGAAGCGAAACTAGACGGGTAGCGTCTAGTTCCCTTCACAGCGGGGGACACAGCAGGGGGCACTGTCAAACAGTAGCGGATCTTGCCATGGTGCGGCGCCCTCCGGATGGCGCCGGCGCCCTCCGGAAGGCGGCGCCCTGGGCAAAAGTCCTGCTTGCCCGTGGCAAGATCCACTACTGGTTGCCATCAATGCAAAGCTTATACTGCTGTGTGCACCCTCACCAGCAATGTAGTTATCAGTCTTTCACCAACATGCAGTAATGAATACTGGCATATCTGTGGCAGAGCTGTTTTAGTCAACCCAGTTTTAGTCAAGAAGTAACTTGGTTCAGGAGGACATATACATTAAACATTTGGAGCAACAGTTTCATTAAAAAGAGCACCATGAAAAACTAATCACTAGGTGCCCATAGTTACCAACCAAGAAATCATTTGTAGATCGCTACATTGGTGACAATACAGGGCTACATAGATATTGCAGGAAACATCTTTAGGTCACAGACAAAATCAAGTAAACTACACATGTATCCACATTTATCTTGACCTTTAATAGGATTAACTGAGACTGGCCAGTCGGACTTAATCCCCTGCTGTAATGACTTAATCCCCTGCTGTATTGTTCTCTGTATTGTATTGCAGCTAAGAACAATAGCTGAAGGGTTTATGCTAATAAACCATGTTGTGCCAAGGCGCAGCAAACTAGCCAAGATAACGGTGGATACATCTGTACTGTAAGAAAGGAAGAGACACTTCACTGTAGACTGTCTTTGGTATAACAAACAGATAATGTCCCCTCAAGTGCTGCAAAATTAAATACCCAGGCTACCAATGATTACATTAGGTAAAATGTAACCAGTGAGGTTAATAATTTGATTTCAACAAAGCATGTGTGTTTAATATGTGATTAGGGCCCCTTGAGGCTTTAAGAAATTGTTATTAAGGCTGAGATTTGGTTGTAACCTTTAGGGTCAAAAAATATATAAATTAAGAAGCTGGTATCAATGGCATCTAGTAGGTATTACCTTAAATGGTTTAGCAGTAGACATTTAGACATTCCAAAAGAAAGAACATTTAGAGAAGCAAAGTATCATGGATTCATTCTAGACATAGGGGCTTTAGAAAACTGATAGTGTATCTCAGACATTGGGCCTTATTCCGATTTGTTAGCAAACCAAAAAAGCACACTAATGGGCAAAACTATGCTGCCCTGCAGGTAGGGCAGATGTAACACGTGCAGAGAGAGTTAGATTTGGGTGGGGTGTGTTGAAACTGAATCTCAATTGCAGTGTAAAAATAAAGCAGCCAGGATTTAGCCTGCACAGAAACAATATAACCCACCCAAATCTAAATCTCTCTGCACATGTTACATCTGCCTCACCTGTAATGCAACTTGGTTTTGCCCGTTAGTGTACTTTTTTGGTTTGCTAACAAACCTGAATAACCACCATTGTGTCTTGGTTATATGATATTACTGACTGAGCATTGCCAGGAGGTAAGAATGGTCCATGCTATATGGTCCTAGGCAGCGACTGGTACATCTTTATACGGGTTAACATCCGGCAGCCAACACCTAGTTTACGAGATATAAGGCAAGATAAAAATAAGAGGTTCAGTCTCTCACAGGGAACTGCAGTCAAAATGGTGCCTGATGTATATAGAAGTGATCCGAGCATTTGATTACAAATGACAGGACTCCACGGAAATTAAACTACATCTTGTGTCAAGAAGATGAATTACTGGTGTTGTCTGATAACTTACACAAAAGTTGAGTATTACTCTTGTTTGTTGTGTGTTTGTTACTTTGTATAATAAAGTGTTTATTTACAATCAGTCAATTGGTTACCCTGTGCCAAACTATTTCCTTCAGTCAGAGGAATGAAAACTCACACAATACAGTTTAGAGTAATAAGGCAAGACAAAAATAAGAGGTTCCGTCTCTCACAGGGCCACAGGAACTGCAGTCAAAATGGTGCCTGCTGTCATGATCCTGGCCTAATCTCTCTTGTCTTGTGACTTACCTCTGCCATCATTCTTGCCTGAATCCATTGTATGATAGGTCTGCCCAGCTGCTAAATCTTCTGATTTGTCACTTGTGTGAGTAATCTGCAGAGTTCTGAATTCAGCAGTGAAGCTTGTCCATACTGTCTCTGCACAGTGAACTCAGCATGGCATGTTTAATCCAGTTCCAGCTCCCCACAGTGCTCTGCTCACTCTCCACTTTCTCAGCATATACTGTAGGCCTACTTCCTCCACACTAAAGTTCCAAGCAGGCAAGGGTGCCACCATGACACTTGAGATCATTTGACCACTGATTCCCCTATCACAGACCCTGCAGCGGTCACCTAACTCTGTACACCAATCTGCTGCTGTTCTCTGCTTTACCAATTCCTGGTCTAGCAGTGCTCATCTGGCCAGATCCTCCAATCACCGCTCTCCAGGGGAGGATATAAGGATTGCACAGACAGACAGCAAGTGACTTGAACAACGTCACTTCAGAGCTATGTCATGGGCTCCATATTTCTGACTTCTGTTTCCTGTAGTTTGTCCACAGTCTTTTTTCCTTGTCAGTTACAACCTGACTCAAGTTACACCAATTATTTCCAGCTCAGCATGGTGTCATCTTCAGTTCCAGCCCGATATTAGATATTAGAAGCACCATTGGATCCAGCTTGATATAAGAAGCACCATTGGTTCCAGCCCAATATTAGAAGCACCATAGGTTCCAGACCAATATCAAAAGCATCATCGGTCTAGTCAGATACCAAAGACCATTGATTCCAGTCAGATACCAAAGACCATTGGTTCCAGTCAGATAATCTTGCACTATTGGTTTCTGTCCAATAATCCTGCACCATCAGTTCCAGTTCAATAATCCTGCACCATCTACTCCATAGAACAAAGACAAAAAACAGATGGGTGTACTTAAACACCCAAATCCCAGGCGCAGATTTCTATAGATAATTTGTTAATTCACTTGTGTTAGGTAGACACTAGCTGCACAAACTCAGGCTTTGCAAATGCCTGAAGATAATTTAGAATATAAGAAAAAAATATGTCTATGCGCTTCAGTGACTCCAAACACAGTGATAATGAGATGTTTGCCTTTACTAAAAAACCAAGAGACTTGTTATATTATTTTCTTTTACTGGAAACAAGTATAATAACACTTTACATAAAAATACTTTATAAAAATACACAATCACATGTATCAGCTAAAATTGCTATATTGATTCAACCAATTACAATCCTTATTGCAGGTGATAATAGACTAAAAAGCCACTTAGATTGATTGATTTCACCAATAATCCTACATAGATATATAATTAGTAGGAAACACTGATCAGCTGCTTCAGTTACCGTTACTGCCACATAACTCTCAATACTCTGTGCCGGTATATATGTAATGAAATAACGTATATAAATGTTTAAATAAATATCTCCACTCTTCCTGTCACTGGCGTCCCAGTGCAGGACTAGTCCTCCATAATGTGTTTTGCCCGATCAGACGGGGTTAATATTTACCCTTTCCTCAAAGTAGCACTATAGCACAAGTGCAGGATATACCTTAGGGAGTTCCCCGCCAGCCTGAACACAACTTTTTAACTATTTCTTAACTTTTACTGACAAAAGTATGTACATAGCTCACTGATCTGTGCATGCTTCTGTCAAACTCGCAAGTTGTAACGAAACTCTCGGGCATACTTGCACTTAAAAACTCCCATTGGCCAGGTTTTGGAACAAATTCGCACCTTTTAATGGGTGTAGTATGGTTTGCTGGCAGCTGGGCTCCCGACGACCAGCATACCGGCGTCGGAAGCTCGACCGCCGGCATACCGACAGTGTGGCGAGTGCAAATGAGCCCCTTGCAGGCTCGCTGTGCTCACCACGCTGCAGGCACGGTGGCACACGCTATTTATTCTCCCTCCAGGGATGTTGTGGACCCCCACGAGGGAGAAAAAGTGTCGGTATGCCGGCTGTCAGGATTCCTGCACCGGTATACTGTGCGCCGGGATCCCGACAGCCGGCAACCTGAAGACCACCCCTTTTAATGTGTGAGAATGTGCAAGTTTGTCGCGCACAAAAAACTCGGATTACATTTCCTCCCAAAATCTGAGAAAATCCTCCCACACTGTAAAGTGCTGTATTGCATTAATTTATGAATCGTCTCCAGAATCGTCAACAAAATACATGCCTCTTAGTGAGATTACTCTCCAGATCACATGTTGCTTAGTGTGAATCCTCTCCAGAACACATTCTGCTTGTTGAGAATGATATCCAGATCACACGTGCTTGTTGTGAATTATTTCCAGATCACATGCTGCTTGTTAAGAAAGCTCTCAAGATCACATGCCAAGTGGAAATCCTCTCCAGATCACATGCTGTTTGTTGAGAATGATCTCTAGATCACGTATCACTTGTTGATCCAAATTTTGTGTAACTTTTGTTTTGTCAACATATAAAAAAAATAGGATAATTACCTACCAGTAAATCCTTTTCTCGTAGTCCGTAGAGGATACTGGGGTCCACATTAGTACCATGGGTTATAGACGGGTCCACTAGGAGCCATGGGCACTTTAAGAAATTAATAGTGTGGGCTGGCTCCTCCCTCTATGCCCCTCCTACCAGACTCAGTCTAGAAACTGTGCCCAAGGAGACGGACATACCTTGAGAGAAGGATATCCAAAGACAGTGGTGAGATGCGAACCAGCACACACCCAGAAAACAAGAAGAAAGCAATGCTAACCAAATTTGAACCAGGAACAGCAACAGCTGAACCAATACTTAACTAAGTAACAGTGCAGGAAGTACGAAGCACTGGGCGGGCGGCCAGTATCCTCTACGGACTACGAGAAAAGGATTTACCAGTAGGTAATTAAAATCCTATTTTCTCTTACGTCCTAGAGGATACTGGGGTCCACATTGGTACCATGGGGATGTACCAAAGATCCCAAACCGGGTGGGAGAGTGCTGAGGTCCCTGCAGAATTGATTTACCTAACTGAAGGTCCTCAGAGGCCAAAGTATCGAACTTGTAGAACTTAGCAAACGTGTTTGAACCCGACCAAGTAGCTGCTCGGCAGAAAATAGAGACACCTTGGGCAGCCGCCCAGAAAGAAACCACCGACCCAATAGAGTGGGCCTGTACAGATTTTGGAACCGGCAACCTGCCGTAGAAGCATGCTGGATAGTAAGCCTGATCCAGTGAGCAATAGATTGCTTTGAAGCAGGACACCCAATTTTATTGGGATCATAGAGAACAAACAGCGAGTCTGATTTTCTGTGACGAGCTGTCCATTTCACATAAATCTTCAAAGCCCTCACAACAGCTAGGGACTTTGAGGTAGAAGAGGTGTCGGTAACCACCGGAACCACAATAGGTTGGTTGATACGAAACACAGACACCACCATTGGGAGAAATTGCTGATGAGTTTGAGTTCAGCTCTATCCTCATGAAATATCAAAGAAGGGCTCTTGTGAGACAATGCTCCCAGTTCCGACACACGCCTGGCAGAAGCCAAGGCCAACAGTGTGACAGCCTCCCACGTAAGAAACTTTACGTCAACCTCCTGTAAGGGCTCAAACCATTCTGACTGGAGGAACTGCAACACCACGTTGAGATCCCAAGGTGCCGTAGGAGGCACAAAGGGCGGTTGGAAGTGCAGAACACCCTTCAAGAACATATGAACCTCAGGGAGGGATGCCAATTGTTTCTGGAAGAAAAAGGACAAAGCCAAAATCAGGACTTTTAAGGAGCCCAAACGGAGGCCCACATCCACACCTGACTGCAGAAAGAGCAGAAAACGCCACAGTTGAATTTCCACCGTAGGAAATTTCCTGTTCTCACACCAAAAGACGTATTTTTTTCAAAATACGGTGGTAATGCTTAGACATTACCCCTTTTCTGGCTTGGATCAAAGTCGGAATAACCTTATCCGGGATTCCTTTCCGGGTTAGAATTTGACGCTTTACTCCCATGCTGTCAAACGTAGCCGTGGTAAGTCTTGATAGACGAACGGCCCCTGCATCAGGAGATTCTCACGAAGAGGTAAAGGCCACGGATCCTCCAGGAGCAGGTCCAGTAGATCCGCATACTAAGCCCTTCTTGGCCAGTCCAGAGCAATGAGAATTGCTTGAACCTTTTCCCTTTTTATTCTTATGAGAATCCTTGGGATCAACGTAAGAGGTGGAAACACCTAAATCATCTGGTAGCCCCATGGGGTTGCCAGAGCGTCCACCGCCACTGCTTGTGGGTCCCTCAACCTGGAACAATACCGCCTGAGCTTCCTGTTTAGACGAGAGGCCATCATGTCGATTTGTGGAAATCCCCCACCAACGTGTTAAGTACCCAAACACCTCCAGGTGAAGACCCCACTCTCCTGGGTGGAGGTCATGTCTGCTGAGGAAGTCTGCTTCCCAGTTGTCTACTCTCGGAATGAAGATTGCAGACGTCACTGCGTGTCTTTCTGTCCAGAGAAAAATTCTTGTTACCTCTGACATGATCTTGAAGAAGATGCGATGCCTGTAAAAGGGCGTTGTATATAGTTCCAGAATGTGGACTGGAAGAGGGATCCACCGGTAGGCCCTGCCAATTGATAGCCATGCCCATGTTTGCAGGGGGGCAGGACTTAGCCAAGCAGGTGGCAGGCTCCGTTCCTAGAGTAGCACTGCGGATTTGTAATGTCATGACGTCTAGCAGCGTCATGACGTCAAACTGTACTGCACAGTCCCGCCGCGGATTCCGCCACCACGGTCTGCAGGAGGAGGATGCACGCCCTGGAGCTGGTGAGTGTGGTCAGCGGGCACCACCAGCGGGAGGGGGCTGAGGGGGTCCTCTGTTTTCACAGATGAGGGAATCTTCCGGTGCTATCAATATTGGGAGCCTCTGCCAGCGGCAGTCCCAGCCCCCAGCTACTGTGAACTGTTCAGTGTGCTGCCCATGATTTCTGTATGTTTGGGGCTATATATTTGTTCTATGCAGACTCTGCAGTGAAGGATCCTGCCACCACAGATGATGGATGTCATTAGCAGGCTAGCTGCCTTGTCTGGTCCTGAATGATAGGCTAGTTTTATATATA
The DNA here is from genome assembly GCF_028390025.1 of Pseudophryne corroboree. NCBI lineage: Eukaryota > Metazoa > Chordata > Amphibia > Anura > Myobatrachidae > Pseudophryne > Pseudophryne corroboree. The sequence continues at coordinate 676,725,042 of NC_086449.1, forward strand.
TATATATATATATATATATATATACATACACACACACACACACACACACACATACATACACAATAGTGTAATTGGCGCCTCTATTTGGTTATAGTCCTAGACCATTAGTTCCATCAGTCCCAGCCACCTGTTAGGTGGAATATATTATTCACGATCAAATATACAAATATATAAAAGGCTCCACTAAATGCAAAAATTTATTAAAATACATAAAACTATAATGACAGCAATTTTCAGTATTTGGACTAATATCCTCTAAGTCTCTTCATTCAATTCATGTAACTTGAAGGTCACAATAGAGACATATACCCGACGTGTTTCGTCTCACACCGAGACTTCATCAGGGGTGTGTCTTGTTGTTAATGTAGCACCCATTTATAAATCAGAAATGGGTTAAAAACAATACTTGGGCATTCAAATTCTATTATCTAAGTATCAACTCTCTATGTGGCATGGCCCAATGACCTGATTGGTTCATAAAAGACGTATAAAAAAACTCTGATATTATGAAGATCAATGGTAAATCCCAAACCTATTCGACCTTTCGGTAAGAAGGTGTGGATCTCCTCTGGCAAAAAAGTGTGGAGGTCCTGCGGCACTTGTCCCCTGGGGCTAAAGTAGTCCCATCACAGGCAGGTGCTGGCCGGCAAGCAACACAGTAGTTTCTCTCTCTGACTGAGGTCTCTCTCCTGGCCACTGCAGGGTCTGTCAGCATCAAACTTTCTCCCTTATACATCCAGAATGGTTTCCAGCCTTATTTGCCATGATAGTTACATAGTTACATAGTTGATGAGGTTGAAAAAAGATAAAATGTCCATCGAGTTCAACCTGTATTATAAAATTTTATATCATTTAGATGCTGTAACATTGGATATTTCTTTCAGTTAGGAATTTATCTAATCCATCTTTAAACTTACCTACTGAGTCCACCATTACTACCTTCTATGGTAGAGAATTCCAAATCCTTAATGCTCTTACTGTGAAGAACCCTTTCCTCCATTGTGTATGATATATTTTTTCTTCTAACCTCAGGGGGTGTCCTTGTGTCCTGTGTAGCCTTTTTTTTTTATAAACAGATCATCTGATAAATCCTTGTATTATTCCTTTATGTATTTATAAATATGAATAATGTCCCTCTCACCCGACTTTTTTCCAGTGTTAACATATCTAACCTTGTAAGTCTTTACTCGTAATTCAGTGCCTCTAACCCCTTAACCAGTTTGGTGGCTCGCCTCTGAACCCTTTCCAGTTCCAAGATATTTTTTTTATAGTGCGGTGCCCAGAACTGTACACAATTTTCCAGGTGCCACCGTATCAATGATTTATACAGTGGCAGGATTACACTCTCATCCCGTGTCTCCATTCCCCGTTTTATGCATGCTAACACCTTATTTGCTTTTGTTGCTGCATTTTGACATTGCGTACTGCTACTAAATCTTATTGATGAGCACACCCAAATACTTTTAAACTACTTTTATCCCTACATTTTCCCCATTTAATTTATAGGTTGTCCGATTGTTCTTAGTCCCAAAGTGCATAACTTTACATTTTTCTATATTGAACCTCATTCTCCATTTGTCTGCCCACACCTCCAGTCTGGGTAACTCATTCCGTAGAGAATCAACATCCTTGTCTGAATTAATTACTTGACACAGTTTAGCATCGTATGCGAAAACTGACACTGTGCTTTCTAGGCCCACTCCTTGGTCATTAATGAATATGTTAAACAGCAATGGCCCGAGTACTGAACCCTGCGGTATTCCACTAAGCACTGAGGCCCATTAAGAGAACATCCCATTAATCACCACTCGCTGTTCCCTGTTGTACAGCCAATTACTCACCCAAGTACAAATAGTGTTTCTCACCCCATGCTCTCTTAATTTGAAAATTAGTCTTTTATGTGGGACTTTGTCAAAGGCCTTAGCAAAGTCCAAAAAGACTACATCCACTGCTTTACCCTGATCAATATTATGCTCACTTTTTCGTAGACTCTTATCAAGTTAGTTTGACATGACCAGTCCTTTACAAAACCATGCTGATTCCTATAAATAACCTTGGAGGTATCCAAGTACTCTAGTATGCTATCCCTTATTATACCTTCTAGTATTTTCCCCACTATAGATGTCAAACTTACCGGTCTATAGTTACTTGGATGAGTTTTAATTCCCTTTTTAAATATTGGAACTACCTCTGCTGTACGCCAGTACGTTGGTATCATTCCTGATATAATTGACTCACTGAAAATCAAATATAGGGGCCTTGATAGCTCTAAGTTCCATAAGAACCCTGGGATTAAGTCCATCCAGCCCAGGAGATTTATTTATCTTAATTTTACTTTGTCTCTCCCGGACTACTTCCTCGTTTAACCAAGTGCTTAGCAACGGGTCGTAATTATAGCTTATGTTGTGCACTAATCCCGTCAACCGGTCATCTCTCGTAAATACTGATTAAAATACTTTATTCAATAACTCTGCTTTTACCCTATCATCATTAATCAAGACTCGCCCTTTAGTGGTCCAATATTCTCCTTTTTTTTAACCTTTTACTGTTTATATACTTTTTGGGGTTTGTTTTACTCTCATTTGCAATTTGTTTTTCGTTTTCTATTTTAGCTGCTCTGCATTTTTTTGTTACATTCCTTGTAGAACTGGAATGATTCCGCCTTCCCGTAAGACTTAAATGCCTTGAAAGCACACCTCTTTTCATCCATTTGTTCCTTGACCTTCTTATTAAGCCACATTGGTTTGAATTTACTACTCCTGTTTTTGTTAACCTTGGGAATAAACAAATGAGTGTACTTATTGAGCACAGTTGTAAAAACATTCCACATTTCAGCCGTATTCTTTCCATGAAATTTAATTTCCCAATTGATGTCCTTCATTGCTTGTTTCAGCAAGTTGAAATTAGCTTTTATAAAGTTAAAAGTCTTAGTTAGACCCTTATAGTGTTGTTTTTGGAAGCTGATATCGAATATATTCATATTATGATCGCTATTTCACAAGGTCTCCCCTACTTTAGTATTTTATATTATCTCCACATTATTAGTTAGTATTAGGTCCAGTATAGTCCTATGTCTAGTTGGTTCCTCGATTACCTGGGACAAGTAATGATCTTTTAGCATGTTTAAGAACCTGTTACCCCTAGCTGTATTTACTGTTTTGGTGTTCCAATTTATGTCCGGGTAATCAAAGTCCCCAAAGATAATGACCTCCCCCATTCCTGCAGCTTTTTCAATTTGCTGCAAGAGTTGTAATTCATCAGACACACTAATATCTGGCGGTTTGTAGCATGTCCCTATTAAAAGTTTTTTTTGTATCTTTATCCCCACTCGAAATCTCAACCCATAATGACTCCACGTTATCGCCAGTCCCCTCATAAATGACATCTTTTAAATACCCTTTTGAGAATGGCTTAACATAAAGACAAACACCCCCTCCCTTTTTATTAGTCCTATCTCTCCTGAAGAGGGTGTACCCCTGCATGTTTGCTGCCAGTCGTGAGAATCATCCCACCATGTCTCTGGAATGCCTATGATATCATATTGGTCATTAAGTGCAATCATTTCTAATGACCACATTTTACTTGTTAGGCTTCTTGCATTTGCAAGCATACACTTAAGTTTAGTACTTCCCTGATCTGCAAGTTTTGTTGTAGATAATGTTTCCTTAGGAACTTGAGTTTTCCTTAATTTACCATCGCTGACTATTTTTCCCCTTCCCACCTCTCAACCCCATTATACTTTATACATCCCTCTTTTCTTCTCTCTCTAGTTGTCCCACTAATTCTTTCTTGTCCCTCCCCCCAGGCACCCAGTTTAAAATCTCCTCCAACCTTCTAACCATCCTTCCGCCCAGCACTGCTGCCCCCTCCTCATTCAGGTGCAATCTATAATGACAAAAAAGATGGCGACTGACTGAGAAGTCCGCCCAGTGTTCCAAGAACACAAACCCCTCTTTCCTACACCAGTTTCTAAACCTCACATTAACCTCCCTAATGTCCTTCTGCCTCTCTGGACTAGCGCGTGGCACAGGTAAATATTTCCCTATATTCTTTCTTAAGGACATCCCACCTACCACTAACTTTGTCGTTGCAGCCAACGTGCACCAAGAATGCTGGGTCGTTCCCGACCCCTCCCAACAATCTTTCTACCTGGTCTGCAATGTGACATACCCGAGCACCCGGGAGACAACAGACTGTATGGCGATCACGGTCCCGGTAGCAGATTGTCCTGTCTGTCTTCTTGATGATAGAATCTCCTACCACCACAATCTGACTAGGTACCTTGCTTTCTCTTATCCCCTTTGTGCTGGAGGGACCGCTCCTCCAGTTGCTAGTGGGAACGGTATCGTCCAGCTCCGTCATTTCCTCACTGCCACCCACATAATCTTCATACAATCAGGCTAATTTATTGGGGTTTGGCAGTTCAGAGATGTCCTGCCTCCCCTCTTTTTCTTCCGTCTAACCGTGACCCAGCTGGCTACCTGATTATCCTCGTCCTCCTTTATCGGTGTCCCCCTCCTTGCAACTCCTCCACCGTTCTATCTAAGCTTTGCTTGAGATTGTGAATCTCTCTCAGTCTTGTAACGGTTTGCTCTAGATCAGTTACCTGGGCTTCCAGGGCAGCCGTGTGCACACACCTCGCGCAGATATTTTCAAACAGGGACGGTTGCTCCAGGTGCGCACACATCTTGCACCACATGCACTGAGAGAGATTCTCAATCACGGCCCCAACCATTTGAATGACAAATATAACTCCCTATTACCTTCAGAAAAAGAATACCAACAATATAAAAGAATACAAACAATACAAATTATGCAATACGATACTGTACTATGGCCTAGCTGTGAAGAGAAACAATATTCAACAGAAAAGTAATTGGTAATACAATGTATAATAATGTATCAATGCAAAACAGTCAATACAGTGATGAAAAATCATGCCTTGCCATAATTGTCAGTTCCTCTACCGGTAGTTTGTGACATTCTTAAACATTTTCTTGAAGATTGGAATACGGTAAAGAGGAATCCATGAGAAACCTCTTCCTGTTGCAAGTTCTTGAAACCTAGAAAAAAAAGTGGTTGTAGTCGCACAAGGCCACATTAAATAAAATTTCACATTTAATAGAATGTGATTCAAATTACTGTCCCATTTTCACTAATTAGGATACAAACAATAGTGAAATAAGGAGATTTATGGTAAGAACTTACCATTGTTAAATCTCTTTCTGCGAGGTACACTGGATTCCACAGGGAATTACATCGGGGTGTAGAGTTGGATCTTGATCCGAGGCACCAACAGGCTAAAGCTTTGACTGTTCCTAGGATGCCTTGCACCGCCTCCTCTATATCCCCGCCTCCAGGCACTGGAGCTCAGTTTTGTTAACCAGTCCTATTCAGTAGCAGGTAAAAGAGACGACAGTAGTTAGTAGCCACATATAACCACATTCTCACGACAGGAGAAGGTACCAGCGGCTAATGCCATACAAACCCAAAGAAGCTAAGTGCGTCAGGGTGGGCGCCCTGTGGAATCCAGTGTACCTGTCAGAAAGAGATTTAACAACGGTAAGTTCTTACCATGAATCTCCTTTTCTGCAGCGGGGTACACTGGTATTCCACAGGGAATAACATTGGGGATGTTCTAAAGCAGTTCCTCATGGGAGGGGACGCACTGTAGCTGATGACTGTGTTCACTGAGGACCACGTAGCCGCTTTGCACAATTGTTCTAGGGACGCGCCACGGCGGGCCACCCAAGAAGGTCCAACAGACCGAGGAGAATGGGCCTTGATAGTAGCAGGAGCTGGAAGTCCAGCCTGTACATAAGCTTGTTGAATCACCATTCTAATCCATCTGGCCAAGGTCTGCTTATTCGCAGGCCAGCCACGTTTGTGAAAACCAAAAAGGACAAAGAGAGTATCACATCAAGACCGTTCTTTGGAGGACAAAACAAGCGAGATAAAGGCAGGAACCACAATCTCTTGGTTAAGGTGGAAAGACGACACCACCTTAGGCAGATAACCAGTGCGAGTTCTAAAAACCGCACGTAACGGTGAAAAATCATAAAGGGTGACCGACAGGATAAGGCACCCAAGTCTGAAACCCTTCTAGTAGAGGCAATAGCCAGCAAAAATAAGACCTGAAGTGTAAGCCATTTAAGGTCGACAGACTCAAGAGGTTCAAACGGAGACTCTTGTAGGGCATACAGAACAACCAACAAATCCCATGGAGCCACAGGAGGAACATAGGGAGGTTGAATCCGTAAAACAACCTGAGTGAAAGTATGAATGTCAGGCAGAGTTGAGATTTTTCTCTGAAACCATAACGACAAGGCTGAAATATGAACCTTGAGGGAGGCCAGACGAAGGCCTAAGTCCAGGTCTTGTTGCAGAAAAGCCAAAAGTTTGCAGAGCACTGAACTTGTATGCATCATAATTCTTGGCCGCACACCAGGTGAAGTAAGAATTCCAGACACTATAATAAATCCGAGCCGAAGCCGGTTTACGGGCTTTCAACATAGTTTGAATGACCACCTCACAAAATCCTTTGGCCCCCAGAACTGAAGCCACGTGTTAGTCCAGGGAGGCAGAGGGAGATTAGGGAGGTAAATGTGTGGCTTAGGGATTGGTGCAGGAAAGAGGGGTTTCTGTTCCTGGAACACTGGGCGCCATCTTTTTTCTCGTGACGGATTGCACCTGACTGAGGAGGGGGCAGCGGTGCTGGGGGGAAGGATGGTTAGAAGGTTGGAGGAGATTTTAAACTGGGAGCCTGAGGGGAGGGTTTAGCTAGAAACTACGGGTCATGCAGTGAGAATAGTGGGGATGGCGGTAGTAAACGAAATGGGGGAGAAGTTGGGGGGAGGGTAAGAGCAGGCAGTAAGGTTACTAACATGGGTACTAAAAGGGGTTTTACCAAAGCACTAACCAATGATGATTACAAGTCATCATTGCTACATAAGGTGAAAGATGTCCCTAACGCAAGGGAAAATGCTTATCTTAGTTGTATGTATGTAAACGCTAGAAGCATTACTGGTAAAGAGGGCGAACTAGAAATTCTTGCAGCAAGCAAACAGTATGATATTATAGGCATTACTGAAACTTGGTGGGACGAATCTCATGATTGGACAGTCAATCTGGAGGGCTATACACTGTTTAGGAGAGACAGACTAAATAAAAAGGGTGGAGGGGTGTGTCTTTACGTAAAGCCGTTTTTAAAACCTGATATATGGGAAGATATTCAGGAGGGGACTGTAGACACTGTCGAGACATCATGGGTAGAAATTGCATGCGGGGAAAAAGGAATAAAAAAGTTAGTATTGGGTGTATGCTGTAGGCCGCCTGGTATCAACGCATCTGATGAGGAATTGTTACTAAAGCAAATTGAAAGAGCAGCAGGAGTAGGAGACATAGTAGTGATGGGAGATTTTAACTATCCAGAGATAAACTGGAAAAACGATTCATGTGATACTGCTAGGGGCAATAAGTTTTTAAACACACTTAATGATAACTACTTAGTTCAAGTAATTGAGGAACCAACTAGGTACAATGCAATCTTAGACCTGGTATTAACAAACAATGGGGATTTGGTATCAGGTATTATAGTAGGGTAACCCATAGGAAACAGCGACCACAATATGGTCACATTCAATATAAGTTTTCATAAACAGCCCTATACTGGCTCAACTAGGACTCTAAACTTTAGCAAAGCGAATTTTGAAAAGATGAGGTTATTTTTCAGGGATATTGAATGGGAATGTTTGTTTTTAGGAAAAAAGACTACGGAGAAATGGGAGGTACTAAAATTCCTGCTAGCTAAAAATACACTCAAATTTATTCATACGAGCAGCAAAAAAAAAATCATAAACCGATGTGGCTTAACAAAAAGATAAAAGAACTTATGGGCAAGAAAAGGCGAGCATTTAAAAAATACAAATCTGACGGGGAAGCAGAGTCATTTCAGCACTATAAGGAATGTAACAAAATATGCAAAAAGTAAATAAGAGCGGCTAAAGTAGAAACTGAAAAACTAGCAGCAAAGGAAAGCAAAGCGAATCCAAAAAATTCTTTAAATACATTAACAGCAAGAGATTAAAGAAGGAGAGTATGGGCCCTTTAAAAGACAAGTTGGGAGTCTTAAGCAAAAATGCTAATGACATAGCGGACACACTAAATGAGTTTTTTTCAACAGTATTTACTAGAGAGGACCCAATTCAGGGACTAACACAATCTCAATAATGAGAATATCCCACTGATAGGTACTTATTTAAGCGAGGAAGTAGTCTGTGACCGATTAAAACATTTAAAGATTAATAAGTCACCAGGTCCCGATGGTATTCACCCAAGGGTTCTAATGAAGCTTCACTCTGAACTTGCAAAACCGCTATTTTTGATCTTTAAGGATTCAGTAATATCAGGTATGGTTCCCAAAGACTGGCGTATAGCGGAAGTAGTGCCTATATTCAAAAAGGGAAGTAAAGCTGAACCAGGTAATTATAGACCAGTTAGTCTTACATCTATAGTGGGGAAAGTATTGGAAGGTATTCTAAGAGATAGCATTCAGAAGTTCCTTGAAGTCAATAAGGTCATTAAAAGGAATCAACATGGGTTTATGAAGGACAGATCCTGTCAAACCAATTTACTTGGCTTTTATGAAACAGTAAGCGCAAACCTAGATCAGGGTAAAGAGGTGGATGTAATCTTTTTAGATTTTGCCAAAGCATACGACACTGTACCACACATGAGACTTATCTACAAGCTACAAGAATCAGGGCTAGGAAGCACAATATGCACTTGGGTCAAAAACTGGTTAGATAATAGGGAGCAGCGCGTTGTGGTTAATGGATCTTTTTCAACTTGGACTGAAGTGCTAAGTGTTGTGCCGCAAGGCTCAGTATTAGGACCGCTATTGTTCAATATTTTCATTAACGACCTAACAGAAGGTCTAGAGAGCATGGTGTCAATTTTTGCAGATGATACCAAATTGTGTAAAGTTATAAATGCGGAGGGGGATGCTGAGTCGCTTCAGAATGACTTAGTTAAATTAGAAGCTTGGGCAGCGAAATGGAGAATGCGCTTCAATACAGACAAGTGTAAGGTAATGCACTGTGGTAACAAGAACAAAAATAACACCTACCTACTAAATGGGGTAAAGTTAGGGGATTCTGTACTAAAATAGGACTTAGGTGTCCTCATAGATAGCAAACTAAGCAGTAGTACCCAAAGTAGGACTGCAGCAAAGAAGGCTAATAAGATATTAGCATGCATAAAACGGGGAATTGATGCTAGGGACGACAGTATTATACTTCCGTTATATAAATCACTTGTGAGGCCACACCTTGAATACTGTGTACAATTCTGGGCACCTTACTACAAAAAGGATATCCTGGAGCTAGAAAAGGTTCAAAGGCGGGCGACCAAACTAATTAAGGGTATGGAGACGCTGGAATACGAGGAAAGGCTTGCAAGACTAGGCATGTTTACACTGGAAAAGAGGAGATTAAGAGGGGACATGATCAACATCTACAAATATATAAGGGGACAATACACAGATCTTGCGCAGGACCTGTTTTTGGTTAGATCAACACAGAGAACTCGTGGACACTCGCTCAGGTCAGAGGAGAGGAGATTCCGCACATTACGGCGTAAAGGCTTTTTTACGGTAAGGACGATACGTGTTTGGAATTCCCTGCCTGAGGGAGTTGTAATGGCCGACTCAGTCAACACCTTTAAGAATGGGTTAGATAAATTCCTAATGGATAAGGATATCCAGGGTTACGGGGCATAGTCACGCACTATGGTTATTATAAAAAAGAGGGGTAAAACGTAACGGCAGTCATCAACTTCAATCAAAATTTTATACAAAATAATCGTGCATAGGAGAGCACAAATAGGTTGAACTCGATGGACAATTGTCTTTTTTCAACCTTGGATACTATGTTACTATGCAAGCCATTTAAGGTCCACAAACTCAAGAGGTTCAAACGGAGACTCTTGTAGGGCATACAGAACAACCAACAAATCCCATGGAGCCACAGGAGGAACATAGGGAGGTTGAATCCGTAAAACAACCTGAGTGAAAGTATGAATGTCAGGCAGAGTTGCGATTTTTCTCTGAAACCATAACGACAAGGCTGAAATATGAACCTTGAGGGAGGCCAGACGAAGGCCTAAGTCCAGGTCTTGTTGCAGAAAAGCCAAAAGTTTGCAGAGCACTGAACTTGTATGCATCATAATTCTTGGCCGCACACCAGGTGAAGTAAGAATGCCAGACACTATAAAAAATCCGAGCCGGAGCCGGTTTACGGGCTTTCAACATAGTTTGAATGACCACCTCACAAAATCCTTTGGCCCCCAGAACTGAAGCCACGTGTTAGTCCAGGGAGGCAGAGGGAGATTAGGGAGGTAAATGTGTGGCTTAGGGATTGGTGCAGGAAAGAGGGGTTTCTGTTCCTGGAACACTGGGCGGAGTTCTCAGTCAGGCGCCATCTCTTTTGTCGTGACGGATTGCACCTGACTGAGGAGGGGGCAGCGGTGCTGGGCGGAAGGATGGTTAGAAGGTTGGAGGAGATTTTAAGCTAGGAGCCTGGAGGGAGGGTTTAGCTAGAAACTACGGGTCATGCAGTGAGAATAGTGGGGATGGCGGTAGTAAACGAAATGGGGGAGAAGTTGGGGGGAGGGTAAAAGCAGGCGGTAAGGTTACTAACATGGGTACAGAAAATCCTTTGGCCCCCAGAACTGAAGCTTCAAGAGCCACGCCGTCAAAGCCAGTCGGACCAGATCCTGGTAGACACAAGGGCCCTGAACGAGGAGGTCTGGGCGTTGCGGAAGTATAAGAGGACGCTCTATCGGGAGACCCTGCAGGTCTGAGAACCAATGCCGTCTGGGCCACGCTGGAGCGATTAGAAGTAGTAATCCTCCCTCTTGCTTGAACTTCCTTATTACCCTGGGCAGGAGTGACACCGGAGGGAACACATACGGCAGCCGAAAGTTCTTTGGAATTGCCAGCACGTCCACGAACGCTGCTTGAGGATCCCTTGTCCTTGCTCCAAAGATCGGAAACTTGTGATTTTGTCAAGACGCCATCAGGTCTACATCTGGTAGGCCCCACTTGTCCACTAGGAGTTGAAAGACTTCCGGATGAAGGCTTCACTCTCCGGCGTGTACGTCCTGACGACTGAGGAAGTCCGCTTCCCAGTTGAGGACCCCTGGGATGAACACTGCCTATATGGCTGGCAGATGGCGTTCCGCCCATAGAAGAATCTTTGACACTTCCAACATTACCATGCTGCTTCGAGTGCCGCCTTGATGATTTATGTACGCCACCATGGTGGCGTTGTCCGTACTTGAACAGGCCTGTTCCGTACTAGAGGCAGGGCCAGTTTCAGAGCATTGAACACTGCCTGCAACTCCAGAATATTTATCGGAAGGAGAGATTCCTCCCTGGTCCACCGACCCTGAAGAGAGTGTTGCTCCAACACTGCACCCCAACCCCGCAGACTGGCATCTGTCATTAGGAGGACCCAGTTGGAGATCCAGAAGGGACGACCCCTGCTCAATCATTGGTCCTGAAGCCACCAGCTCAGAGACAGACGAACTTCCGGAGTCAAGGAAATGATTTCAGACCTGATCTGGTGAGGCAGGCTGTCCCCACTTGGAAAGGATTAACCGCTGCAGAGGGCGAGAATGACATTGAGCATACTCTACCATGTCGAAAGCCGACACCATGAGGCCTAGTACTTGCATCGCCGAGTGTATCGACTCACGTGGGTGAGATAGGAAGCATATTATCTTGTCCTGAAGTTTCAGGACCCTCTCCGGAGATGAGAACAACCGTTGGCTGTGTGTCCAATAATGCCCCCAGGTGCACCATGCTTTGAGCAGGGACCAGTGAGGATTTCTTCCACTTGATGAGCCACCCGCGGACTTGCAGGAATTGGACCGTCAGTTCCAGATGACGCAGGAGAACCTATGGGGAGTTTGCCAGGTCAACAAGTCATCCAGATATGGCAGGATCCTGATACCCTAACGGCGGAGAAGGGCCGCCATGACCTTGGTGAAGATTCGCAGAGCTGTGGTCAGTCCAAAAGGCAAGGCCTGGAATTGATAATGTAGGTTGCCATTAGCAAACCTCAGATATTGCTGATGCGACATGGCAATAGGAATATGTAGGTAAGCATCCTGTATGTCCAGGGATACCATATAGTCCTTGGGCTCCAAGGCCAGAACAATAGAACAAAGAGTTTCCATATGGAATTTGGATACCTTCACAAATTTGTTCAAAGACTTGAGGTTGAGAATGGGCGGGAGGAACCATTCGGTTTTGGGACTAGGAACAATGTTGAATAGTACCCCCTGCCTCTCTGAGCCAGAGGCACCAGAACTATCACTCCTGTGTCCAGGAGGGATTGTACCATCAAATGTAGAGTTTTTGCTTTCAACGGATCCGAAGGGATGTTTGTCGAGCAAAACCGGCAAGGGGGACATTTCTTGAAAGAGATGGCGTATCCATGAGTGACGACTTCCCTCACCCAGGCGTCTGAAGTGGTCTGTAATCATACCTGGGCGAATCGCAGAAGTTGGCCTCCCACCCTGGGGTCCCCCAGGGGGAGGCCCGCCCCATCATACAGCAGGATTGTCTGGTTTGGAAGCAGGCTGACGGGCAGCCCAGGAATGTTTAGGTTTGTGCTTAGAGGTTTTGGAAGTGTGAGCCTGTTTCGGGTACGCCTGACCTTTGCTTTACTTGGAGGTCGAAAGGAACGAAAGGTGGTACTTTTAGCCTTCAAAGCTGAAGGATTAGTACTCGGCAGACATGCAGTTTTAGCAGACACTAAGTCAGCAACAAACTTGTTCAGATCTTACCCAAAAAGGATGTTTCCCTTAAAAGGGATCACCTCCAAGGTCTTTTTAGAGTCCAGATCCACAGATAAGGACCGCAACCAAAGAATCCGACGGATTCGTAGACGCTTTGATGTAGTAGACGCTTTGGCTGCCAGGACACCGGCAACAGAGGCCGCCTCCTGAATGTAATGAGAGGCTGTGGTAATATATGAAAGACACTGTCTGGCATTATCAGAAAAATTAAAAGGTAGCTCCGCTTCATCTTCTTGAACCAAGGCCTCAACAGCTTTTGCAGACCAAGAAGCCGCTATAGTAGGTCTTTACACAGCACCCGCAAGAGTGTAAATAGACTTCAAGCAACTCTCCACACGCTTATCCGTCGGTTCCTTCAGAGAGGTGACGGTAGTGACAGGCAGAGTAGATGACACCACCAGGCTTGCGACATGTGAGTCCACCAGCGGTGGCGTTTCCCAATTTTTACTTAACTCTGCAGCGAGGGGATAACGAGCTAGCATCTTTTTAGACAGGGAGAATTTCTTTCCTGGAGACTTCCAGGATTCCTGACGTATGTCAACTAAATGGTCAGAATGTGGCAAAACTAATTTAGTGACCTTCTGACGTTTGAACTTATCAGGTTTCTTAGTCGTAACTGGAGGTTCAGTTTCATCATCTATCTGAAGAATCAGTTTGGTAGCCTCAAAGAGGTCAGGAACATCCACCTATGTTGTAGATTCCCCATCAGAAGCATCTGCATCAGTGTCTGATGGGTCAGTAAATACGCCATCTTCATCGGATGAAGTATCCGAAACATGATTGTGAGGAAGAAATGGCCCACTTAGATGACCCCTTGGTCCTAGGAGGGCGAGAGTCAGGCTTTTGTTTAACCAAAGTCTGATTTAACTGCTGTAACTGAGTCGATAGAGAATCCTACCATGGTGGATTTACTACAGGGACAATATGTGATTGTACAGGCACAGGAGGTCCCACAAGGGGTGCAAGTCTTGTTACAAGCGTAGTCAGTAAATTAGAAAAAGCAGCCCAAGTTGGGTCTTGATGTGCCACCGCTGCTGCAGGCTGACCGAGGGGTACAGAACCCCCAATACCTGGACCCTCAGTTGGAATATTTTCCTCAGATAAATCTGCGGCGTCAGCGCTGCATGACACAGGATCAGCCACAGATCTCCCGCCCTGTGATGCAGACATTATTAGAGAATGTAACTTTAGGGCGTAACAGTACAATATAGCCAGACACAGTACCTGACAAAAACCTCCTGTGGAGTGTGATTGCAATGCAGATCACAAACAGAGGATTTAAGTGGTATAAGGTGACTGAAACATACAGAGAAAAAATAAGAATTTACTTACCGATAATTCTATTTCTCGTAGTCCGTAGTGGATGCAGGGAACTCCGTAAGGACCATGGGGAATAGCGGCTCCGCAGGAGACTGGGCACAAAAGTAAAGCTTTAGAACTACCTGGTGTGCACTGGCTCCTCCCCCTATGACCCTCCTCCAAGCCTCAGTTAGGATACTGTGCCCGGACGAGCGTACACAATAAGGAAGGATTTTGAATCCCGGGTAAGACTCATACCAGCCACACCAATCACACCGTACAACTCGTGATCTAAACCCAGTTAACAGCATGATAACAGAGGAGCCTCTAGAAAAGATGGCTCACTACAGCAATAACCCGATTTTTTGGTAACAATAACTATGTACCAGTATTGCAGACAATCCGTACTTGGGATGGGCGCCCAGCATCCACTACGGACTACGAGAAATAGAATTATCGGTAAGTAAATTCTTATTTTCTCTAACGTCCTAAGTGGATGCTGGGGACTCCGTAAGGACCATGGGGATTATACCAAAGCTCCCAAACGGGCGGGAGAGTGCGGATGACTCTGCAGCACCAAATGAGAGAACTCCAGGTCCTCCTCAGCCAGGGTATCAATTTTGTAGAATTTTACAAACGTATTTGCTCCTGACCAAGTAGCTGCTCGGCAAAGTTGTAAAGCCGAGACCCCTCGGGCAGCCGCCCAAGATGAGCCCATCTTCCTTGTGGAGTGGGCATTTACAGATTTTTGGCTGTGGCAGGCCTGCCACAGAATGTGCAAGCTGAATTGTACTACAAATCCAACGAGCAATAGTCTGCTTAGAAGCAGGAGCACCCAGCTTGTTGGGTGCATACAGGATAAACAGCGAGTCAGATTTTCTAACTCCAGCCGTCCTGGAAACATATATTTTCAGGGCCCTGACAACGTCTAGCAACTTGGAGTCCTCCAAGTCCCTAGTAGCCGCAGGCACCACAATAGGTTGGTTCAGGTGAAACGCTGAAACCACCTTAGGGAGAAACTGAGGACGAGTCCTCAATTCCGCCCTGTCCGAATGGAAAATCAGATAAGGCTTTTACAGGATAAAGCCGCCAATTCTGACACGCGCCTGGCCCAGGCCAGGGCCAACAGCATGACCACTTTCCATGTGAGATATTTTAACTCCGCAGATTTAAGTGGTTCAAACCAATGTGACTTTTTGGAACCCAAAACTACATTGAGATCCCAAGGTGCCACTGGAGGCACAAAAGGAGGCTGTATATGCAGTACCCCTTTTACAACGTCTGAACTTCAGGGACTGAAGCTAGTTCTTTTTGGAAGAAAATTGACAGGGCCGAAATTTGAACCTTAATGGACCCCAATTTCAGGCCCATAGACACTCCTGTTTGCAGGAAATGTAGGAATCGACCCAGTTGAATTTCCTCCGTCGGGCCTTACTGGCCTCGCACCACGCAACATATTTTCGCCAAATGCGGTGATAATGTTTTGCGGTTACATCCTTCCTGGCTTTGATCAGGATAGGGATGACTTCATCCGGAATGCCTTTTTTCCTTCAGGATCCGGCGTTCAACCGCCATGCCGTCAAACGCAGCCGCGGTAAGTCTTGGAACAGACAGGGTCCTTGCTGGAGCAGGTCCCTTCTTAGAGGTAGAGGCCACGGATCCTCCGTGAGCATCTCTTGAAGTCCCGGTTACCAAGTCCTTCTTGGCCAATCCGGAGCCACGAATATAGTGCTTACTCCTCTCCATCTTATCAATCTCAGTACCTTGGGTATGAGAGGCAGATGAGGGAACACATACACTGACTGGTACACCCACGGTGTTACCAGAGCGTCTACAGCTATTGCCTGAGGGTCCCTTGACCTGGCGCAATACCTGTCGAGTTTTTCCCAACGGTTTATAATCATGTGAAGTCCCCACTCTCCCGGGTGGAGGTCGTGTCTGCTGAGGAAGTCTGCTTCGCAGTTGTCCACTCCCGGAATTGCTGACAGTGCTATCACATGATTTTTCGCCCAGCGAAGAATCCTTGCAGCTTCTGCCATTGCCCTCCTGCTTCTTGTGCCACCCTGTCTGTTTACGTGGGTGACTGCCGTGATGTTGTCCGACTGGATCAACACCGGCTGACCTTGAAGCAGAGGTCTTGCTAAGCTTAGAGCCTTGTAAATGGCCCTTAGCTTCAGGATATTTATGTGAAGTGATGTCTCCAGGCTTGACCATAAGCCCTGGAAATTCCTTCCCTGTGTGACTGCTCCCCAGCCTCGCAGGCTGGCATCCGTGGTCACCAGGACCCAGTCCTGAATGCCGAATCTGCGGCCCTCTAGAAGATGAGCACTCTGCAACCACCACAGGAGGGACACCCTTGTTCTTGGTGACAGGGTTATCCGCTGATGCATCTGAAGATGCGACCCGGACCATTTGTCCAGCAGGTCCCACTGGAAAGTTCTTGCGTGGAATCTGCCGAATGGGATTGCTTCGTAGGAAGCCACCATTTTACCCAGAACCCTTGTGCATTGATGCACTGAGACTTGGCTCGGTTTTAGGAGGTTCCTGACTAGCTCGGATAACTCCCTGGCTTTCTCCTCCGGGAGAAACACCTTTTTCTGGACTGTGTCCAGGATCATCCCTAGGAACAGAAGACGAGTCGTCGGAGCCAGCTGCGATTTTGGAATATTGAGAATCCAATCGTGCTGCCGCAACACTACCTGAGATAGTGCTACACCGACCTCCAACTGTTCCCTGGATCTTACCCTTATCATGGAATCGTCCAAGTAAGGGATAACTAAAATTCCCTTCCTTCGAAGGAATGTCATCATTTCGGCCATTACCTTGGTAAAGACCCGGGGTGCCGTGGACCATCCATACGGCAGTGTCTGAACTGATAGTGACAGTTCTGTACCATAAACCTGAGGTACCCTTGGTGAGAAGGGTAAATTTGGACATGAAGGTAAGCATCCTTGATGTCCCGAGACATCATGTAGTCCCCTTCTTCCAGGTTCGCAATCACTGCTCTGAGTGACTCAATCTTGAATTTGAACCTCTGTATGTAAGTGTTCAAAGATTTTAGATTTAGAATCGGTCTCACCCAGCCGTCCGGCTTCGGTACCACAACAGTGTGGAATAATACCCCGTTCCCTGTTGCAGGAGGGGTACCTTGATTATCACCTGCTGGGAATACAGCTTGTGAATGGCTTCCAAAACTGTCTCCCTGTCAGAAGGAGACATCGGTAAAGCCGACTTTAGGAAACGGCGAGGGGGAGACGTCTCGAATTCCAATTTGTACCCCTGAGATATCACCTGAAGGATCCAGGGGTCTACTTGCGAGTGAGCCCACTGCGCGCTGAAATTCATTGAGACGGGCCCCCCACCGTGCCTGATTCTGCTTGTAAAGCCCCAGCGTCATACTGAGGGCTTGGCAGAGGCGGGAGAGGGTTTCTGTTCCTGGGAACTGGCTGATTTCTGCAGCCTTTTTCCTCTCCCTCTGTCACGGGGCAGAAATGAGGAACCTTTTGCCCGCTTGTCCACGAAAAGACTGCGCCTGATAATACGGCGTCTTCTCATGTTGAGAGGCGACCTGGGGTACAAACGTGGATTTCCCAGCTGTTGCCGTGGCCACCAGGTCTGAAAGACCGACCTTAAATAACTCCTCCCCTTAATAAGGCAATACTTCCAAATGCCGTTTGAAATCCGCATCACCTGACCACTGTCGTGTCCATAACCCTCTACTGGTAGAAATGGACAACGCACTTAGACTTGATGCCAGTCGGCAAATATTCCGCTGTGCATCACGCATATATAGAAATGCATCTTTTAAATGCTCTATGGCAAAAATATACTGTCCCTATCTAGGGTATCAATATTTTCAGTCAGGGAATCCGACCACGCCAACCCAGCACTGCACATCCAGGCTGAGGCGATTGCTGGTCGCAGTATAACACCAGTATGTGTGTAAATACATTTCAGGATACCCTCCTGCTTTCTATCAGCAGGATCCTTAAGGGCGGCCATCTCAGGAGAGGGTAGAGCCCTTACAAGCGTGTGAGCGCTTTATCCACCCTAGGGGGTGTTTCCCAACGCACCCTAACCTCTGGCGGGAAAGGATATAATGCCAATAACATTTTAGAAATTATCAGTTGTTATCGGGGGAAACCCACGCATCATCACACACCTCATTTAATTTCTCAGATTCAGGAAAACTACAGGTAGTTTTTCCTCACCGAACATAATACCCCTTTTTTTGGTGGTACTCGTATTATCAGAAATGTGTAAAACATTTTTCATTGCCTCAATCATGTAACGTGTGGCCCTACTGGAAGTCACATTTGTCTCTTCACCGTCGACACTGGAGTCAGTATCCGTGTCGGCGTCTATATCTGCCATCTGAGGTAACGGGCGCTTTAGAGCCCCTGACGGCCTATGAGACGTCTGGACAGGCACAAACTGAGTAGCCGGCTGTCTCATGTCAACCACTGTCTTTTATACAGAGCTGACACTGTCACGTAATTCCTTCCAACAGTTCATCCACTCAGGTGTCGACCCCCTAGGGGGTGACATCACTATTACAGGCAATCTGCTCCGTCTCCACATCATTTTTCTCCTCATACATGTCGACACAAACGTACCGACATACAGCACACACACAGGGAATGCTCTGATAGAGGACAGGACCCCACTAGCCCTTTGGGGAGACAGAGGGAGAGTTTGCCAGCACACACCAAAGCGCTATATATATACAGGGATAACCTTATATAAGTGTTTTTCCCCTTATAGCTGCTGTTTTATTTAATACTGCGCGTAATTAGTGCCCCCCTCTCTTTTTTAACCCTTTCTGTAGTGTAGTGACTGCAGGGGAGAGCCAGGGAGCTTCCCTCCAACGGAGCTGTGAGGGAAAATGGCGCCAGTGTGCTGAGGAGATAGGCTCCGCCCCCTTATCGGCGGCCTTATCTCCCGTTTTTCTATGTATTCTGGCAGGGGTTAAATGCATCCATATAGCCCAGGAGCTATATGTGATGCATTTTTTTTGCCATCCAAGGTGTTTTTATTGCGTCTCAGGGCGCCCCCCCCCCCAGCGCCCTGCACCCTCAATGACCGGAGTGTGAAGTGTGCTGAGAGCAATGGCGCACAGCTGCAGTGCTGTGCGCTACCTTGTTGAAGACAGGACGTCTTCTGCCGCCGATTTTCCGGACCTCTTCTGTCTTCTGGCTCTGTAAGGGGGCCGGCAGCGCGGCTCTGGGACCCATCCATGGCTGGGCCTGTGATCGTCCCTCTGGAGCTAATGTCCAGTAGCCTAAGAAGCCCAATCCACTCTGCACGCAGGTGAGTTCGCTTCTTCTCCCCTTAGTCCCTCGATGCAGTGAGCCTGTTGCCAGCAGGTCTCACTGAAAATAAAAAACCTAAAACTAAACTTTTCACTAAGCAGCTCAGGAGAGCCACCTAGTGTGCACCCTTCTCGTTCGGGCACAAAAATCTAACTGAGGCTTGGAGGAGGGTCATAGGGGGAGGAGCCAGTGCACACCAGGTAGTTCTAAAGCTTTACTTTTGTGCCCAGTCTCCTGCGGAGCCGCTATTCCCCATGGTCCTTATGGAGTCCCCAGCATCCACTTAGGACGTTAGAGAAATACCAAACAGTATATCCTGTGAAACACTCTATATACAGTATATATGACCCTGATGCACTTAGCCCCCGTCAGGGTACAGAATATAGGGATAGCAATATGTGTGAGATACACGGAATAGGAACCACACAGCAGCTATTGGCACACACAGTCACATGTACAATGCAGAAATTATTACAAACAACAATAAAACTGCACTGGACTAGCAATACTAAGTAAAGCTACTGTATGTATGTATACAGATATACCAATGCACAGTAAATACTGGATGTATATCACAGGATACTTGTACTAAATATCCCTGTAATTATGCACTTGTTCTTAACTAACACTGTCTAGACGACATGTAGAATACTTAAGTGTCCTGTAAATGCACAGCGCTGATGAGGCAGGCGGCTTTACAGAGGAGACAGTGACTAGTAGTCCCAGAATCAGAGCAGCTGTGTGTAATGGCGCCCAAATGCTGACAGGGAGTGAGGGAGAGAGATGCAGCTCCAGGGCGGGAACATCTGCTGTAGATTGTGCCTGGGTCTTAGGGAGGGGCTACATGTCAGAGCCTTATCCCTTCTGCTGGATTTCACCACCAGGTACTATGGAGTCTGTACTAAATGGATTTTAGTAAATCCGACCTGTGCTCCTTGCCCTGGTGGATATAGTGTGGTCCCTGCACGGCCACAGTGTGATCACGATTACGGAGGATCCTGCATAGGGGACCATTTTACCTCCTCCCGAAGATGCGGCCACGCGATCCAGGAGAGCAGCGGCGGTATGTGTGCCTGATGAGACCAGAGCGCCTCCGCTGTAAGTACCCGGCAACCAGGGTGCGGGAGTATACAGCGTCGCTTGGGGAGGTGAGGGAGATGCAGCATGATATGACAGACTGACATATAGCACCAAGTGCCTATTCAGCGGCCCTTGAAGTCTTCTTTCTTGTCAGAAAAGCTCTTTTCAGGGCTGCCTAGCGCAGCCCTCACTGTTAGCTGCCTGCACTGCAGGCACCAACTTACAAACTGAGCTCGTGCCTGGAGGCGGGGATATAGAGGAGGCGGTGCAAGGCATCCTGGCAACAGTCAAAGCTTTAGCCTGTTGGTGCCTCGGATCAAGATCCAACTCTACACCCCGATGTTATTTCCTGTAGAATACCAGTGTACCCCGCTGTAGATATTAAGGTTAAAATCAAAGAAAAAACAAAGATAAATACATATAAATTGTACTAAAAAAATAAACATAGTGTGTATAAGTGCCTGTCTACGGTGTCTTATTAATTAGTTGGTTTTATAATAAGTAGCTGTTTGACGGATATTGCTTTTCTTCATTATTGTAACCAGTTTCCTAATCTAGAGTCAAGCTGCTAGTATTACAGTTCTGTGTGGAAAATCTTTATTAATGGTAAGAAATGTAGAGAGAGGACACGTCAATAGGTTATTTCTCCCATATTAACTGAGTATATTTTCCTACATCCTGTTTAATTCTACCATCTTTTTGAGATATTCAGTTACAATATACTGTATATAGATAAACTTAGCCTTAGAATAAACTGATGAATAATTTATACAATATGATGTCCCAAATTTATGCATATTTCTCCTTAGTTGTGAAAAATAATTAACGGATAGTTGGTACAATGCAATCTCCCAAATTTACAGCGCTGTTATTGATCATTTTCTTAGCAATCTCCCAAATTGACAGTGATATTATCAATCATATTCCTGGCAGGATCAGGAGTGTAGTGACATCATAAGAAATGTATGAGTAGTTTTATTGCCTCATTTTCTACACATCAGCACATTGTGGTATTGGGTTAGGAAGTTCCTTCATTGCATCTCAGGGGTGTACAGAAGGGTATCCGGACTAAAGATTTATAATAAAAAGGTCTACAGTCAATAGGTCGACAGGGTCAAAAGGTTGACATGTAAAAGGTAGATAGTTCAAAAGGTCGACATGACAATGGTCAACACACATATGGTGGACACAAGTTTTTTAATTTTTTTTCATACTTTACCATCCATGTGGACTACGATCAGGAATAGTAATCTGGCGTGGCACCTTGCCCAAAGCATGGTGAGCGAAACGAGGGGACGTGGTACACTAATGGGGCTTGTTTATGGCACAAGTGACAAAACATTCCCCCCAAAAATGTAAACAAAATAGTGTCTACCTTTTTTTTTTGTGTCGACCATTACATGTCGACCTTGCTTACTGTCTACCTAATCTATGTTGACCTTTTGAGGCTGTCAACGTAATGCTTGTCTACTATTGACTGTAGACCTCTTTAGTGTAGCTATAATAATACGCTCCCGTACAAAAGGTGGTTTAAACAGTTTATCAGTAGATGGGTACGTAAGTGTAACCCTTAACTGTGTGTCAGTAGTTGTAACACTTGGTTGTAATTGAAACATTTGTATCTTTGTTAAAATAAACTGTTTCCTGTTTATTTAACTGGGTATGGATTCATCAATCTGTGCTCAGACAAAATGAACTATGTCTGGGCCAGAAAGAAATGCTCCCATTATTGTCTCCACTTAAGTATATAGTAAAAACAATTTATATATATATATATATATATATATATATATATATACACACACACACCAGATCCGCCACTCATTGCATCCCACACAGTAACTTGCCAGGTGCCCTCCGTGACGACCGTATTGCAGCGGCCCACTATAGAATCTCACCACTCTGTGGCACTCCGGACAGACAAATAAAGACTAGGAAGCCATCTTGAGTTAAGTCAAGATGACTTCTTAGTCTTTATTTGTCTGTCCGGAGTGCCGCAGAGTGGTGAGATTCTACATATATATATATATATATATATATCTATATATATCTCTATATATATCTTCTAAAAAGCCATATTATAATCAGTATAGCAATAAGTAGGATACACAATTATTAATCTCTTATGGAGTGTATCACTTATGTTACACTTATAAATCAGAATAAACTTGCTTTTATTGACTTGTGCTGCATTGCAGTTTATATGATTACATATACGTTTCACATATGTAATTTCAGAGTGCATGGGTCTCTTTCAATTATAAGACAATTCCATCCACAGCTGTCATTATTAGTAATAGGTCTCTGTTTTTCACAGGATAATTTTTAGCAGCAAAACTAGATCACCTAAATCATTCATACTGAACTCATTTAACAGCATACATTAGTCCTAATCATTGTTTATATAGACCCTTTCAGTACAGACACATAGCCACCAACAACATGCATGTTTCACTGTGTAAACAGCTTTTTCAAGGCTATCAGAGCATGCAGGACTCCGAATCCTACAAACCTGGTCCTGCGGCACTGGTTCCCTGGGGCTGCAGTAGTCCCGTCGCAGGCATGTGCTGGCCAGCATGTACCACAGTAGTTTCTCTCTGACTGTGGTCTCTCTCCTGGCTGCTGCGGGGTCTGCCGGCATCAACTCTTTTCCCTTATACATCCAGAATCCTTCCTGTTACAAGTTCTTCTCTGACAGTAAAAGCAGAAAGGTTCTGTCGCTAAAGACGGGAGACAAGGTTTGACTTTCAACTAAACATTTATGCTTAAAGGTACCTACGATGAAACTTGCTCCTAGATTCATTGGGCCATTCCAAATTTTATCAATCCAGCTGAATTTTCATGGATTCCAACCAACACTAAAGATGTCTAGTGTCTTTCACGTCTTCTAAAACCTATAATTCTAAATCATTTTCCTCTTTCAAGTGCCCTCTTTCTGCCATCTCGGTTGACCACCAGGAGGAATATGAAGTGAAACAAATACAGTGCTCTGGATCCTGCTATTCTCTGGTCCAGACTTGTGTGTTTTCCTGACTGCACTATGCATTTGTAACACTGGGCATTTAAATAAGTGCAGAATTTCAGCCACGGAGAACAGTGGATTATTTTACTTTTGCATATGAAATTGTCAATTGTAATTTTATTATATACAGTACACACTGAATGTGATGGGTTTTTTTAAATAAAGATTTGTCTTATTAAATACATTGGAACAACCCATTCTATAGGAAATTATTTATTAGCGCTGTTTTAAGTTTATTGTGTATATTCTGGTTTGCGGTCTAACTAACTGGTGTTTTGTAACAACTGCTGTAGAAAGGCACCACTGAGTAAGCGCCAGATTAAGAAAATAAGAATTTACTTACCGATAATTCTATTTCTCATAGTCCGTAGTGGATGCTGGGGACTCCGAAAGGACCATGGGGAATAGCGGCTCCGCAGGAGACTGGGCACAAAGTAAAAGCTTTAGGACTAGCTGGTGTGCACTGGCTCCTCCCCCTATGACCCTCCTCCAAGCCTCAGTTAGGATACTGTGCCCGGACGAGCGTACACAATAAGGAAGGATTTTGAATCCCGGGTAAGACTCATACCAGCCACACCAATCACACCGTACAACTTGTGATCTGAACCCAGTTAACAGCATGATAACAGAAGGAGCCTCTGAAAAGATGGCTCACAACAACAATAACCCGATTTTTGTAACAATAACTATGTACAAGTAATGCAGACAATCCGCACTTGGGATGGGCGCCCAGCATCCACTACGGACTATGAGAAATAGAATTATCGGTAAGTAAATTCTTATTTTCTCTAACGTCCTAGTGGATGCTGGGGACTCCGAAAGGACCATGGGGATTATACCAAAGCTCCCAAACGGGCGAGAGAGTGCGGATGACTCTGCAGCACCGAATGAGAGAACTCCAGGTCCTCCTCAGCCAGGGTATCAAATTTGTAGAATTTAGCAAACGTGTTTGCCCCTGACCAAGTAGCTGCTCGGCAAAGTTGTAAAGCCGAGACCCCTCGGGCAGCCGCCCAAGATGAGCCCACTTTCCGTGTGGAATGGGCTTTTACAGATTTTGGCTGTGGCAGGCCTGCCACAGAATGTGCAAGCTGAATTGTACTACAAATCCAACGAGCAATCGTCTGCTTAGAAGCAGGAGCACCCAGCTTGTTGGGTGCATACAGGATAAACAGCGAGTCAGATTTTCTGACTCCAGCCGTCCTGGAAACATATATTTTCAGGGCCCTGACTACGTCCAGCAACTTGGAATCCTCCAAGTCCCTAGTAGCCGCAGGCACCACAATAGGTTGGTTTAAGTGAAATGCTGAAACCACCTTAGGGAGAAATTGAGGACGAGTCCTCAATTCTGCCCTGTCCGTATGAAAAATTAGGTAAGGGCTTTTATAGGATAAAGCCGCCAATTCTGATACACGCCTGGCTGAAGCCAGGGCTAACAGCATTACCACTTTCCATGTGAGATATTTCAAGTCCACAGTGGTGAGTGGTTCAAACCAATGTGATTTTAGGAATCCCAACACTACATTGAGATCCCAAGGTGCCACTGGAGGCACAAAAGGAGGCTGTATATGCAGTACTCCCTTGACAAACGTCTGAACTTCAGGAACAGAAGCTAGTTCTTTTTGGAAGAATATCGACAGGGCCGAAATTTGAACCTTAATGGACCCTAATTTGAGGCCCATAGACCGTCCTGTTTGCAGGAAATGCAGGAATCGACCCAGTTGAAATTCCTCCGTAGGGGCCTTCCTGGCCTCGCACCACGCAACATATTTACGCCAAATACGGTGATAATGTTGTACGGTTACATCCTTCCTGGCTTTGATCAGGGTAGGGATGACTTCATCCGGAATGCCTTTTTCCTTCAGGATCCGGCGTTCAACCGCCATGCCGTCAAACGCAGCCGCGGTAAGTCTTGGAACAGACATGGTCCCTGCTGGAGCAGGTCCTGTCTTAGAGGTAGAGGCCACGGGTCTTCCGTGAGCATCTCTTGAATTTCCGGGTACCAAGTCCTTCTTGGCCAATCCGGAGCCACGAGTATAGTCTTTACTCCTCTCCTTCTTATGATTCTCAGTACTTTTGGTATGAGAGGAAGAGGAGGGAACACATACACTGACCGGTACACCCACGGTGTTACCAGAGCGTCCACAGCTATTGCCTGAGGGTCCCTTGACCTGGAGCAATATCTGTCCAGTTTTTTGTTGAGGCGAGACGCCATCATGTCCACCTTTGGTTTTTCCCAACGGTTTACAATCATGTGGAAGACTTCTGGGTGAAGTCCCCACTCCCCCGGGTGAAGATCGTGTCTGCTGAGGAAGTCTGCTTCCCAGTTGTCCACTCCCGGAATGAACACTGCTGACAGTGCTATCACATGATTTTCCGCCCAGCGAAGAATCCTTGCCACTTCCGTCATTGCCCTCCTGCTTCTTGTGCCGCCCTGTCTGTTTACGTGGGCGACTGCCGTGATGTTGTCCGACTGGATCAATACAGGCTGACCATTGTAAATGGCCCTTAGTTCCAGGATATTTATGTGAAGTGACGTTTCCATGCTTGACCACAAGCCCTGGAAATTTTTTCCCTGTGTGACTGCTCCCCAGCCTCTCAGGCTGGCATCCGTGGTCACCAGGACCCAATCCTGAATGCCGAATCTGCGGCCCTCTAGGAGATGAGCACTCTGTAACCACCACAGGAGAGACACCCTTGTCCTTGGAGACAGGGTTATCCGCTGATGCATTTGCAGATGCGATCCAGACCATTTGTCTAGCAGATCCAACTGAAAAGTTCTTGCGTGGAATCTGCCGAATGGAATCGCTTCGTAAGAAGCCACCATCTTTCCCAGGACCCTTGTGCACTGATGCACTGACACCTGGCCTGGTCTTAGGAGTTTCCTGACTAGGTCGGATAACTCCCTGGCTTTCTCTTCCGGGAGATACACCTTTTTCTGTACTGTGTCCAGAATCATCCCTAGGAACAGCAGACGTGTCGTCGGAATCAGCTGCGATTTTGGAATATTTAGAATCCATCCGTGCTGTCGTAGTACTATTTGAGATAGTGCTACTCCGACCTCTAACTGTTCTCTGGACCGTGCCCTTATCAGGAGATAGTCCAAGTAAGGGATAATTAAGACGCCTTTTCTTCGAAGAAGAATCATCATTTCGGCCATTACCTTGGTAAAGACCCGGGGTGCCGTGGACAATCCAAACGGCAGCGTCTGAAACTGATAGTGACAGTTCTGTACCACAAACCTGAGGTACCCTTGGTGAGAAGGGCAAATTGGGACATGGAGGTAAGCATCCTTGATGTCCAGAGACACCATATAGTCCCCTTCTTCCAGGTTCGCTATCACTGCTCTGAGTGACTCCATCTTGAACTTGAACCTTTTTATGTAAGTGTTCAAGGCTTTCAGATTTAAAATGGGTCTCACCGAGCCGTCCGGCTTCGGTACCACAAACAGTGTGGAGTAATACCCCTTTCCCTGTTGTAGGAGGGGTACCTTGATTATCACTTGCTGGGAATACAGCTTGTGAATGGCTTCCAATACCGCCTCCCTGTCGGGGGTAGACGTTGGTAAAGCAGACTTCAGGAACCGGCGAGGGGGAGACGTCTCGAATTCCAATTTGTACCCCTGAGATACTACCTGCAGGATCCAGGGGTCCACTTGCGAGTGAGCCCACTGCGCGCTGAAATTCTTGAGACGGGCCCCCACCGTGCCTGAGTCCGCTTGTAAGGCCCCAGCGTCATGCTGAGGACTTGGCAGAAGCGGGGGAAGGCTTCTGTTCGTGGGAAGAAGCTGTCTGTTGCAGTCTTTTTCCCCTTCCTCTGCCCCGGGGCAGATATGAGTGGCCTTTTGCCCGCTTGCCCTTATGGGGACGAAAGGACTGAGCCTGAAAAGACGGTATCTTTTTCTGCTGCGAGGTGACTTGGGGTAAAAAGGTGGATTTCCCAGCCGTTGCCGTGGCCACCAGGTCCGATAGACCGCCCCCAAATAACTCCTCCCCTTTATACGGCAATACTTCCATATGCCGTTTGGAATCCGCATCCCCTGACCACTGTCGCGTCCATAATCCTCTTCTGGCAGAAATGGACATCGCACTTACTCTTGATGCCAGAGTGCAAATGTCTCTCTGTGCATCTCGCATATATAGGAATGCATCCTTTAAATGCTCTATAGTCAATAATATATTGTCCCTGTCCAGGGTATCAATATTTTCAGTCAGGGAATCCGACCAAGCCACCCCAGCACTGCACATCCAGGCTGAGGCGATTGCTGGTCGCAGTATAACACCAGTATGTGTGTATATACTTTTAAGGATATTTTCCAGCCTCCTATCTGCTGGCTCCTTAAGGGCGGCCGTTTCTGGAGACGGTAACGCCACTTGTTTTGATAAGCGTGTGAGCGCCTTATCCACCCTAGGGGGTGTTTCCCAACGAGCCCTAACCTCTGGTGGGAAGGGATATAGTGCCAATAATTTTTTAGAAATTAGCAGTTTTTTGTCGGGGGTAACCCACGCTTCATCACACACTTCATTCAATTCATCTGATTCAGGAAAAACTACGGGTAGTTTTTTCACACCCCACATAATACCCCTTTTTGTGGTACTTGCAGTATCAGAGATGTGCAAAACCTCCTTCATTGCCGTGATCATGTAACGTGTGGCCCTACTGGAAAATACGTTTGTTTCTTCACCGTCGACACTGGAGTCAGTGTCTGGGTCCGTGTCGACCCACTGAGGTAACGGGCGTTTAATAGCCCCTGACGGTGTTTGAGACGCCTGGACAGGCACTAACTGAGCTGCCGGCTGTCTCATGTCGTCAACAGTTTTCTGTAACGTGCCGACACTGTCACGTAATTCCTTAATTACGGCCATCCATTCAGGTGTCGACTCCCTAGGGGGTGACATCACCATTATAGGCAATTGCTCCGCCTCCACATCATTTTCCTCCTCATACATGTCGACACACACGTACCGACACCCAGCACACACACAGGGAATGCTCTGATAGAGGACAGGACCCACTTAGCCCCTTGGGGAGACAGAGGGAGAGTTTGCCAGCACACACCAGAGCGCTATATATGTATAGGGACAACCTTACAATAAGTGTCTATCCCTTATAGCTGCTTATATCTGTTATTTTTGCCAAATAAGTGCCCCCCTCTCTTTTTTACCCTGTTTCTGTAGTTGCAGGATGCAGGGGAGATTCTGGGAGCCTTCCTACCAGCGGAGCTGTGTGGGAAAAATGGCGCTGTGTGCTGAGGAGATAGGCCCCGCCCCTTCACGGCGGGCTCTTCTCCCGCTTTTTACTGGAAAACTGGCAGGGGTTAAATACATCCATATAGCCCAGGAGCTATATGTGATGTATTTTTTGCCAAATAAGGTAAATTCATTGCTTCCCAGGGCGCCCCCCCCCAGCGCCCTGCACCCTCAGTGACCGAAGTGTGAAGTGTGCTGAGAGCAATGGCGCACAGCTGCAGTGCTGTGCGCTACCTTATGAAGACAGGAAAGTCTTCTGCCGCCGATTTATGGACCTCTTCTTGCTTCAGCATCTGTAAGGGGGCCGGCGGCGCGGCTCCGGGACCCATCCATGGCTGGGCCTGTGATCGTCCCTCTGGAGCTAATGTCCAGTAGCCTAAGAAGCCCAATCCACTCTGCACGCAGGTGAGTTCGCTTCTTCTCCCCTTAGTCCCTCGATGCAGTGAGCCTGTTGCCAGCAGGTCTCACTGAAAATAAAAAACCTATTTAAACTTTTACTCTAAGCAGCTCAGGAGAGCAACCTAGATTGCACCCTTCTCGTTCGGGCACAAAATCTTAACTGAGGCTTGGAGGAGGGTCATAGGGGGAGGAGCCAGTGCACACCAGCTAGTCCTAAAGCTTTTACTTTGTGCCCAGTCTCCTGCGGAGCCGCTATTCCCCATGGTCCTTTCGGAGTCCCCAGCATCCACTAGGACGTTAGAGAAATACTGGTTGTTTAATTAATATTTTCTATGAAAAAAAATATTGTCACATAAAGGGAATAATAGCTAGTACGGTTATGGATCAGTGGGTCAACCTGGATTAGATCGATAGTCAATAGGTCGTCCACTATTGGTCGACATAGGAGAAAGGTCGACACAGTAAAATGGTCGACCCAGGACAGGTGTACACATGAAAAGGTTGACATGAGATTTTTGACCATTTTTGGTATCATTTTTGGCGTAACATGACCAGGAACCCCAATTAGTGCACCGCGTCCCCTTGCATGGCTCGCTTTGCTCGACATGCTGTGGGCAAGGTGCCTCGCTGCGCTTGGCATGAGTTACTATTCCCAATTGTAGTCCACGTGGATGGTAAAGTATGAAAAATGTAAAAAAAAAATACATTTGTAAAAAAAGCCATGTCAACCTTTTCATGGGTTGACCTGTCCTGTGTCGAACATTTTACGGTGTTGACCATATCCAAGTCGACCTACCATCTGGATACCAATCTACATGTTTGCAAAAATCCTTATCTGGATAAAGTCACATGTATTGCAGATGATTGATGCAATGCCCGACGGTTTAGGACCTGGGAGTCCTCCTGCACATGCGCAGATTGACATGGTGGCCGAGGGGGCTGCTGGGAGGGAGCCCTCTCAGTGGGAATTACAAAGATACGATTATATGCTTCTATTAATGCCACACAAATATGGCGTTATCCACCAGCTCCAAGCTCCATAATGCATTGCATTCCGGAGCTTGGAACATACAGGAATGCTGTAAACATCCTGAAAACTGGATATTTTTTTTAGTTTTTACCTCATTTTTTACTTTAGTACATCCCGCCCTCACAGACTTAATGTTGTAACTTTCCTCTTAATGCACTACATTCTATTTATCTTTTATTTTTTGCAATATTTAACACTGATGACATGACTCGGATGTACACATAAAACATTGCTTTATTAACTGTATTTGCAATCACATTGAAAGAACGCAAAAGGAGTTTTTCATGAGCAATGGGCTGTGGTCCCATGTGTCTTAAAGCAAATGTTGAACTCTAAACAAGAGGAAAACAATGGCAGACAAAACTATTCGAAGCAACACAAAGTGCATGCATATACAGTAACACTGAACAAGTTCCATATATTATATTGCTGTAAGGATCGTCTAACATGGAAAATGTACAAAAAGGAGAAATAGGTATTTGCATTAATGAAAAATACATTTTTTTCCCATCTACAAAGGAATTTCTAATACATGAAAATAAATATTGCAACATAAGCCAAAAATAATTTATAATTGCTCTTTTCAAAATATTTTCATTATTTCTCTTTATATTAACAAATGGCACATCACTTTTATTTTATTTTTCTTAAAAAACAAAGACAGGAGTGTTTTCCTCCTGCGACATTCATATAGTTTTCTGCATTTGATGTGATAAGTACTCTTTCACTTGTTGAATTGAGAAAGTAGACTGAATTTTTTGATAAAGAACAACCAGTAATTCTGCATGTGACAAGGTGACAGGAGTACTCTATGAGTTAGTTTACTTTGTGCATATACTCAATTACACAACAGATGAAACTTGTGATGTTAGTTTTAATAGAAAAAAATTTGGTGATATTTTTTTCATATCTAATAAAATAAAATACATTTAAATTAAAATAATATGCAAATGTTTTAATTTAGAAAAATCAGTTGTTTTAATAGAGATAGATTGGCCCTTTAAACTTAGGTGTTTTTTTTTTTCCTTTTTAATAAAGATCCGGACAGAGCAACGTAAAACATATTTGCGACAATTTAAAAAAAAAAAAAGGAAGTTCTATTCAGTTATGGTATATGCATATAAAATATGGTTGAACACAAATTAATGTGACTCATGAAATAGTCAAACTGCTGTCTAATTTCTAAATATTTTACAAACAGAAAAAAATGTATGTTTTGTTTTACTTTGAATAAGTGAAAATACACTTGCTTCATAATTTAATTTTTCTTAATGTTCAAGTCATATTTTTATATCTTCAGAATGAAAAAAGTAAAATTTAGGGCTGTGATTTAATGAGACATAATGTATGATTATTTTTCAATACAGTCAATTTATTTATCTCATGGGACCAGTAAAAACAGGTGTAAATCCAGAAATGAAAATCCCCAAACTTAAGTTAAACAGGGACAAGCCACTGAAACCAATTTGCAATTGAACACAGTGGTTTATTGTGTTAAACAGTTTGTCGCAGTAGGAAAAGTGTACATACATGGTGAAATTGTCATGGCAAACCACATCTTCATAATAAAACAAACTTGAAGAGAAAACATAATGTTTGTCCTATGGTAGCTTGCAGCTATTTGAACTTGAACCCTATAGTAATAAATAACGAGAGCAAACTAGTATACAGCATAAAATGCTGTATCTTGAAATTACTGTTGTGTCAAATGTAGACAAAGTTAAAGTAACACCAGGGAATAGGCAGACTGAATAATATAATTAAAGAATGAGGGACCCGACCAAAGTGAAAAATATTAGAAGATATGTAAAAATCAGGGGATGTAAAACAAGGGTTTGACTGTATTCGATTCAATCCAGGGCAAAGTGGGCGAGTTGCCATTGCAACAAAGTTAGGAAAAGCAGCAACGGCAAAAATTGCCCAATCTCACCCGACACTCTGATTTTCGTATGCAGCCCTGATGGGGCGACAAATAAAAATCTGCAAAGCCAACGGTACTGTAAGTGTGGCATAGAGCTGCACTTACTCATGGGGGTGAGAATATCACCCCTCATTGAATTGACCCCTACGCGTGCAATAGAGGTTTTATAGAGCCTAGGGGTAAATGCATTTGGATACAAGTCAAAATGTTGTCAATTTGTCATCAACCTTGAAAATAAACAATATACCAGTAAAAATGGTTAATTTGTCATGTTACATCTGGATGTAGCCATTATGTGGGTTGGCCCATTAATGACTACTCTGCCTAACAATTTCCCAAGAACAGGTGACACAATGCACATCATGACTAATATTTTTTCCTATGGAAATGATGAGTTGAATCTAGTTCTGCCCACATAATGGGTGCATCCAATGTTACTAGGCACTAGGGCAAGATTAATAATGATACATGATGAAAACTGGTTGTTCTTAAAAAAAAAATCTCAAACTGTAAGTTTTCTGTACTGATCAGGCAAGTAACACTAAAAGCAGGTCATGAAGCGGTGGTTTGTGGGTATCTTAACCATAGTTTAACTGAAGCACACAGAAGCAAGAACAATTAAATGCAGCATATTACTTATTGGTATGAAACCTATACTAGTAACTGTATCTAACATCTACCAAGCATGTAAAGTTGAACTAGTCCTAAACTGTATTAAACATTGTTCAAACACACAAACTCTCCATTGGCGCTTGCAGTAGTGAAGCTAGAGTTTTATTTAGTGAGCTTGGTGTATTCTGCTAGCTGCTAACAGCCATCTGAATTGTTTGGCTCCATCTGTTGTCTTGTGACACAGCCACTTGTAAAATGACTGGTCACTTTGCATGTTGACTTCTTACATAAAATGTCAGTATAACGGCTGTAACTGTTATGTTTATCTTAATCATTGGTTTATTTTATATAGCTTTCTAAAACGGACTGCAGGAATCAATTATTTTACAAGGGTATAACTGTGACCCTTTAAGCTGCTGGTATGGTTGAAAAAGACTTTTGAGAAAAGCTTCACTGATGAAATAAAGCAGAAGTGTGTTAAACCAAAACAGCAGGAGGTGCTGTCATCACAGTCTTCACGTCTCATTTACAGTAAGCTTAGACTCTAGTTGGTTGTTGTGAGCTCTTGTGATCCAAGTTTTAAATAACTGCTATGTGCATGTGTTTGTCACCAAATATATGCTGAAGATCCATGTTGTATGCAACTCTTAGTCATGTACAAGTGTTCTTTGGCATCCATTGAAAGTTTTTTGTTTAACAAACGGCATATCTGGTGAATCTTTGCTTTCGAGGAAAGCTACAGGTTTGTGGGCTGCAGAAAGGC
Organism: Pseudophryne corroboree; assembly: GCF_028390025.1. NCBI lineage: Eukaryota > Metazoa > Chordata > Amphibia > Anura > Myobatrachidae > Pseudophryne > Pseudophryne corroboree. The sequence goes on from NC_086449.1 coordinate 676,758,590, forward strand.
CCTGTGTTTGAAGCAACAAAAAAAGCTAAACTTTTTTTTTTTTTTTTTTGCCGTTTTCATTTATTTGACCTGTGGTTTTCCCTGAGCTCACCCTGGGGTCACATTAATTGAAAAATATCACATATATCAGTGACCGTTATAGGAAAAAGTAAAGATGAGACGTTTAAGTGCATGCCTTGATTAACTGGCTGTCTGAAAAAAAGAAGAAGCATTTTTTTTTAAGGCTTAGAAGGGACTTAAATTGTAGTATGGTCGCCGATATGCTGATAGTCCCTAATGGTCATCAATGCTAATTTTTCGTCATGTCCCAGTAAAACTGCACAAGAAAACAGTAATATAACATTTTGCTGCCCTTATAGCTATAGGGGCTGGTGACAACACTGCACTCACCTAAACTTAATAACATAGGCAAAATATGACTCTGTGCATCCATGGAAAGACATAAAACATGGTCACACGCTAAATTAAACACTATTACTATGCAAAAAAAAGGGAGGGGGTAATTTTGTTTACATTGTCATTGTATTTCAGAACACAAACTGGCTACATAAAGCCTCAACTTGAATTTTTACAGATCTCTCAAAAAATTTAAGTGCAAACGAGATAAAGACCTGAGACATATATATCTATACATCTGAAGCAAATGTAGATACAACAGTTACAAATGTTTGAAGCTAGTAGTTGGTGCTAACCCTGTGAAATGAGTAAGGACATCTTAACAGTAACAAGTAACTTGACCCTAATAGTGAATGGACATTATGGAGAAAAGGATTCTCAAAGTTGGAAGCGCTGCATTAGCTCTCAGTTTCAATGTTTGGTACAAGTGATCATTGTACATTAGCACAATGGGGTCCATTATCTCCTAAATAGATACAGCTTAACAGCACTCAGATTGTGATTATTGTATATTATGTACAGTACAGATCATATGTATGCCCTAGACTGACAGTAGGGCTTATTTCTATTTGGAGTAGAGGAACTCCTCTGTTCCTTGGAGTAACTAGGAAGCGCCTTGAGAGTCAGTAATATGAGAGCGCCTTGAGAGTCAGGCCCTGTTTGGAGAGTTTAGGAAAAAACATGTCATCAAAATAATTGGAGGAACCTTAACTGCCACACTGAAGTCAGCAGACTAGTGAATAGTGAGACCTATGCATCATTTTCCCCAGAGTACCAGTGCATTATGATGATAGTAACTTTGTGATTAGTGATCTGCAAAATAACAAATTATCTTTCATATTACTCCACTGTTCTAGGGACATAGGATTTCTTTTGCCACTACAGTATGTGGCTTCTGAAACTTTGAAATGTTCCCTTCTAAGAGTATGACTTTGAGGTTAGCCTGCAAACTTCCAAGTCCCACACTAAGTGCATATTTCATAATATATATATATATATATATATATATATATATATATATATATATATATATATATATATATAGTTAATACTTTCATGGAGTTCCCTGTGGTAAATATACAACCCCGGTTAAAATGTATGCTCATCCTCTAAGCATGGTAACAAACAGTGAAGGCTCTCTCAATGGAACTGTATGTGTCTACACTGATGACATGGGTCTAAGGTATAATGGCAGGGATAGTAAACCTTTGCTACTCTAGCTGAACTATAGTTTCCCAATATACAAAGTTAGATATTGCTGCTGGCTTTATATCATGGGAAATATACATCAACAACAACAGGAGTGCTGAAGGTTGGCCATAATGAAATTATGGTATTTATAGTTGTAAAACTATTTGCAATGAGATACCTAAGAATGAAACTCTTACGAGAACACTAGCACTTTTGCTACCAGTGTTGATGGTACATAATCTCCCTTATGAGAACACATGGATGGTTTAGAATGATACAAAAGTAATGCCTACATTTCCCCCTCTTGGCCTCACCACAGAGGTAAAGCCTAGTTTATCCGCCTGAGCAAGTATATTCAACCAGCTATTAGTGGGTTTAGCTCCAAACAGTTCCATAAGCTGTTTGCATGTTCCATTGACAGACGCAACAGATGTACTGATAAGGACAGCCTTCTCTGGCTCATAGTGCTGCGCACTTCTGCTATTTACTCGTCTGTCCATGGCCAAGAAATAAGTCCGGACGGAAGATAATGAGTTCAGGATAAAGGACATTAGCGAAACGTTTATAACAGCTTAGTTGCCTTCCTCTACTTATAAGTGCTTTCTTCAAATAAGCATTTTATTTGTGCTTTTTACTATTTTTAGCAATTTGCTTATTTTACTATATGTTTCATTAAATGATGATGGAACGTTTTCAACTCACAATTTTTTTTTCCGTTTTGTCTTAAAATAATGCCCATTAACCCCCTATAGCTGAACTCACATCATCCTCTAACACCCTGTTTTGGAACAAGAATGACATGTTCTTAGATGCACATGATTGCATTTTAATCAGATAATGTATGTTAGCTATTAAGGGATATCTGCAGTACTATGTATGTTTGTGAGGCTTTAATGTATCAAGGAGTAGAGAAAGACAGCTGCGCTGAAACGGCATATGTATTACATATCTGTGATTATATGTAAAACATATCACATTAACATATAATAGACAACTCTGTTGACAGCAGGCATAAATTGGAAATGGCAGTCATATCTTGGTGTAGACATCATGAAATAATCCAGTTTATTTTCAACTGAAGAACTAAGAAGCCAAAATGCTCATTCGGACAATGTCGTCATTCGCAGGGTCGAACTGGTTAAGTTGCATTCTTCCTCGGCTTGATTCCTCCTCAGAGTCGGTCATTTCTGCATCTGAGTAGTAGCCATCGGTTTCATTGTCCAAATGGGAGGTTTTCTTGGGCATTTCATTAACTCGAAGTCCATTTGCCTTTTCTGGATTTTCACTCTGTGACTCCAAATTGGCTTTACTACCCTTTGGTAATCTAAATCTCACCATTGTTTTTGCATAACCCAGCGAGTCAGGCACTTTGACAAGAGAATTAGACTCGGGTTGTGCATATTTTACTGTCATTTCACGGTTGTCTATGCTATTCAGATCTGGTAAGCCATGTGAGCCATTTGCCTTTAACACAGATGACTGTGCAGAACCCTTCTTTGAAGTCTTTCGCTTACCGTGCCCTCTTCTCTCCACTTGTACCTTGGTAGCTCGTTTGCCGGTTTTGTTGGGTTTGTGGATGGAAGGCATCTCAGTATCATCTGACAAATATTTCAGATCATTCCACAGGGTAAGGTCATCCCGTGGACTCTTAAAAATGGTGCCCGGGTTATTTATTTGCAGTTTTTTCTTTCCATTTATTCTAGTCTTGCTTTTAACTTTTTTTACAGTCTCCACCTGCTTGAAAGGAGACTTGAGTGAGTTGTCCATCATGATGCTTAACAAGGTCTCTTCATCCTGTAACAGCTCTTCAGACAGAAGGCCTGAAGTTACGTTTTCCTGGTGACCATTGTTCAAGGCCCACTGACTCACTGTCATGTTCTCAGTGGTAATTTGAACTGGTTGCGCTAACCAGCTGCTAAAAAATGTTCCATCTATTGGAAATGACGATGACAAATCTGCAAGAGTAAATAAAACAACATCAAAAATATTTCAACACTGCTATTTGCATCTTAAATGTTATTTAAAGCATATTAAAACATAGTCAAACAAAGTTAGACATATTGGCCCAGTGGAAATAATACATTTAATAAAATATTATTCCTTGTGTTATTTTTCAGGTCTCTCATGTCCAGTTTCCTCTTTTTCTAGAAATCCTCTTATTTTTTTAAATACTACCTTCTTGATCTCTAATAACTGATCACTTGGCACAATTGAAATCAGTCCTGGGAGCGGATTTCCTAAACTGCAAGTATTTGTACACATATCATTTAAAACTCTACCAATATGCTTTTCACAATCTTTAAGAGGACAGAGGAATCTTCCTGTTTTTTTTTTTTTAAACCTTCACCAGGTTGGGCAACCAGTAACAAAACATCTGAACTGCTCACGAACCACCTCTGGTCCCATAGTGCTAGAGAACAAGCAGTCATTTTTTAACAATGGTTCATCCTTCCAAACCCCCTGTAAAGAAACAAAATCATTCCTCCTTGCACTGTTTCTTCAACGAAGTGTCTAGTGTGAAACATTCCATCTTCCCCCATGCTATGAACTGGGAAAACTTCAGAGGACACTGAAAACACCTTTCCCAGCTCATATCCAAACAAACTAAAACTGTTAGGGGCATTCAGTTCTTCCTGTTAAGTGCCTCCAAACGGTCGGGCACTGCATGACCAGTATATTTGAAAATGTTTTCTCTTACCATACAGAGGTGTGAGGAAAGATCAGCAAGGACTATGTACCGTGATACATGGTAAAGTGCACAGCTGGACATCGTGGTGACATCCTGCAGAACATCGCGCAGGACTGACTGGGGGTGACTAAGGCCCTGCTTCAGGCATGTTCACTATTTCTATGTTTATGCAGTTGAGCAATTATTGTCGATCTGAGCATGCATCTGAGTAGCACTGCGCAATGCGCTTGCGATTGACAGGGAGTGTTTGAGGGAGGCAATGGGGGAGTGGCGGCAAAAACGGAGGTGTGATTTGACCATTTTCGGTATGGGGCACAGTCTGCAGATAACATTGCTCCGTCTTCTTAGTACAGGTGGCCATGCTGCGCAACCATATGGCTACAATTACCGAAGAATCTGGTCCTTGGCTGCATCTTTGTAAGGGAATGATTGGATTGCGATGGTGCTGGTGAGCATCTCAATACACGAAACCAACCACAGTGGAATATGTATATTCTCATATAGCCAATGTGTACAAATACGCAGCAGCGATTGCATTAGCGTACATTTTCTGAATCAGGCCCTAAGACAATTAAACTCTTATAATTTCCAACCGTTTACTAAAAATCTGCAAATGTGAGAACTGCATGCAGATTGGAAGATACCTACTACAGAATGTTGCACAACATATAAAAGCCACATGCTTATTTGTTTGCTCTAATCTAAATCTGCGTACCAAACAACGATATCGCAGGGTGATGAAGACTAACTACAGTACTTCAGTTTACAAATTAGTGAAGTTGCTAACTGTGCTTACTTCCTATTCAGTTGCTTCCTACACATTCAAACTTAATTACTCAGCAGGTACTGCAAACATTATGCACTCAGTAGTCCAGGAGACAACACTAACTGGAAGTAAATCTTAAATTAAAGTTAATGATTTTACAAATGCCACAAACAAATGTTAAATAAAATAATCAAGTATAAAAAGTGCACTTTACTTACTCCAAAATGACATTTTTAATGCTGCTTGCTTCTCTTTTTGTTGCATTTTCAATTTACTGTAGTTGCTTCCTAAAAGAGCTTTCACCTAAATTATCTATATACAGAATACATATAAAAAGGAGGCTACTCCAACTTAATATTTGCTGAAATAGTTTGGGGTGTGTGCAGGTTTGTGTCGGTTCAACCATGCCCACTCAATTTTATATCAATGGAAAAGCAATTTAGTAGGGCTTGAGTGGCATTATCAGGAGTTTGTTCCATCTTGATATGTGTTTGTTCCATAAATGATCACTGAATATCTATTACATGGGGTGCAGTTTTCCATTCATACTAGCGAGTTCTCCAAAATGGTCATGCCTATTAAAATACATCTTGCACCTCCTGAGGTAGGCTCCTTTTCATATAAGCAGATTGTGGTATATGGATCAGGAATTAGGAGAGCATTATTGGACTGTGGCAGGTATCGAGTGACCTCCTGGTGTTGGGTGGATACAAGGCTCTAGGTAAGAGGTACGTATTCTGTGATAATACAAACAATACGGAACTGATGTTTGTTTTACAGATTCCTTAAATTGTCTAATTATGCTATTTGTGGAAAGTATAAAGTATTTTTGTGATCCCATCATAAAGAAGCTAGAGGTAGATTTGAAAAAAATCAGGTTGCTGAAGTTATTTGTAGGCCTAACGTGGCATTAGAGTATCTAACAAAAACAGTCTACTTGGTTAGAGGCTGTGGATGATGCATTACTGTATGAAATGGTACAGAAAGGGACAAAATGCAGGAGGTTTAGGTGGAGTACAGAGTAAACTGAGGTTTTTGACTGGAAGAAGGAATAGACTCTATAAGACTATCAGCTAATGCTATGTTTGTCTCCAGCTGTGCTGAGAGGACACTGGATCTATATATTAAGGTTTAGAGAAAGATAAAGTGGATAGAGATAAAGTACCAACCAGCCAACTCCTGTCATTTTTTAAACACAGCCTGTAAAATGGCAGCTAAGAGCTGATTGACTGGTACTTTATCTCTATCCATGGCTTAGTACATAGACCCCAGACTGTGTCTTAAGTACCAACCAATCAGCTCCTGTTATTTTCAAACACAGCCTGTAACATAGCAGTTAGGAGCTGAGTGGCTGGTAGTTTCTCTCTCCACTTTATCACTCTCCAAGGCTCAATACATCTGCCCCTAAGACACTGTTATAAAACGGTCTGTACTTCAGGCCATTTCAATGTCAACTTTTGTTTGTCACAAGCGTCAGGACAGCAGAAACATCCTTAGAGAAAAAGCACCATCCCACAAAAAGTTTCAAAAACAGCATCATTTTTTGACTTATGGTAAAACATTCACATTGTAGTATATAGCCTATGGGGCTCATTCATCATTCCTTTAAGTTAAAAAAAATAAAATATATTAATTTACCTACTCTTGTAGGAATGAAGTATCGGGCCACTCATACAGAGCACAAGCAGGAAATATCACTAATATGTCCTGCTTACCTTGCAGCCCTGACGCTATCCGTAGTCCCCATATAATGGTATGGGGACCTTCATTCGTCACTCGCCAAAGACGGAAAGTTTTCAAAGTTTGACTGTGGGAACCTACGCCAATATGAAGGAGGTCCTAGTTATGAAGCAGGATCCGATAAGAAACCCAGCCCCCTCTGGCTCTCTGTCCCATTTGGCAGTGAGCATGCGTGAATTTAGTACACACATGCACACTAACACTGCCAAATAAGATCCGGCAATGTACAATGCTGCCACCAGTAATTAGTGGCAGAATCAGGAGTTGCAGGGATTGCGACGACTGCTGCTTTTTGGAGTATCTGTCTTTGCACCAGACAGAACAATATAGAATTGCTCCAGTAGTACTGTATCCACCGCAATTCGCAGCGAGACAGGCACATTATTTTCAAGAGAAACTACATAACTTCTACTACCTTCAATTTAAATGAAAAGATTGAATATCCAGCATCAGACTACTTCTTTGACGGAACAAGCCATCTTGTATCTTGTTAGATATATTAAACATGCATTGATAAAACCAGCTCCTTTAGAAAATACAACAGATTATTTGGGGTAAATTCATTAAGCTCTGTGTTTGCCCGAGGTTGGCAAACACGGTATGTTACCAGTACGTTTACATGGATTTTTAGGTGTTTAATTCTCAGGGTTAGAGCATAGCTAAATGAAGGAGAAGGATACAAGGTCTGATACTGCACGAATAAGGAGTAAAACAGAAGAAAAAGTCAAGACAGGCACCAAATCCAGGGTAGACAGCAAGGGATTATGGTCAGGTCAGGAGCAAAGCAATAGGTCATGGCTGACAGTTCAATCCCGGTTAAGAATTTAGGCAAGGTCGATACATCAGATATAGTAAATAATCATATCACATAAACCTGAAAAAAACCTTTTACATATTGGCAAAGGCCAATCAGGAGTATGAGATATGTGACTACCCAAGTCAAAAGCACCCACCTCAGCCAACTGTGTGCCTACAAAAATGCAGACACTGGTGGGGACATGAGCTCTGCCCAAAAAATACACTTCTGCTCAATCAGTACCATAACAGAACTCCTCAGACCCATTAATGAAGTTTTCAGCAAAACCTCTTGTGAAAATGTTTTGAGTCATTCCACGCTCAAACACATTCTGCCATTTCTCATCAGGACCATACATATCCTAATACACCACATACTAAAGGCTCTTACCCTCTAGAAAACAATACGAAACTAAGATAAAGTATTTAGAACCCAACATTGCTGGCAGTAGATGAGTTTGATGTTTCCGGAAGATAACAAGACTTTGGTGGCAAAACTGTAAATTCTGTTTCTAGAATATCTAAGGGATGAGGTAATGTAAGGAAAAAGTATCTGGGATGGGCTCACAAACACAGAAAAATTATCCGTCGATGAGTTTAGATAATTGTTATGAGCAAACACTGCCCAAGACAAATAATTGGACCAATCGGATTATTGATCAGCCACATACCATCTTAGATATTGTTCCAAAGACTGATTGGTGTGTTCCGTCTGACCATTACCGTCTGACCATTACTGCGGATGAAAAGAAGAAAACGATATTTCAGTATCCAAGCTCTGACAACAGCTTTCCAGACCTTTGAAATAAATTGAGTTCCTCCTTTAGAAAGTATATGGGCATATACTGTACATAGTTCATAAAAATGGAAGCTAAATCTTTAGCTCAACTTAACTGCAACAGTGGTACAAAGTGATTAATTTTGCTAGAGTAATTTACCACTACCCAAATCACAGTGTATCCCTTGAAGTGGGTAATTTAACCATATAATCCATAGATACGTGGATCCAGGATTGTGTGGGTATGGAATTGAAACTGCCCAAAGGGAAGTGTTTTGGGATTGTTTCCTGCAGAGAGCTGAGAAGGAACATAATCATTCTCCTGCAAAGTAAAGTGATGGTTTTAAAGATTCCAGAATGGCATGGAAATTTGGAATTGCGCAGCTATGATAGAACAGTCTGCTGAAAAAAAATTTGGGGATGAAAAGCAAGGCTTTTCTAAAAGAGTTTGCTCTTTGGTTTGTTAAATTTGGACAATTCTTAGATTAAGGCATTAATGGTCTGTGAAGAAGAATCCTCAAGGGTCAGTGTCTTCATGAAAAACACTTTGGGATAAAAGATCAGATTTCAGATTCTTGGATTCTGGTCTGTAGATGATTCATGAGTAGAATAAAGAGCATCTTGCCTGCTGAGGATTTTGTTACTTGGCTGTTTCAATATATTCCTGATTTCTATGGCAGATGAAAACGGTAATAATTTCAAATGCTTCTTATAACCAGAAACTCTTTTTCTCAATTAACAGCTAATATTTTGCAATTCCCAATGTCATAATTTCGGATGAAGAAAATTCTCTGGAGAAAAAGGCCCAGGGGAGTAATATTTTTATTATTAGGGATGCAGAGGCAACGGTTATGTTTTCATCAAAGAGTTGTAATATAAAAGATAGAGGGTACTTATGCCTTACTGGGACACTACTAAGATCCTGAGTATCAATGTAGTGCACATCTATCTTGGACACAAAAAAGAATCCTGCAAATGAAGGTGATTGATTGGTCTATCAAATGATCTCCTTAAATTGGCTTTTTTTTGCCAGAGCTCTGGATTCTGGACCTGAAAGGGCATAATTTGTTCTTGAGGGTCAAGGTTCCATAAATCAATAAGCCAGTCATACAGATGTGTTCAATTTCAGTGTTGCCCACAATCCGTTCATATCGTGGGCTGATTGTCGCCACATAGCGTATAGCAGAAGGAGCGTGTGTACACACAATCCCGCTACCCCTATGCTAGAATGGGGGAGCTGGAAACTGCAACAGGCTGCGGGAGGCAGCGTTACACTGGGACATGCTGCCTTCCACAGCAACGATGTACAGGGGCACATCTGTACAACCTGTGAGTTGTTAGTACCTCTGTAGATATCCTGCAAAAACATCAGATAATTTTTTATTTTTTGTAGATAAACCCTTTAAAACTATGGAAGCAAAGCAAGGTGGAAAGACGCAAAATGTGCATGTTAATTGGAGACTCATTTAATACTATGTCCCAAAGCCATTAAATAACCAGGTTATTGTCACACTATCTTTAAGTTTGATGAAATCAGCTGCCCGTCCGACTATTGCCACTTCGATAACCTTTTTCCTCCTGTGTGATCTGGAATCCGCACTCCAAGCCAACTGCCTTACCCACCAGCTGACACAGCGGCTCTGGAGGCTGTGTCATCAAGGCCATCTTGGAGCTCCGTATCGCCGGTGGCCTCCAGTTCTCATCCGTCAGAGTTCCCTCCCCAGAGTTTGCTCATTCCTGTCTTTGGGGACCACTGCTGAGAACTGTTGACCCCTTCCATCTTGATGGAGTCCCGAGGCGCCGCCATACTTACAAGCCGGCATCTGCAGGAGCCGTCTACCCTACATAATCTCTCATCTGCTGCCATAGTCGTAGCTGGTCGACACGGTCCCTCTGACATCCTACAGAGAAGGTGGTGTACTAGGTGCGACATGCGTGGAGTCCAAACCGAGCCATACTATCTTCACGCAAGCTCAGTGTGCTGTTGAACATATCTCCTACAGCCCATGTGTACCCTTGTCCAGCAACTGCGTCTTGTGAAACATCTCACTGTCTTTCTATACAAGTTAACATCTGTTATACGTCTTGGCACTTTTGTTTTTCCTCATCCTCACTCGTGACATTCATATGTAAAATTCCTGTGCTGGCCATCTACCCACCCTGCTTCCTGTTGAGGCCATAATGGTCCTTTTGGAAGTCTACTTCCTATACTCATAATATATTCATTATACAATTCTATATTTACAATCACCTTATATTTGCCTCCTGGTCCTTGCTCAATTTTTGTATCAGACCGCTATTATAATAGCTACCATGTAAGCTCGGACTGGATAATGGAAAAATGTTGGTAATCCAAAACCCGCAGGGTCGAAAAACTAAAGGAGAAAGACAGATGCACCTTTAAATGATGTCTCTGAAAAAGACAATGCTACTATTTCTGCTTCAGATTCACAGACTTCAAGTCCCATTTACTATGCCTACGTCATCAAAGACAATGGAATTGTTGTTTGCAATTGAAAGCTGATAAATTCACAGCTAAAATTCAAAAACTATAAGAATAATTGTCCCACACTTCTTCTCAAGTTCAAATAAATGAAGATAGGCTTGAATGAAGCATTTCATTATACTGATCGTCTCAAACGATACACTGGGCATTATTCTAAGTCATATCAGCATCTTTGCAATCCGATGGATGATATTAAGAACCACTCACATCATAACAGTCTTCGTCTGGAGGGCTACCGGAGTCTGTCAAGTTTGACGTTCTATCGCTGAAACATTACCTGCTCGAGTCTGTATCCCTCAAGATAAAACGGGCTGATTGTTTTTTTTAAATCGAGGCACTTTTCAGTTGATGCTGTTAAGGCCAGCAGAGAATTGTCCCTTGTTTGTTTGACGCTGGTAAAAAACAAGAGACCGTTGCACTTTTTTTTTCCTGCTCATCTGCGGTTCTTTCTGGATCAAGGCTTCAAGTACTTTGTCTCTGTAGTGGATACCAAACTCTACCTTCAAGAAGAAGCTGAGGAAATCATGGATGCTGAAACTGCTTCTGTAACTGCGTCTGTTTAAAGTATTTTTCCACCGCAAAGAAATGTCACTCTTCTCATGGGCAAACAAAGGATTTCTAGATTTCCAAATGCATTCCACAATCTCCCACTCTGCAGAGCAATGGAGCATGTACGGTAGCCTGGCGAGTGGTAGAAGAACCTAGTACCAACCCTCAACATATACTGTATGCATACATTGGTCTTTTTATACAGAATAATCACTGGTCTAGAGTATAGGCTGTAGCAAATGTATTTAATATAGATAACATAAGTGGTCAGGAAAAGGATAAATATCCCATAATATATAAATGCATAATAGAACTTGTAGGATATAGAACTGCACTTTCAAAGCACACATTTTCCCATCTCATTGTAAGGTGCCGGTCTCCTCTTCTTGGCAGATACTCTCTGGTCATGTGCACTGATTGAGTACTCAGATCCATACACAGAGCAAACTTGATAGAATAAGTTGCTACCACTGGGCATGTGCACCAGCTCCGCTTTAATCATTAAACTGTATGTTATGGCAGTCGCTCTAGTAATCTTATTATGTACTATTGCTATCGTGATCATAATTTAGTTGGTGGCCAAGAGGAGGGGGATTTCCTGGCAAGTAGAGACCCCCCTGCATTAGACTATGCTTCTCTGCTCACTGCACCTGTTTATGGGGCTGATGTATCAGCCAGATATGCCAGACACTGTATTTTTTGCAATTTTTTCAAAAATTTTTTCCGCTTACTGTATGTATAATTTTTTTTTAAATCAGAAATAATAATGCAAAATAATCACCAAATTACGATAATTTTTGCATTTTACTTTTCGGAATCGATAATGGAATTTTAACTGCATAGTAGTTTTTCTCGATTCCAAAAAAAGAGAACTGCGCATGCTCTGATTTAACCACAGACATGCTCAGTGAATTCCTGTTGACATTCTGCGTGGGTATCGAGTGGCCTGGATGGATGGATGTCCACCTCTGGCATCCGAATATATACTGCATATAGATATAAAACAAAAATCCCGGCACTAAAAGTAGGTCAATCAATAAATCTTACTGGAAAACACTGGATTACAGAACAAATTATATACACACACACACACACACACACACACACACACACACACACACACACACACACACACACACACACACACACACACACACACTACTTGTCAAAAGTTTAGATACACCTTCTCATTCAATGGTTTGTATTTATTTTAATTATTTTCTACATTGTAGATTAATACTGAAGACATCAAAACTATGAAAGAACACATATGGAATTATGGGGGTCATTCCGAGTTGTTCGCTCGTTGCCGATTTTCGCTATACTGCGATTAGTCGCTTACTGCGCATGCGCAAGGTACGCAGAGCGCATGCGCTTAGTTATTTTACTAAAAAATTTGCTGTTTTGCTGTGGCTTCTGCTGCGCTTTTCAGTCGCACTGGTGTTCGGTAAATGATTGACAGGAAAGGGGCGTTTCTGGGTGGTAACTCAGCGTTTTCCAGGCATTGGCTAAAAAACGCAGGCGTGTCAGGGAAAAACGTGGGAGTGTCTGGAGAAACGGGGGAGTGGCTGGGCGAACGCAGGGCGTGTTTGTGACGTCAAACCAGGAACGAAACGGCCTGAGCTGATCGCAGTGTAGGAGTAAGTCTCAAGCTACTCAGAAACTGCTAAGAATTTTCTATTCGCAATTCTGCTAATCTTTCGTTCGCAATTCTGCTATGCTAAGATACACTCCCAGAGGGCGGCGGCCTAGCGTGTGCAATGCTGCTAAAATCAGCTAGCGAGCGAACAACTTGGAATGACCCCCAATGTTGTAAACAAAATAGTGTTAAACAAATCAAAATATGTTTTATATTTTAGATTCCTCAAAGTAGCCCCCTTTTGCTTTGATGACAGCTTTGCACACTCTTGGCATTCTCTCAATCAGCTTCATGAGGTAGTCTCCTGGAATGGTTTTGAATTAACAGGTGTGCCTTGTCAAGAGTCAATCTGTGGAATTACTTGCCTTCTTAATGTGTTTGAGACCATCAGTTGTGTTGTGCAGAGGTAGGGTTAGTACACAGTGGACACCCCTATTTGACTACTGTTGTAATCCATATTATGGCACGAACCACTCAACTCAGCAAAGAGAAACGACAGTACATCATTACTTTAAGACATGAAGGTGAGTCGATACGGAAAATTTCAAGAGCTTTGAATGTATCCTGAAGTGCAGTTGCAAAAACCATCAAACGCTATGATGAAACTGGCTCTCATGAGGACCGCCCCAGGAAAGGAAGACCTAGAGTAACCACTGCTGCAGAGGATAAGTTCATTAGAGTTACCAGCCTCAGAAACCGCTACTTAACAGCTCCTCAGATTAGAGCCAACATAAAAATTCAACTAGCAGACAAATCTCAACATCAACTGTTCAGAGGAGACTGCGTGAATCAGGCCTTCATAGTCGAATTGCTGCAAAGCCGCCACTACTGAGGATGAAAAACAAGAAGAGGAGAACTGTTTGGGCCAAGAAACACAAGGAATGGACATTAGACCAGTGGAAATCTGTACTTTAATCTGATGAGTCCAAATGTGAGATTTTTGGTTCCAACTGCCGTGTCTTTGTGAGACGCAGAGAAGGTGAGCGGATGGTTTGTGCATGTGTGGTTTCCACTGTGAAGCATGGAGGAGAAGGTGTGATGATGTGGGGGTGCTTTGCTGGTGACACTGTTGGTGATTTATTCAAAATTCAAGGCACACTTAACCAGCATGGCTACCACAGCATTCTGCAGCACCATGGCATCCCATCTGGTTTGCACTTACTGGGACCATCATTTGTTTTTCAACAAGACAATGACCCCAAACACACCTCCAGGCTATGTAAGGGCTACTTGACCAAGAAGGAAAGTAATGGAGTGCTGCGTCAGTTGACCTGGCCTCCACAATCACCCGACCTAAACCCAATTGAGATGGTTTGGGATAAGTTGGACCACAGAGTGAAGGAAAAGCAGGCCAATAAGTGCTCAGCGCCTCTGGGAACTTCTTCAAGACTGTTGGAAAACCATTCCAGGAGACTACCTCATGAAGCTGATTGAGAGAATGCCAAGAGTGTGCAAAGCTGTCATCAAAGCAAAAGGGGGATACTTTGAGGAATCTAAAATATAAAACCTACTTTGTTTAAAACATTTTTGTTTGCAACATAATTCCATGTTTTCTTTCATAGTTTTGATGTCTCCAGTATTAATCTACAATGTAGAAAATAATTGAAATAATATATATATATATATATATATGTGGACTAAGAGAAAAGGATTTACCGGTAGGTATTGAAATCCTATTTTCTCATACGTCCTAGAGGATGCTGGGGTCATCATAGAACCATGGGGTTATACCAAAGCTCTAGAATGGGCGGGAGAGTGCGGATGACTCTGCAGCACCGATTGACCAAACTTAAGGTCTTCATCGGCCAAGGTGTCAAACTTGTAGAACTTTGCAAATGTGTTTGACCCCGACCAAGTAGCTGCTCGGCAAAGTTGCAATGCCGAGACCCCCCGGGCAGCCGCCCAGGATGAGCCCACCTTTCTAGTAAAATGGGCCTTCACCGATTCTGGTAACGGCAATCCAGCCGTGGAATGAGCATGCTGAATCGTGTTACAAATCCAGCGTGCAGTGGTCAGCTTGGAAGCAGGACACCCAACCTTGTTGGGAGCATACAGGACAAACAGAGCCTCTGTTTTCCTAATCCGAGCCGTTCTGGCGACATAAATCTTCAAAGCTCTGACCACATCCAGAGATTTTGACTCAGCGAAGGTGTCAGTAGCCACAGGCACCACAATAGGTTGGTTTATGTGGAAAGAGGAAACCACCTTCGGTAGAAATTGTTGACGTGTCCTCAATTCAGCTCTATCTTCATGGAAGATCAAATAAGGGCTCTTGTGAGACAAGGCTGCTAACTCAGACACCCGCCTTGCAGATGCCAAGGCTTACAGGATGACCACTTTCCAAGTGAGGAACTTCAACTCCACCGTCTGTAAAGGTTCAAACCAATGTGATTGAAGGAACTGCAACACCACATTAAGATCCCATGGTGCCACTGGAGGCACAAACGGAGGTTGGATGTGCAACACGCCTTTCACGAAAGTCTGAACTTCTGGAAGGGAGGCCAACTGTTTCTGAAAGAAAACCAATAAGGCCGAAATCTGTACCTTAATTGAGCCCAATTTTAGGCCCGCATCCACACCTGCTTGTAGAAAATGGAGAAAACGTCCTAGCCGAAACTTTTCCGTAGGAGCCCCCTTGGATTCACACCAAGAAACATATTTTCTCCAAATACGGTGGTAATGTTTAGACGTTACCCCTTTTCTGGCCTGAATAAGTGTGGGAATGGCTTCACTGGGAATACCCTTACGGGCTAGGATTTTGCGCTCAACCGCCATGCTATCAAACGTAGCCGCGGTAAGTCCTGATACACGCACGACCCCTGTTGTAGAGGAAGAGGCCAGGGATCTCCTATGAGTAATTCCTGAAGATCTGGATACCAAGCCCTTTTTGGCCAGTCTGGGACAATGAGGATCGCCCGGATCTTTGTTCTTCTTATGATCTTCAGAACCTTTGGAATAAGAGGAAGTGGAGGGAATACATACACCGACTGAAACACCCACGGTGTCACCAGTGCATCCACTGCAACTGCTTGAGGGTTCCTTGACCTGGAACAATATCTCTGAAGCTTCTTGTTGAGACGAGATGCCATCATGTCTACTTGAGGAACTCCCTAATGACTTGTCACCTCTGCGAAGACTTCTTGGTGGAGGCCCCACTCTCCTGGATGGAGATCGTGTCTGCTGAGGAAGTCTGCTTCCCAGTTGTCCACTCCTGGAATGAAGATCGCTGACAGAGCGCTTGTATGCTTTTCCGCCCAGTGGAAAAACCTTGCAGCTTCTGCCACTGCCGCCCTGCTTTTCGTTCCGCCCTGACGGTTTATGTGCGCTACTGCTGTTACATTGTCCGACTGGAACAGTACAGGCAGATCTCGAAGAAGATGTTCCGCTTGCAGAAGGCCATTATAAATGGCCCTTAACTCCAGAACATTTATGTGGAGACATGTTTCCTGACTTGACCATCTTTCTTAGAAGTTTTCTCCCATTGTGACTGCCGCCCAGCCTCGGAGGCTTGCATCCGTGATCACCAGGATCCAGTCATGTATCCCGAAATTGCGCCCCTCTAGGAGGTGAGAGCTGTGTAGCCACCACAGGAGTGATACCCTGGTTTTGGAAGACAGGATTATCCTCCGGTGCATGTGTAGGTGGGACCCAGACCACTTGTCCAACAGGTCCCACTGGAACACCCTGGCATGGAACCTGCCAAACTGAATGGCCTCGTAGGCCGCAACCATCTTCCCCAGCAACCGAATGCATTGATGGATTGATACTCTTGCTGGTTTCAGAATTTGTTTGACCAGACTCTGAAGTTCCAGAGCCTTGTCCACTGGACGAAAGACTCTCTGTAGTTCTGTGTCCAATATCATTCCCAAAAACGACAACCGCGTCGTCGGAATCAACTGTGATTTTGGCAAGTTTAGGAGCCAACCATGTTGCTGAAGAACCGTCAGGGAGAGTGCAACGTTTTGCACCAACTGGTCCCTGGATCTCGCCTTTTTCAGGAGATCGTCCAAGTATGGGATAATCGTGACTCCTTGCTTGCGAAGGAGAACCTTCATCTCCGACATCACTTTTGTGAAAATCCTCGGAGCCGTGGACAGACCAAACGGCAACGTTTGAAATTGGTAATGACAATCCTGAATTGCAAACCTCAGGTAAGCCTGATGCGGAGGATAAATGGGAACATGTAAGTAGGCATCCTTTATGTCCACCGACACCATAAAATCCCCTTCCTCCAGACTGGAGATCACTGCTCGGAGAGACTCCATCTTGAATTTGAATTTCTTTAGGTAGAAATTTAGGGGTTTCAGGTTTAGGATTGGTCTGACCAAGCCGTCCGGCTTCGGGACCACAAACAGGCTCGAATAAAAACCTTCTCCCTGTTGTGAATGGGGAACCCTGACAATAACTTGATTTTGAAACAACTTTTGTATTGCGTCGCAAACTACCTCCCTGTCCAGAAGAGAAGCTGGTAAGGCCGATTTGAAAAAACGGCGAGAGGGAACGTCTTGAAACTCCAGTTTGTGCCCTTGGGATACTATCTGTAAAACCCATGGGTCTAGGTCCAAACGAACCCAAAACTGACTGAAGAGTTTGAGACGTGCCCCCACCGGTGCGGACTCCCGCATAGGAGCCCCAACGTCATGCGGTGAAATTGGCAGAAGTCTGGGAGGACTTCTGCTCCTGGGAGCCTGACAAGGCTGGTGATCGTTTACCTCTTCCCCTTCCTCTAGTAGCAAGGAAGGAAGAACCTTGGCCCTTTCTGTATTTATTGGGCCGAAAGGACTGCATCTGATAGTGATGCGTTTTCTTTTGTTGTGGAGGAACATAAGGCAAAAAGGATGACTTACCCGCGGTAGCTGTAGATACCAAATCATCAAGGCTGTCACCAAATAGGGCCTTACCTTTATATGGTAGAGACTCCATACTTTTCTTGGAATCAGCATCAGCATTCCATTGGTGAATCCACAACGCTCGTCTAGCTGAGACTGCCATGGCATTGGCCTTTGATCCCAAAAGACCAATATCTCTCGCAGCTTCCTTAAGGTATGCTGCAGCGTCCTTGATATAACCCAGCGTTAAGAGGATGCTATCCCTATCTATGGTATCTATTTCAGAAGACAAGTTGTCTGCCCACTTTTCGATAGCACTACTTACCCACGCAGACGCAATGACAGGTCTGAGTAGCGTACCTGTGGTCGCATAAATGGACTTTAACGTAGTTTCTTGTTTACGATCCGCAGGATCCTTAAGGGGCGCCGTGTCAGGTGATGGGAGAGCCACCTTTTTAGACAAACGTGACAGGGCCTTGTCCACAGTGGGGGGTGACTCCCACTTTTCCCTATCCGCCGAGGGAAACGGATTGGCTACCGTAATTCTTTTGGGAATCTGAAACTTTTTGTCAGGACCTTCCCAGACTTTTTCAAATAGCGTGTTCAGTTCATGAGAGGGAGGAAACGTCACCTCAGGTTTCCTTTCCTTATACATACAGGCCCTTTTATCAGGGACAGCCAGGGCCTCAGTGATATGTAGTTCCTCTTTAACCGCCACAATCATGTACTGAATGCTCTTTGCCAACTTTGGATCTAATCTGGAATCACTATAGTCGACACTGGAATCAGAGTCCGTGTCGGTATCAGTGTCTGCCAGCTGGGTCAGTGTACGTTTCTGCGACCCTGAGGGGACCTGACTTTGCAATAACATATCTTCTACAGATTTCTTCCATGCCTGGGTCTGAGACTTAGTCTTATCTAGCCTCTTACTAATAAGAGCCACATTAGCATTCAAGGCGTTCAACACATTTACCCAATCCGGCGTCGGCGGTGCCGACAGGGTCACCCCCGCAGCCGTTTGTGTCCCTAATACAGCCTCCTCCTGGGAAGAGCCTTCAGCCTCAGACATGTCGACACACGTGCACCAAACACCCACAGACACACCGGGCATATAGGGGACAGGCCCACAGTAAAGTCTGTCAGAGAGACACAGAGGGGATTTGCCAGCTCACAACCCAGCGCTAAATCAATGGGTCTGAAATCACCAAGAATTTGCCTCAGACCTAAAGTGCTTTTACAATCACATATATATTGCACCAATTGATCTGCCTCCCCCCCGTTTTGTACCCCTGGTACTTGTCAGTGTGAGGAGGACCAGCGTCTCTGCAGTTTGCGGAGAGGAAATGGCGCCGTGAGCTGTGAGGAAGAAGCTCCGCCCCCTTAATGGCACGCTTCTGTCCCGCTTTTTCTGATATTTATACTGGCGGGGGTTAGGACAGTGCCGTGGCACTAATGTCCCCTCTTGCCAGTGGAATAATGAGGATGATTTTAGCTGCCCAGGGCACCCCCGCCAGCGCCCTGCACCCTGTAGTGCTGTGTGTGGGAGCTCGGCACGCAGCGTCTGACTGCTGCGTGGTACCTCAGAAAATGCCGTCAGTGAAGCTGAAGTCTTCTTTTCTTCGGTTACTCACCTGTCTTCTGACTTCTGGCTCTGAAAGGGGGTGACGGCAGGCTGTGGGAGTGAGCATCTAGGCATACCCAGCGATCAGCACCCTCAGGAGCTAATGGTGTCCTGTAGCCAGAAGCAGAGCGCTTGAACTCACTGGAAGTGGGTCATACTTCTCTCCCCTAAGGCCCACGAAGCAGGGAGACTGTTGCCAGCAGCCTCCCTGAACATAAAAAATCTAACAAAAAAGTATTTTTCAGAGAAACTCAGTAGATCTCCCTGTAGTGCGTCCAGTCTCCCTGGGCACAATTCTAAAAATTAGAGTCTGGAGGAGAGGCATAGAGGGAGGAGCCAGTTCACACCCTTTCAAAGTCTTAAAGTGCCCATGTCTCCTGCGGATCCCGTCTATACTCCATAGTTCTATGATTACCCCAGCATCCTCTAGGACGTATGAGAAATAGTTATGTTTCATAAGAATTTCACACAAAAAAATTAATGCATAAGGTTCCTATTCATTTTCGATATAAAAAGAAAAGTTTCGGAAAAAGAACGAATAAAAGAGTTTTGTGGAAAAAAAACCTTGAAAATTATAATTTTGCGGAAAAAAATATGAAAGAAAAACCATGAAAAATTCACATACATTCAGACGATATGTCCAAAATGCGAAAAATATAGAAAACTGTATTTTATCTTTTTTTTAAAGACCATTTTTAACCCCCTTGTATCACATAAAGCTGCCAAACACACCACTTTTCTAGATATCGATTTTAATTACTCTCACATATCCTCCACTGCCACCGCCCACTGACTAATATTTCTGATTTGAATGTTGATGGAGCTCTAAAAGAAGATGGATCTAGTATTCTACAAATACTTACAAACTTTTACACTGCGTCGCAGCAATAGGGGCTTGAGTGTGTAACAGTGCATGTGTTATATATAGTTGTGATCCCTTAAGGTATTTGTGTTGGTGCTGAAATTAACAGGTTTTGTTCCTTTGCATAGTCGCAAAGAAACAAAAAAAGAGGAAAACCTCTTTTTGGGGGGCACGTTTGACATATGTAAATTATTAAAAAATATCTCTTTATTGTATTATTAGCTAATATTTATCAAGGATAAGTGAAAAAAATTATTATGGAAAAGATAAAAGAATATTTTCTGTATAGTCTCTGCCCTCCTAACTAAATTAGTGGTTGAACACCACAGGTATGGGCTACATAAATAAAAATAAAAATATATAAATACAGTAGTACAGCTAGTGATTAACAACACTGATTTTAGTGTAACAATTACTAAATATTGTGATAGTAAACTAGTGCTACTTGGGTGACAATATAGACTTAATTATTTCTTTCCTTTTAGAGGATGACCCCCTATTTCTAGGTCTTATGTATCCTAAGGATACAGGCACTTACAATAAAACAGTTATTTGATGCTTCGTAGTATTTATCAGTATTTAGGTATAATTGATGGGAGAGATTTTGCTTCCACCTCTTATTCAAAATATACCCAAATTAATCACGCCACATTTATATTCTCCTAATGTCAGGTTTTTAACTTGTACAGGTTCACAATATTGACATGCTCTAGTAAACAGACCAGATGATTGCATAGTATTTGTCTGCTAGCGTAGTGTAGCTCCAATAACATAATCTTATGGATGTTAATCTTATGGTATACAGTATGTGATCATGTTATATAACAGCATACAGACCACATTTAGCTTATGTTCGGCAGGTTATCACATCATTGAAACCAGCCAAAGCTCCAGGACTGGATGGTCTCAGCTGGAAACAATACAAAATTCTCAGAGACAAGAGAATTGGCCTATTTTAAGCCAACTGTATAATGCCATAATAGCCAGTGGAACAATTTCCTTTTATTTTAATGCTGCACTGGTGAAAGTTCTACCTAAGGCGGACAGGTACCCAGAACTGCCAACCTCTTATAGACTGATTTCGCTGCTAAACTCAAAATTAGAACATTCTTTGTAAACTACTGGCAAGTAGACTGAAATTTATTGTTCCAGATACTGTTCATGGTGATCAAACTGGCTTTGCTTGGGGGAGGCATTCAGTGACAAATGTCTGTAGGGTCTTTACATTTATGCAACATTACCAATCATCCTAGGATCTTGCCCCCTGTGTCTTTTTATCATTAGATACGTAAAAAGCTTTTGATATGGTAGGGTAGGGTAATTAATTGAGAAATGGATGTTGAGTCTCTACAGAACTACTTATTTCAACTGGAAGTTTGGGCATCTAAACGGAGAATGAGGTTCAGTATAGAAAAAAAGTAAACCTATATATTAAATGGGAAAAATCTAGGGGAAACGGAAATTAAAAAAAGTTTTGGGGGTGCTCATTGATAGACTTAGTAATTAGCAGTAACCAATGTCAAAGTGCAGCAAAGAAGGCAAAGAAGGTGTTAGCATGCATAAAACGAGGAATTGAGACAAGGGATGAGAGTGTAATCCTCCCACTGTATAAATCATTGGTACGACCGTACCTGGAATATTGTGTACAGTTCTGGACACCACATTATAAAAAAAATATCTTGGAACTTGAAAGAGTTCAGAGGCGAGCTGCAAAATTGGTTAAGGGGTTAGAGCCACTGGATTATGAGGAAAGGCTTACTAGGTTGTATATATTCACACTAGAAAAGAGGCGTCTAAGAGGAGACAATATTAATATTCATAAATAAATAAAGGGACAATACATGGATCTATCAGGGATTTGTTTATTGAGAGAACTCTACATAGGACACACGGTCACCCACTGAGGCTAGAGAAAATTTTGTACCCAACGAAGGAAAGGGTTCTTCACAGTAAGGGGCGTAAGGATTTGGAACTCTCTTCCAGAGAAGGTAGTAATGGTGGTAGTAAATATGTTTAAAAATGGATTAGATACATTTGTAACTGAAAAATATATCCAAGGATATAGCATTTAAAATAAATATATTTTCGGAATAGCTCAAATTTAGTTATTAAGTAGACTTAAAACATTACTGCAACAGGGTCATTATAGTAAACTTTAGCTAAATACAGAATAGTGTAAGAATTATAATACAGGTTGAACTCGATTGGCAATTTGTCTTTATTCAACCTCATTAACTATGTTACTACTGTATGTCACATGGCACCATATCTCTGAGACGCTTGGGAGGTATGGATTCCTGGATACTTATTTGTCTATGTTTTGGGTAATGGTTATCTTTCCCCACTTTTTAATACACAGCAGGAAATGAGACAGTGGTGCCCCTTGTCACCACTTCTATTCGCGTTAGTTCTAGAACACACTGGCTATAGCTTTGTGGAATTTCCCGTCTCAGCATTGGTCCCATAGAATACAAATTGGCCCTCTTCGCAGATGTCATACTGTTTTTTTAGGTCTCTATACCAGTCATTCTTATATTGGTCGATCAATTGATTGTCCGATATATTGTTAACTGATCAGCGAGTGTGAACAAACATATGTCTGGGAACTACGTCGTTCAAAGACATATTGCGTTGTGTCTGCTGCACAGACGATGACCAATATATCTACAGATATATTGGCTCACTGTGCTGTGTGTATGGCTGACCCACCAGAATGGTTTGCTGGTCTGCACATCACCAGGAAGGGCCAGGTTATGCAGATTATCTTCCTGTTGTCCATGTGGGAGCAGCAGCTGCATCTTCTGTAGTGCTGTGTGCGTCGGAGTAGGATAGGAGATTCAGTCTACACAGACAGCGATCCTGCTGCCAGAGGTCAGAAGTTCACAGCCAGGTGGGAAAACGGTCAAGAGAAGTGATTGTGGAGTGCTTTCAGTTCAAGTTGTGACTTGGGGGAGGATGATGTGGGTGCGGGTGCTGACAGCAGGAGCCTTGACATGGGGGAAGGTGGAGGTGCTGTAAATGTCTGAGCTGTGACTTGGCCTGGAGGGATACGGGTAATGGTGGTGCTGACCACAGGAGCAGTGTCCTGGAGGAAGGGTTCTCAACAACAGATATATCTTAGATGGCAGTGGATGGTCTGCAGATGGGTTGATCTGCAGATATATCTTCAGGTGTGTAACCAGCCTAAGGAATTTTCAAACAATTTAGTATGTTCGCTGGATACAACATAAATTATGAAAAGTCTGAAAGATCTATATGCAGCCAACTATAACCACAATCTTGAACTCACTTTGAATTGGTTCTAACTACAGTACATCTCTCTGCTCAGTAGAAATAATGTGATTAAATCAGTCTTCTTTACAAAGTTGATGTACATCATGCAAATGCGAAAATATCAGCTACTGAGATAAGAAAATGCTCAACACTGTTTTTAAAATTCCTGTGCAGGGTAAGAAACCTTGTATTCATTATCACAAATGAATGCAGGGTAAGTTTTGTGGTGGTATAGGGTTTCCGGATATTGCAGCCTTTCAACATGCTACACTATTCTGATATATAGCAGGATGGTTGCTAGACAACCCTATGTTCAATAATACTAGAGGACAAACTCTTTTACCCATATTCACCAGGTACACTGGTACAAACAAAAGAGAGCTAGGCTCCACTCAACTCTTCATAATATTATTTTCTGCGATACTTATCTTACTACTATGTCACTACAGGTTGAGTATCCCATATCCATATATTCCGAAATACGGAATATTCCGAAATACGGACTTTTTTGAGCGAGAGTGAAATAGTGAAACCTTTGTTTTTTGATGTCTCAATGTACACAAACTTTGTTTAATACGCAAAGTTATTAAAAATATTGTATTAAATTACCTTCAGGCTGTGTGTATAAGGTGTATATGAAACATAAATGAATTGTGTGAATGTAGACACACTTTGTTTAATGCACAAAGTTATAAAAAATATTGGCTAAAATGACCTTCAGAGTGTGTGTATTAGGTGTATATGTAACATAAATGCATTCTATGCTTAGATTTAGGTCCCATCACCATGATATCTCACTATGGTATGCAATTATTCCAAAATACGGAAAAATCCCATATCCAAAATACCCCTGGTCCCGAGCATTTTGGATAAGGGAGACTTAACCTGTATCTGGAAAAAATAGAATTTTATACAAGGTCTGCACAATGCCACCTTTTTGAAATGGATAGAGTCTGGTATAGCTCAGATTCAGGATATATTTGATAACACTGGCATTTTGTATTCATTCCAACAGTTAAAAAATATAGAATTTCCCAGACCAGTATATTTACTCCATTATGCTTAATCTTTTACCACAGCAGATCAAGTTTTACTTCCATCTAACAGTCTGGAACTTTTGATCCATTTTCTTAAAAGTAACCCTCATAGAATTAAAGGGCCTATGTACTAAGCCATGGAGAGAGATAAAGTGCCAACCAATCAGCTCCTTATTGTCATGTCACAGGCTTAGTACATTGGGGGTTATTCCGAGTTGATCGCTAGCTGCCGTTGTTTGCAGCGCAGTGATCAGGCTAAAAATCAGCATTTCTGCGCATGCGTATGCACCGCAATGCGCAGGCGCGTCGTACGGGTACAATGAGCATCGTGGGTTTGCACAGAGTGTAACGAACATTTCAGTCGCACGGCCGAACGCAGGAAGATTGACATGAAGTGGGCGTTTCTGGGTGTTGACTGACCGTTTTCAGGGAGTGCTTAGAAAAATGCAGGCGTGGCAGAAAAAACGCAGGCGTGGCTGGGCGGGTGTGTGGCGTCAAAAGACGTCCCTCCATCGTTAGAATCAACGCACACGGGGGCAGATGTATTAACCTGGAGAAGGCATAAGGAAGTGATAAACCAGTGATATGTGCAATGTGATAAACGAACCAGCCAATCAGCTCCAATATGTAAATCAACATTTAGGAGCTGATTGGCTGGTGCGTTTATCAGTTTGCACATATCACTGGTTTATCACTTCCATATGCCTTCTCCAGGTTAATACATCTGCCCCACGAAGAGTAACTACAGGGTCGGTCTTGTTTTGCACAAAAAGATTTTGCAGGTGCTCTGCTGCACAAGCGTTCGCACTTCTGCAAAGCGACAATGCATTTGCACGGCTGCTAAAAATTGCTAGTGAGCGATCAACTCGGAATGATCCCCATAAGCCCCTTTATATCTATAGTCTGACTTAACTGACGCAACCCGAACAGACCCATGGACTTGGACTTTTCTAGCTTGTGATGTCCTGTGCCACGAGTTTCCCTTATCTGAAGCTATTCTGGCATATTCTGCCACCACTCTAAAATATTTGTATTCCTCCTCACTACAGGAAGTTCACATCAAGTTCATTAACAGAGCACATACTGTAAAGGTGCAACACACTGGGCGTTTTTGCCTAGCGTTTATGCATAGCGATGATTGCTGACATCGCTGGGCTGAAAAGCGCTCAGTGCATACATACTGAGCACTTTTCCCCCCTGCCCAGCGATGTCAGCAGGACGCTATGGAAAGCCGCTCACCCCGCCGTTCATCTACTGGTAATATCAGTAGATAAACGGCGGCAGCCAGCGATGAAGCGGGAGCGCGCATCAGTGCTCACCGCTCATCGCTGGGGCATACACACTGGGCGGCTTTGAGCTGAAAGCAGCTCAACACACCAAAACTGAGCTGCTTTCAGCTCAAAATCGCCCAGTGTGTATGGGCCTTAACTCTTCCTCTCAACGGAAGACTTTGGTTCCTGGTGAAACAGGCTGCTGCCCAAATGTACTCAGAGTGCAGCAAATTACCATCACTGTTTCTGGGAGTGCAAAAAAATTATGCATTTTTAGAATAAATTATTAGCATATTTATTAATGCAATTACAGGTTTATGACTTCCTGTTCATGTAATTCCTATGCTCTTTTGTAATTATGTTTGGTTTGCTAATTTTCCAGTGCAGATTGTTTCCAAATTATTTCCACTTCATACAGTTATATTGACAGTGGTGAAGAGAGCTATTTTTAGAATATGGACTTCATCTGCTCTTCCATTATTAACAGAAGTTAAATGCTGCCTGTTAGAACTTACTTGAGAGGAGAGCAACCTTTTCAGATATAGAGAAGGGAGTGGAAAAATTCTATAATAAATGGGGCACATATAGAATATATAAGCCCCATGACCCAGAAAGTTTTTGACAGTACTACTTGGCCTTTATATAGACAATTGTCTGCTGATACCAACCCTACATCTCAGAAATCATATAGCCCCACCCACACAAGATGTGTCTACCATGTATATGTAAGGATTTGTTCGTTATACACTTTCATTATATTCTGTTGCGTGCAACCCCCTCTTCCCCTCTCTATTTAGTTTGGCAGAATACCTTCTGTGGTAATCTTACAAAGTTGTTATCTCATCATTTGTATTGCCATTTGTTATTGTCTTGTCTAAAGGGGGGTACTCACGGAGCGATATTCTAAGCAATCTGACCAGATTGCTTAGAATTTGAGTATTATCGCTCCTTGTGTACCCCCTACAGCGATAGCGATGCGCAGACCCGCGCATCGTTATCGCTGGTGCTAGATTGACCTGTCGTGCAGGCCAATCTAGCGGGTCGCTCACTTCACCCGCTGGGTGAAATGAGCGGTCCCCCCGTCTCCCCCCGCACGCTCAGCACAGATCGCGCTGTGCTGAGCGGCGGGAGAGATGTTTGCTGAGCGGTTCGCTCAGCACACATCTCTCCCGCATCGGCCCGTCTATATGGGCCTTAAGGATAATACTTTCACCGCCTGCCTAAAAATGACTGTTGTTACCTATTCATTGACCTATGTTGTACCATGTCTATATATTTACTAAAATCTTCAATTTAAAAAAATTTATGTTGGATATCTGACTGATCGTGAATGCACCCAGAGTCCGTGCACACAGACTCGCAGTATCAACGGAGATGTATTATTATTATTATTATTATCATCATCATTTATTTACATGACACCACATGGGATCCTCAGCGCCCAATTACAGAGTAAATAAATAAGCAAAACAGGAAGACAGTTCAATACAATATACAGTAGGACAAGCAGAGGGTATATAAACATAGCTGCGTCAGTACACAGCACTGGGTGGCAGAAAACCAAAAGAATTGATGCCATCAAAGGGAGTATTGAATAGAAGATAGGTTAAGTAAGAGACGTAAAAGCACATGAGGGAAGAGGACCCTGTTCGTGAGAGCTTACATTCTAAAGGGGAGGGGCACACAAACAGGGCTGACACAGATGGGATAGAAAGTGAGCGTGGGCCACAGAAGGCTTAGGATGAGAGACAGCTGGGTTTGGTGAAGTGTGTCTTTAGAGCCCATTTGAAGTTTTGTACATACGGCTCTACACCAAGAAGGGGCTTTTAGTGGTATTTGCATAAAGTTGCAGAAATGTGACCAGCAAAAGATGCAGGCACAAATACTACGACATCTGAGTCAAAATCAGACCCTAAAAGAGAAGTGAATATGAATGATATAACATAAGCTATCATTTGATGGATTCAAGAATATATCATGGCCAATCTAGACAACTTTATCCCCTTATACTGTATCTTAAAACTCAAAACAAATACACCGGCACAGAGAGTAACGTTATAACATCACAGCTTTTATCTACTAAATATATAATGAGTGGAAAGGCCAAGAAAGCATTGCAACTTCCAGCTCTAGCCATAACTAGAATGAACAAATGGGTGGCAGATATACATCCCTGGCGCAACGTGAGATGCAAAGCTCCCCCTTTTACTGGCTTAGTATTGCTGGGCCCGGGTGTGGTATGCAAGGTCGACCACACTTAGGTCGACAGTGTCTAGGTCGACCACTATTGGTCGACAGTAAGTAGGTCGACATGTACTAGGTCGACATGACATAAGGGCGACATGAGTTTTTGCACTTTATTTGGTGTCATTTTCTCTGTACAGTGACCGGGATCCCCAATTAATGCACCGTGTCCCCTTGCATGGCTCGCGAGCTACGGGCAAGGTGCCTTTGCTCCGCTACCACTGCGCTCGGCACAGGTTACCATTCCCAATTGTAGTCCATGTGGATCGTAAAGTATGAAAAAGTTTTAAAAAATAAAAAATATGTGAAAACTCATGTCGACCTTTTGTCATGTCGACCTAGAGTCCCTGTCGACCTAGAAACCATCTCGTCCTACTTACTGTTGACCAATAGTAGTCGACCTAGACAGAGTCGACCTACAGACCGGATACCGCTGGGCCCAATCTCAAGGAAGAAGCCCAGACCCTCCCATAAGGACGGAGACAACTTGCTCTGCTAAAGCAAAGGTGCGAATATACCCAGGGCCGGATGAATCCTTTGGGTGCCCAGGGCACTTAAGACAGGGGGAACCTAATGGGTGTGTATATTAGCTTGTGCATACCTCCCAACATGACCCATTCTAGGAGGGACAAAATGCTCTCTACCTGGTTTTCCCTCCCTGTTTCACCTATTGATAAGAAAGGTCTTTCAACATGGGTGATCAGAAATTAAGAAGGAAATCCAGGTAGAGAGCATTTTGTTCCTCTTAGAATAGGTCATGTTGGGATGTATGGATTGCCTAATGTTAAATTTAAACCAATGGTATATATTAGATTTAAACTAATTGTTTAATAATGCCTGGGTACTGTTTATAGGTCCACCTAATTGAGAGAGAACTATTTTATAAAGTTTTCCTGTAGTCAAACAAAGACAACTTAAACAACCTTAACATACACATATAAAAATAAAATCTATCAACTATCGTGTCACATGCAAGAATAGCAGCAGTCCCTGTACCATACACTAGGACAGTAATCAGGAAGACTCTCTGTGTGTGTCTCTCTCTCTAGACTGAAATGCTCTCATTAGTTAACAGGTTATGCAGGACCCATGTGGGGGGGAGGACAATCTGGCAACCCTTGGTCACTTACAGCTCTCTCCCCCCGTCTAGCTTTCCTCTGGTTGGGAAGCTCCATCGGTAGCTCATGAAACCTGATACCCCTGTTTCTCTGCCTGCACTGCATACTGTCCAGATCACAGTCTGGCTGCCTGGTTCTGCTGCTGCACAAAAAGGAGAGCTAGTGATGTCACTGTGCTCCAGCAGGGTGCGGGGGGGGGGGGGGCTGATAGAGCCTGGTTTGACGTCACAAACACGCCCTGCGTTCGGCCAGCCACTCCCCCGTTTCTCCAGACACTCCCGCGTTTTATCCTGGCACGCCTGCGTTTTTCCGCACACTCCCAGAAAACGGTCAGTTTCCGCCCAGAAACACCCACGCTGAAGTGATCGGAGTGTTATGACAGGAAGTCAATCACACTCCGATCACTTCAGCGATGAAAATTCTTCATTCGGACGTGAGTAAATCTACTAAGTTTTGTGCTAAAATACTTAGTAAGTTTGAAGCCAGTGTCTATGTGTGTATTTGTATGTGTGTACATACCTCCCAACTGTCCCGATTTTCGCGGGACAGTCACGTTTTTTGGGGACTGTCCCGCTGTCCCACCCGTGGGCTGCAGTGTCCCGCGGTGGGGGTGGGGGGACACACACAGTTGGGAGGCTCTGTCTCTTGCTGCCCTGCTTAGCAGAGCAGCAGTGAATAGCCGTGAATAGCAGTGATCGGGTCGGAATGACCCCCATAAAGCGATAGTGGTTTTCAGTGGC
Organism: Pseudophryne corroboree; assembly: GCF_028390025.1. Lineage (NCBI taxonomy): Eukaryota > Metazoa > Chordata > Amphibia > Anura > Myobatrachidae > Pseudophryne > Pseudophryne corroboree. The sequence continues at coordinate 676,788,634 of NC_086449.1, forward strand.
CATGGGTGAAGGCAATGCTGCTGCTATGGGGCCCAGGCTGCCTCCAGGGCCCGCCGCTCCCCATGCATCCAGTCACACATGGATTGGGCAGTTGGGAAACATGAAACAACAAACACCCCTGACGAAGCCCGGCGCGATTGGCTGGGTGAAGCGCGTTTGCCGCCAAATTGGCAAGGTAACAGGCGTATCCTTAGCAGTGTGGAGGCAGGAATATAGCATGCGGCCTGCTCTGCAGCATGTAATAAGACACAGGGAGCATGCGCTGCACAGCACAGAGCGAGGCACCGGACAAGCAACCAGGTTCCAAACTCACATGTACATATATACACCAGTAATGCAGTGTGTGGGGCTGTAGCCTCACAGCTCACTACAGGGTGGTGTGTGTGTGCTAGTGACATGGACAGGCAGCCCTGACATCCATCATACCCTGCCTCCTATCCCACTCACTCCCCATCATCACTGCTGCACACCTCACTCCCCATAGAGCCAGCAGTGGCCTGTCACTAGCACACATGCTACATACAGTGTCTCTTATATCATATGTGTATCACTCATGCCAGACACAGATACAGTGTCTAATCAAATGTATCACCTCTGGTTGCTACTACTACTGCACTTGACACCTGCACAGCAGAGGTTGGATGTGTGAGCAGCACAGGCTGTGTATGATAAGGTACTGTTGACGACGGCCATTCTTTGTGCGACTCTGCCCCATACATCACCACCATCCTGCCATATACATTGAATTACTACAGGGAGTAGCAGCAGTATAGGCTGGCGTGGGACAATGACATTTTATTGTGTGACACCTGCTCAAAGGTAGAGGCAGCGGACACACAGGGCCGAGGGGCTCTGTGTGAGCAGTATACACTGGCACAATAGGCTGAGGGGTGTATATACTGTATATCTCAGCAATCTATCTCATATCTATCCTTCTATCTATCTATCTAATTCTCATATCTATCTATTTAGCTATCATATCATAGCTATCTAGCTATACCATATTTATCTATCTATCTACAGTATCTATCTATCTCATATCTATCTATCTATCTATCGGTGTAATTACTGTGGGTACAAGGGCTGCAGCTGCTATGGGGCCCCGCTCACCTCCACCGCTGCATTGGCAAAAGCTCAGCCAGTGGCTGTGTTGAGGGAGTGCCTGCCACCGCAGGGCAGCCAACAGGAATCCAGTGCAGGTGAGAGGGATCACATACGAGTAAGCATCCACTTGCAGAAAAAAGCCCCGCACCTTTGGACAGGGACCCATACACAGGAGTGCAACAGTTATAGAGGGGAGCCACCGAAGAGGACATAACCATAAAATGTGAGACGGCGGTGTGACATCATAGGTCACGTTGCCGCCCACAGTCCCCGTCTGCCTAAAGTGATCTAATGACTGATGCTGCTGCTGATGGGCAGGCTGCAGTGAAACGTGGGCTATACGGTGCCGAGAGGATGAGCAGCAGTCAATCAGCAGGTAATGACTTGTACTGTGCTGCAAAGGGGTCCTGAGGGACTGAGCCTGCAGTGCTGGGTACAGTATGTTTTTTTTTTTCATGTGGGGGCCAATGTGTTTCTTTCACGCGGGGGAAGTGTGTTTTTTTTTGTTCGTTTTTACTTCTCGGTGCCAGTGGGGGCCCTTCCAAGATTTTGCTATGGGCCCCACAAAGTTCTAGTTACGCCCCTGGTGGTTTCACTTATATATGGTATCAACAAAAGCGCAATGTATTCTATAAGGAGGTTGATATAATTCACTAATATATCAATTCCATAACCTCAATAAACATCATCTCTGCAACTTGCTGTAAGAAAATATATAGCAACTATATTGCAATATATTATTAAATTAGTGTTATGCATTTTAACACATTGGCATTCGATCATTGGATATAAAGCCCATTACAGCTATTGGATCCTATTATTAATAATACAGACGAACATCAGGTTTTTTAAATGAATGTCCAAAGCACTCTTCCATCCTATTGAGGGTGAGTATAGTACTGTATATAAGATGTACAGCACAGTATAATTGCACACACCGATCTGCTCTATGCTTTACTTTTCCTGAATTTGTCCAGTGCCTACCAGTTATTCAAGAAGAGTGAGTTGGTATGTACTCTCTTGCAAACTAAAGGTACCATACATTACACACTTTATTGCACCTTTTTTATCCACATATTCCTATAGTTTCTATAGGAATCCTTTTTAAAGTGTTTACTAGGCAACTTTTATTATTTTACTGTGCCATCCTTTAGATAATCTTTGTATATCACTGATCCGCATATTTGCTCCAATCCTTATATAGACATTTTATATCACATAAAGTGATAGTGGTTTCCAGTGGCCATGGGTGAAGGCAATGCTGCTGCTATGGGACCGGGGCTGCCTAAAGGGTCCACCGCTCCCCATGCATCCACTCACACATGAATTAGGCAGCGGGAAACATGAAACAACATACACCCCTGACGAAGCACGGCACGATTGGCACCTTTTTTTATCCACATATTCCTATAGTTTCTATAGGAATCCTTTTTAAATTGTTTACTAGGCAACTTTTATTATTTTACTGCGCCATCCTTTAGATAATCTTTGTATATTACTGATCCGCATATTTGCTCATATCCTTATGTAGACATTTTATATCACATAAAGTGATAGTGGTTTCCAGTGGCCATGGGTGAAGGCAATGCTGCTGCTATGGGGCCCGGGCTGCCTCCAGGGCCCGCCGCTCCCCAAGCATCCAGTCACACATGATCCGCATATTTCTGGAAATTGAATTTGGAGAACACTATTGGAAGAATTGATCCAACTAATCCATTATCCATAGACCAAAGAACCACCTTCCCTACTCTACAAACTACCTCTGAGGGGTCTTGTTGAAAGGCTCATGCTTTTCCTGGCTACATATCTTTGTCTCTATCATTTGTTCCCCAATAGGGGCCTGGCACCAGTCATCCACATATGCAGTCACAAAATAGCTGCAGAAGTCTTTACCTACCAAAAATTATAGGAATCACTGACATAGCTAGAGTTATGGTCACAAATAACATCCCATATCAACTTGTGTTTCAGTGGCTAGAGGGTAGCACAGCAGACAATTATACATGTTCCAGTGATCAAGGGAGGAAACATAGAGAGGTGCGGGGGCGATGCTAGGCTTAAATAAATTCCTGATAATTGCACAGAATCATGCAAAAGTAACAATGAACAAATAGTCTATTTACCGCTATCTATAAATTGTATTTTGTTATTATTATTATTATTATATTACTTACTCTCAAGCTGTGGTAAGGAGGACGATAGAAAGTCTGTGCTGGTAACTGTAAAGTGTGTGTAGGGGCTGAGGAAGAAAATATTGGGGGCAAAGTAAATATAGATGGGGAGGGAGCAGAGGAAAAGGCTATCCCAGAAATAACTGCTGCTGGAGGAAGGAGGGGAGCGCAGGACACTTACAGGAAAAGGAAAAGAGGAAGTAATAGGGAGAACAAGGCACGGGTAGAGAATGCAGAAAAATGATAGAGGGTAAATGAATGTATACAGGCTAATACATGAATACTGAAATATAATATATGCAGTTAAGTTTCATAAAGTAAAAGGGGGTGTTTATATGGAGTGAGGTTACAAAGTGCTGAATTTGCTTTATCTCTTTGTGTGACAATGAAATGAGCAGGGATTAAACCAACCTGCAGTCAAGTTTAGCATTTAAAACTTTTAACTAAACATGTGTTTCCAATTCCTGACTTATAAAGTGGGAATAGAGGGGGATCTTGGATCATGCAAAGAGCCAGCGTACCCAAACCTAAGATGGCTGCCAGACAGGTAATGAAAGTGACCAAAAGGTTCCTACTGGTCCCAGCCCCAGCAGCTGTAATGAAACACCTATGTTGTCTTTTTTTTTTTTTTTTTTTAACACTCACCACTTAATAAGCAATTGAAGATTTACCAATGCACCCAGCAACCTATTCAACTCAGGCTGCAGTATTTATCTAAACTATCATCACATCCCTACGCAATCCTGTAGGTTAGTGGTTCCCAAACTTTATTGAATCACGGCGCCCTAAAGTAAGAGCATATTTTTCTTGGAAACCCTGAGCCCAAAGTTTATTTGGATAATCAGCAAAAAAATAAATTAAGTAAATTGTGCTTACCTGCTGTCACACACCAGAGGCAGCGGCCGCCGCGCTTACCCCTGCGTGTCTGCTGGTCCGTCTGGCGGCCCCCGCCTCCGGCGGTCGTCGGGTCCCGGCGTCTGGCTGGCGCTGCTCCCGGCGGTTCCCCGGAGTGTGGGCGCCGCCAATGCACCCGGCGTCACGTGGGCGGGGAGCGGGTGGCGTCACAGAACCGCTCCACCAATCCTGTTAGGGCGGGAGATTCAAAACCAGACGCCGGGCAGAGCCCCGGCGCCTGAGTATCGTCGCTTTTCCAGAGGTGATCTCCAGTGCTCCTGTGACCGCCGTGCTATCTCCTAGAGTTTCCAGCATCCAGTTAACTTTCCCAGCATATCGTTCTGCTCGCTCACCAAGTCTCCAGTGTATTTAAACAGCGTTCACAAGTTCTTCAATCATCAGCGTCTTTGAACATTGCGTACAAAATCTTCAGTGCCTTTTATCATCGCTCACAAGTTTTTCATTCATTAGTGTCTTTATCATCGCTCACAAGTTCTTCATTCATCAGTGTCTTTAAACATCGCTCACAAGTTCTTCAATCATCAGCGTTTTTAAACATCGCTCACAAAATCTTCAGTGTCTTTAAACATCGCTCACAAGTTCTTCAATCATCAGTGTCTTTAAACATCGCTCACAAGTTCTTCAATCATCAGTGTCTTTAAACATCGCTCACAAGTTCTTCACTCATCAGTGTCTTTAAACATCGCTCACAAGTTCTTCAATCAGTGTCCTTTAACATCGCTCACAAGTTCTTTAATCATCAGTATCTCTAAAACATCGCTCACAAAATCTTCAGTGTCTTTAAACATCGCTCTCAAGTTCTTCAGTCATCAGTGTCTCTAAAACATCGCTCACAAATTCTTCAGTGTCTTTTAACATCGCTCACTAGCTCTTCATTCACCAGTGACTTTAAACATCGCTCACAAATTCTTCAGTGTCTTTCACCTTCGCTCACAAGTTCTTTATTTATGTATCTCTAAACATCGCTAACAAATTCTTCAGTAGCCTTTGACATTGCCCATCAGTCCTTTTTCTTCCATGTGTTGCTGTATTGCTCCCTTCCCTAAATAAAGTTCTTCAGCATTTTTTCATCAAACATAATTGTCAGAGTCCTGTATGAGGAAAACCTATATCCGGCCTTCTCTGCTCCGACCCAGCTGTGGTTCCTCTTCCTGACCATCGGAGGAGTCCCCGAGTTCACAACACTCCCAATCCAGGTCAGTGACAGTATACTCAGGCCCCATGGACCCGGGGGATCGGAACCCAGAGGCAAGCGCCATCCAGGACTTGGTTTCCCGAGTTCAGAGTCAGGAGATGCAGTATCTCCAGGAATTATCCGGCCGGCTGGATCAAATTCAGGCTTCTCTGGCTTCAGTAGTTCCGGCTCCAGCTCCAGTGCCTGCTCCAGTGGTTGTCCCTAGTAATGTTCAATCCTTGTCTGGAACTAGGTCACGCCTTCAGCTTCCCACTCCCTCTCGCTATAATGGGAATCCAAAGAATTGCTGTGGTTTTCTCAACCAATGCGAGGTGTATTTTGAACTTCTTTCGCACAACTTCCCCACGGATCGGTCCAAGGTGGCGTACATTATTTCCTTGCTGGAAGGTTCAGCGTTGGATTGGGTGTCACCATTGTGGGAGCGATCTGACCCTTTGGTTTCTAGTAACACCAATTTAATTGCGTCATTTCGAAGGATCTTTGATGAACCCGGCAGAACGACCGCTGCTTCTTCAGACTTGCTCCGAGTCCGACAAGGATCCCGTTCAGTGGAGCAGTATGTGATTAATTTCCAGACCATAGCTTCAGAACTACGCTGGAATAATGATGCTCTCAGGGCTGCTTTTTGGAAAGGGCTCTCCGACCGCCTAAAGGACGAACTGATCACTAGGGATCTGCCAGATTCCTTAGAACAGTTGATCTCACTCTGTGTAAAGGTGGATCTTCGCATGCAGGAACGAGGTGGCGAACGCAGTCGGTCAGATCGATCCAGATTCCGGTCTCTCCCGTCTAAGCAAATGGTTACTCCAGGTCCAGACGAACCCATGCAAATCAATCGATCTCGGCTGTCCCCGGAAGAACGACAGCGACGTCGTGAGGGTAGACTCTGCCTCTACTGTGGAGCCGCGGATCATTTTCTCAAGTTCTGCAAGTCCCGTCCGGGAAACGGGCAGTCTTAGCTTGTTCCGGAGGAGTCGAGTTAGGAATTACATCTAAACCTTCTCCGACAGTGGACTGTTTACTCTCCGTGTCTCTGTTTCCTGAGTCAATAGCCAAACCTGTTAAAGCTTTGCTGGACTCTGGGGCTGCAGGGAATTTTGTTTCCCTTTCTTGTTTCCAGAACTTAGGTTTACAGTTACAGTCTGTCAAACGACCTATTACGTTGACCGCCATTAATGGTACCCAAATTTCTAATGGTCTTATTACCAGTCGCACAGTGCCAATCAAGCTGCAGGTGGGAGCTCTGCATCAATAACATCTGGAGTTCCTAGTGATTCGGGAGATGCCCCACGAACTGTTTCTAGGTCTTCCTTGGCTTAAAATTCACAAACCTCACGTTGACTGGAAGTCGTCACAAATACTGTCCTGGAGTTCTTTTTGTCATTCTAATTGTCTCACTCTTGTCTACCCGCTCCGGGTATCTTCCAAGTCGGATGTAGAGCTCATTCCGGAGGTCTATCAGGAGTTCACAGACGTCTTTTCGGAACAGGCGGACGATCAGTTACCACCCCATAGACCCTGGGACTGTCCCATTGAGCTCATCCCAGGGGACGTACTTACCCCTTGTCATTACCCGAGACCCAAGCTATGTCATACTACATCAAGTCTAATTTGCTGAAAGGATTCATTCGCCCCTCTACCTCCCCGGCGGGAGCAGGTTTCTTTTTTGTGAAGAAGAAGGACGGAGGGTTAAGACCATGTATTGACTATCGGGGCTTAAACGATATCACCGTTAAGAACAAATACCCTTTGCCGCTCATCACGGAGCTATTTGATAGGGTTCGCGGAGCCCACGTCTTCACTAAGCTCGATTTAAGAGGAGCTTATAAATTGATACGCATCCGACAGGGGGACGAATCGAAGACGGCCTTCAATACCAGGGACGGGCATTATGAATATTTGGTAATGCCGTTTGGCCTCAGCAATGCCCCTGCCGTTTTCCAGGGATTTGTAAATGACATATTCCGAGATATGTTATACCTAAGCGTAGTGGTATATTTGGATGACATTCTGATATTTTCTAAGAATCTCACAGAGCACAGAGTACAGGTCAAGGAAGTACTTTTTCGCCTACGAAAGAATCATCTCTACGGCAAGATTTCTAAATGTACCTTTGAGGTCCCTTCAATTCCATTTCTTGGCTATGTCATCTCAGGTACGGAGCTCCGTATGGATCCGGAAAAACTCACTGCCATTCGGGACTGAACTCAGCCTCTCTCCTTGAAAGCGGTACAAAGATTTCTGGGTTTTGCAAATTACTACCGGAAATTCATAAAGGGATTCTCTACCATTGTGGCACCTATTACTGCCCTAACCAAAAAGGGGTCTGACCCAAGTCATTGGTCTTCTGAAGCTGTAGCAGCGTTCGCCCGGTTGAAAGCAGCCTTTATGTCCGCTTCGGTACTCCAGCAACCAAATTTTTCAAAACCATTCTTCTTGGAGGTCGATGCTTCCTCGGTAGGCATCGGTGCCGTGCTTTCCCAGTACTCCTCTGATGGGAAGTTACATCCATGTGGTTTCCATTCTCGCAAGTTCTCTCCCGCTGAACGGAACTACACCATTGGAGACCAGGAACTTTTGGCGATAAAATCTGCCCTAGAAGAATGGAGGTACTTAAACATCTAATTACGATTTACACCGATCACAAGAACTTGCTGTATCTCAAGACGGCCCAGTGCTTGAATCCTTGTCAAGCTAGATGGGCGCTCTTCTTCACGCGTTTCTCGTTCATCATTAAGTACCGGGCCGGGACTTTTAACACTAAGGCTGATGCTCTATCTCGTTCCTTAACGGCCTCGGATGAAAGAAAATTCAGTTGAAAAGGCTTTGATCCTCAGTCCAGTCTCTATTTCGGCAGCTCCTACCGCTCTGGGTCCTCCTCCTGGGAGAATGTCTGTACCAGCTAAATTTCGACCGAAGTTGCTGCAGTCGGCTCATATCTCCAAGTTTTCCGGTCATCCTGGAGTTCAAAAAATGTGGGAATTTCTACGAAGGTCATACTGGTGGGACACTATGAAGAAGGATATACAGGATTATGTCAACTCATGTCCTCAATGTGCTCAGCACAAAACTCTTCGTCTGCCTCCTGTGGGGTTGCTTCATCCACTGTCCATTCCTAAGAGACGTTGGACCCATATTTCGATGGACTTTATTATTGAATTACCCTTCTCCAAGGGTCATAATACCATCTGGGTGATTATTGACCGCTTTTCTAAAATGGCACATTTTATTCCATTGACCGGGTTACCGTCAGCTCCCAAGTTGGCTTTATTATTCATTCGTGAACACTTCAGCCTGCACGGGTTACCTCAGGAGATAGTCTCTGATCGGGGGGTGCAGTTCACGGCAAGGTTCTGGAGGGCCCTCTGTTCTGCCTTACAAATAAAGCTCAAGTTCTCATCTGCTTACCATCCTCAAACCAATGGGCAAACTGAACGCGTCAATCAAGATTTAGAGACTTTTCTCCGCGTTTATCTCTCTCCTTCGCAAGACAATTGGGTGGAACTGTTACCCTGGGCCGAGTTTGCCCATAATCATCTGTACCACTCCTCCACTGGTGAGTCTCCATTCTTCATTAATAATGGATTCTATCCTCAAGTTCCAGAATTACCCATCTGTCCTCCGGAAGATGTCCCTGCTGCAGCCTCTACTCTCCGGCACTTCAGTCAAATCTGGAGTAGGGTTCATGCTAACCTCAAGAAAATCTCCGGCCGCTACAAGTTCTTTGCGGATAGGAAGCGACGGGCAGCTCCCCAATACAAAGTGGGTGACAGGGTATGGCTCTCTACCCGCAATCTCCGTTTAAGAGTGCCTGCTATGAAGTTTGCTCCAAGGTTCATTGGCCCTTACCCAGTGTTGCAAGTCCTGAACCCGGTTGTCTGCAAATTGGGATTGCCTTCCCACTTTCGGGTACCAGATTCTTTCCATGTCTCTCTTCTTCGTCCTCTTGTTTTGAATCGGTTCCATTCAGAATCTCCTAGGCCAACCTCTGTAGAGACTGAAGCTGGAACGGAATTTGAAATTAAAGCTATTCTTGACTCTCGTTATCTTCACAAGAATCTACAGTATCTGGTAGAATGGAAAGGTTATGGTCCTGAGGAGAGGAGCTGGGTCAAAGCTGCTGAAGTCACGGCTCCCCGACTAGTGCGGATCTTCCATTCCAGACATTCAACAAAGCCCGGGAAGTGTCCGGGGGCCACTCCTGGAGGAGGGGGGTACTGTAACACACCAGAGGCAGCGGTCGCCGCGCTTACCCCTGCGTGTCTGCTGGTCCGTCTGGCGGCCCCCGCCTCCGGCGGTCATCGGGTCCCGGCGTCTGGCTGGCACTGCTCCTGGCGGTTCCCCGGAGTGTGGGCGCCGCCAATGCACCCGTCGTCACGTGGGCGGGGAGCGGGTGGCGTCACAGAACCGCTCCACCAATCCTGTTAGGGCGGGAGATTCAAAACCAGACGCCGGGCAGAGCCCCGGCGCCTGAGTATCGTCACTTTTCCAGAGGTGATCTCCAGTGCTCCTGTGACCGCCGTGCTATCTCCTAGAGTTTCCAGCATCCAGTTAACTTTCCCAGCATATCGTTCTGCTCACTCACCAAGTCTCCAGTGTCTTTAAACAGTGTTCACAAGTTCTTCAATCATCAGCGTCTTTGAACATTGCTCACCAAATCTTCAGTGCCTTTTATCATCGCTCACAAGTTTTTCATTCATCAGTGTCTTTATCATTGCTCACAAGTTCTTCATTCATCAGTGTCTTTAAACATCGCTCACAAGTTCTTCAATCATCAGCGTCTTTAAACATCGCTCACAAGTTCTTCAATCATCAGTGTCTTTAAACATCGCTCACAAGTTCTTCAATCATCAGTGTCTTTAAACATCGCTCACAAGTTCTTCAATCATCAGTGTCTTTAAACATCGCTCACAAGTTCTTCAATCATCAGTGTCTTTAAACATCGCTCACAAGTTCTTCAATCTTCAGTGTCCTTTAACATCGCTCACAAGTTCTTTAATCATCAGTATCTCTAAAACATCGCTCACAAAATCTTCAGTGTCTTTAAACATCGCTCACAAGTTCTTCAGTCATCAGTGTCTCTAAAACATTGCTCACAAATTCTTCAGTGTCTTTAAACATCGCTCACAAGTTCTTCAATCATCAGCGTCTTTAAACATCGCTCACGAATTCTTCAGTGTCTTTAAACATCGCTCACAAGTTCTTCAATCATCAGCGTCTTTAAACATCGCTCACGAATTCTTCAGTGTCTTTTACCAGCGCTCACAAGTTCTTTATTTATGTATCTCTAAACATCGCTAACAAATTCTTCAGTAGCCTTTGACATTGCCCACAAGTTCTCTTTCTTCCATGTGCTGCTGTATTGCTCCCTTCCCAAAATAAAGTTCTTCAGCATTTTTTCATCAAACATAATTGTCAGAGTCCTGTATGAGGAAAACCTATATCCGGCCTTCTCTGCTCCGACCCAGCTGTGGTTCCTCTTCCCGACCATCGGAGGAGCCCCCGAGTTCACAACACTCCCAATCCAGACACCTGCCATCCTTAGGTTCAGTTATGTGGCTTTGGACAGGCTTGCATGTCTGTTCGTGCACATATTTTATGACTGGAAGACACCAGTACTGGTTTTGCTTATCACAATAAGCATAATTTGATTTCCCTTGGCACTGCTGCAAGTGCCCTGTGACTCCCCACACCCAGTTTGGGAACAACTGTTATAAGTTGTACCCTACTCCCAAGCATCTGTCAATCTAGCACTCAACAGAAATAATAAGCCTGAATAAACTAAACACCCTGAACAAACTAGGCTCGTATATACTTTGTCTTCACATCTAGAAACATAGAAACATAGAATTTGACGGCAGATAAGAACCACTTGGCCCATCTAGTCTGCACATTTTTTTTTATCCTTTAGGTAATATCAACCCTTTTTGAATCTTAATTCTTTGTAAGGATATTCATATGCCTATCCCAAGCATGTTTAAATTGCTCTACAGTCTTAGCCTCTACCACCTCTGATGGGAGGCTATTCCACATATCCACTACCCTTTCTGTGAAATAATTTTTCCTTTCCTTTGGATCCTGTAAGTTGTTTGAGTTAAGATATTCCACAACTCTTTCTTTTAGTAGTTTTTCCATTACTTTCCCTACTACTGATGTAAGGCTTACTGGTCTGTAGTTACTTGCTTCTTCCTTGCTTCCACTTTTGTACAGTGGAACTACATTCGCTCTTTCCCAGTCCTCTGGAATGGCACCTGTACTTTACATAGTGGTCTCTTTAACTGTAACCACACTATCTACAGGAAAAATTACATAGTAACATAGTATCTAAGGTTGAAAAAAGACAATTGTCCATCGAGTTCAACCTATTTGTGGTCTCCTATAAAGGATTATTTTGTATAAAATTTTGACTGATGTTGATGACTGCCGTTACGTTTTACCCCTCTTTTTTATAATAACCATAGTGCGTGACTATGCCCCGTAACCCTGGATATCCTTATCCATTAGGAATTTATCTAACCCATTATTAAAGGTGTTGACTGAGTCGGCCATTACAACTCCCTCAGGCAGAGAATTCCAAACACGTATCGTCCTTACCGTAAAAAAGCCTTTACACCGTATTGTGTGGAATCTCCTCTCCTCTAACCTGAGCGAGTGTCCACGAGTTCTGTGTTGATCTAACCAAAAACAGGTCCTGCGCAAGATCTGTGTATTGTCCCCTTATATATTTGTAGATGTTGATCATGTCCCCTCTTAATCTCCTCTTTTCCAGTGTAAACATGCCTAGTCTTGCAAGCCTTTCCTCGTATTCCAGCGTCTCCATACCCTTAATTAGTTTGGTCGCCCGCCTCTGAACCTTTTCTAGCTCCAGGATATCCTTTTTGTAGTATGGTGCCCAGAATTGTACACAGTATTCAAGGTGTGGCCTCACAAGTGACTTATATAACGGGAGTATAATACTCTCGTCCCTAGCATCAATTCCCCGTTTTATGCATGCTAATATCTTATTAGCCTTCTTTTCTGCAGTCCTACTTTGGGTACTACTGCTTAGTTTGCTATCTATGAGGACACCTAAGTCCTTTTCCAGTACAGAATCCCCTAATTTTACCCCATTTAGTAGGTAGGTGTTATTTTTGTTCTTGTTACCACAGTGCATTACCTTACACTTGTCTGTATTGAAGCGCATTCTCCATTTCGCTGCCCAAGCTTCTAATTTAACTAAGTCGTTCTGAAGCGACTCAGCATCCCCCTCCGCATTTATAACTTTACACAATTTGGTATCATCTGCAAAAATTGACACCATGCTCTCTAGACCTTCTGTTAGGTCGTTAATCAAAATATTGAACAATAGCGGTCCTAATACTGAGCCTTGCAGCACACCACTTAGCACTTCAGTCCAATTTGAAAAAGATCCATTAACCACAACGCGCTGCTCCCTATTATCTAACCAGTTTTTGACCCAAGTGCATATTGTGCTTACTAGCCCTGTTTCTTGTAGCTTGTAGATAAGTCTCATGTGTGGTACAGTGTCGAATGCTTTGGCAAAATCTAAAAAGATTACATCCACCTCTTTACCCTGATCTAGGTTTGCGCTCCTGTTTCATAAAAGCCAAGTAAACCCTTAAAAAGAAAATAATAAACCTAACAGCTAGCCCATAATCCATGAAGGTAGAAATAGATTTATAAGAATAGTTGCATGACATTAGTAACAAATAACTGACCTAGTTTAAGAGAAAATACTGACTTGACTAGAGCTTTAAGTTTCTTTGAGCAGTTCTTAACAAAGTTACCCTTTTTCTCACATTCCATACAAGGCCTCCGGGGAATGGAGGTATTGTTTCTTCTCTTATATGAATACCTCCTGGAACAGATTTAAAGACTGTAGGAGAAACGGAGGACTATGACAAACCACACTCTTTTCTCCTTACCCCGAATATTATGTTAATTTTAATAGAAACCTGTATAGTTGACTCCTAAGGTTCAGAAGTAGGGTAAAAGACTAAACTCTCTTTATTAGGATCGGAGACACTTAAGTGCTACTGTTTGTGAAGGGCTGGATCATTGTAGCTATAATCTGTAGCCCTACAATAGAATTCTGCCATGCATTCTCCAGGGGTTTAACAGCTTTGCTTAAGAAAATGAAGCTTCAATTCTGCTTATGCTAATTCTGCATTGTATGAAAGCCTTAATGCTTAATAGAAAAATCTACAGATAAGTGGAATGCAAGCTGAACATCAAGACACACACTCTTTCTTCTTCTGTAGGCGATTATCTTAATTTTATACTAAAGCAGAATTTGCAAACTCTTGAATATTTTTAAGCAGCTTATGGTCGGTCCACTGAGATCGAGCTAGCTGGTTTACCTAGGACTCCATGACCAAAGCTAGGGAAGAAAAATTAGTTCAAAACTTAATGCTCTTAGGCCATGTGTGTCAAAACCTGGACTTAGTTGGCCAAAATGTGATCTGGACATGTTATTCGAGTAGTTTTTAGTACTGTCACAATATAATGTCAGACTATGAACAACCCTTTCTGTAAAACACCAAAAAAACAAGCTCTTCTCCTATAGCAATGTCATTACCATTAGGGGTGTATATTCTCAAAAGAATTCTGTTGCCCCAGGACTTTTCAACACCTGTTTTAGGTGTTATTGGAAGAGGTCAGAAAATAAACACATATAGGAGGAGACAAAGTAAGATACTACTAGGTCAGGGAGCATATCAATAATGTACATAATGTACAGTACATGCTAGACAAGAATTAGGTATCAGGTCAGATATCAGTGTAAAAAAAAAATCAGAAGAAAATCAATTAAAACAGACACTAAGGCCAGGACGGGCAGCGAGTGACAAGGCAGAGTCAAGCACAAGGCAAAAGTTCAGGGATGTCAAACACAAATCCTGGTCAAGGATTCAGGCTAGGCTGGTATATAGCATATAGTAACTAGTCATACAGAACAAGAAACAATAATGGGCAAAATGACTATGGATCAGACCTTATTAAAGGGAAGGCAAAGGCCAATCAGGAGACTTGAAGGAGTCAATTAACTACACACTGATCAACATCTCTGCAACTTTTAAGAAATATGCAGCAGCTGGTGGGATATATAAGCCATGCTGATTGGATATATGTGCCTTTAATTTAGAACCATAACATAAGTTTTGTCTTTAGGGTGAGCCAGACAGAATTTTACAGGACCAGGAAGTACAACCAATTCTTTAGAAAAACTGTACTAGGATGCCCAGAACACAAGATTATGGTAATCAATGAAATATATATATTTTTTTTTAAGTTCACTGAATCAGTCACAAGGATCAATAAAGGTGATTTTTCCATAGCTCAATAAAAAATTAGAAAGAATACAGGATCATAATTTGTAATTATTAAAAATGTAACACAATTAATAGTGTAGTAATAATAGTGTAGTACTGATTAACGCAATGTAAGCCTCACAGATAACTTAAAGTGTCCTCTAAATCATCCTGAGCATAAAATTTTACGAACACCACCACTTGCCAACAAGTAGAAATATGTATTTGGTTTGTCCTATCAGCTGTGCTAAGAACCTTCAATTCCCCAAATTTACTTTCCTATACTGGAGAGGTATTTCTGAAACCACTAGGGCTCTAGTAATAAACCCCCATCCCAAAGTTCACCAGATTATGAGAGAAAGGAGTTGTGTTAATGGATGGTGTGGGGAAAAATTACCCCTATTCCAGGGAGTGGTGCTAACTGTAGGACTGAATCGCATACTTGACTTACTTACAGCACATTACATGTGTAAAGCAACTTAGATTGTCCCTTTTTCTCAGTAATGCCACTGTAGTAGACTGCATTTATTTGTGAGTGTTCGTGTACATATAAGGCAACAGAAATAGAAAATGGTAAACAAAAAATGATGGAAAATTTGTTGGAAGCATATGCCAGCCAAGATAGCTGCCTCACCTTCTGCATGCTCCTGATCATCTCCATAAAACTGCTTAAATTCACCACAACTGACCTATGAATCATCATAAATATCCAAGGACTTGCCTTTAACTTGTACTGCTCTACATGGACAGCTCATCAAAACCAATGGATTTCATTCCTACGCTGAGATACACACTGGATTGAAACCTCTGCATCTCTCCACTGAGAAGTCCTTCAGTTTGGAATCTACTGTACTCTGCATTGGACATCCCAGACATGCTACTGTGGAATACAACCTATATTTGGCTCTATCCAGCCCCTCACTTAGACATCATTCACCTCTGTTCTCTGAACAACAAATAACTCTGACTTCTTGCATTAATCAATTAATATACACTATATTCAGGCTCTGAATTGCTGAAGGGTCACTGTTCATTTCAAATTGCAGGAGCCATTCCCCAGGAAACATGTTATCACTACCCCCACAAGAAATCTACTTCAAAGGCCGCTCACACTGAGATTTTTCACACCTACACAATACGAATTGTATTCTAACACCTTTCCACCTGCTTTGTCCTGGAATAATTGACTAAATCAGCAACATAAAAAGCAAAGTTATTTTATTTATCACTTGTTTCAAATATACCCATTGGATTAAAGAGCAGCAATAGGTTATAGCAATAATGATTATAGCGATTACAACCCAAGATGGCACCACAGATGGCTGCCTCAGAGCTATGCAGCTCAGCCAATATACTTGTTTTCCCTCCTGCCCTTGTCTACAGCAACAGTGACCAAATACAGCAGGGAAGCCCTTCTAAGTTGGAGAGCTCCCGTGGTGCTTACCCCGTGTTCGCGCCCATCGGCGAGTGGATCAGCTGCACTTGCAGCTCTCACTGCCCTGTGTGGCAGGGATGTAGACGTTGTGGACACAGAAGTGGATAACCGAGCGGCCACGGCCCCCAGCAGCCCGGGCGGCGACAGCCAGCGGCCCCCGGAAAGAGAGTAAGAGAGACCCTCGTGTCGCCCCTAGTAGAAGGACCTGGGCTCAGAGGAGAGGCTGTCATGCAGGTGCCCTAGTGAGGTGATGGCCGTGGGGGGCACTGGTCTGCACTTCCCGCGATCCTGCTCTCGAATGTGCGCTCACTGGCAAACAAGTTTGACAAACTGTCATTCCTTCTGGGCAGCGCAGGGTCAGGCATTACAGGGTCATCCGTTCTCTGCCTTACGGAGACGTGGCTGGACAACCATATTGCGGACAACCCTATGTCTCTGCAGGGCTTCGGTCTCTTCAGAGCCAATCGCTCCAATGATCTCTCAGTAAAAACGAAGGATGGTGGCATCTGCTTCTACATCAATGACAGATGGTGCACCAATGTCACAATCCTAGGCAAATCATGTAGCCCTCACCTGGAGATGCTAAGTATCAACTGCAACCCCTTCTACCCCCCCCCCTCCCCGGGAATTTGCCTCAATTGCCCTTATGGGAGTGTACATTTCCCCCCCTCGCCTGCATGAACAGAGCCCTGCACCATCATGACGAAAGAGAACAGGATCTGGTGGGAAGTCACCACACTAGAAAAGTACTTAGAGGTAAATTTGATACCAAAAGGGTTAAAAATTGTTACACCACCCTCCTTTGAAGCTACTAATGAAGGCTTCAGGGAAGAATGGAATAAGACTCTGGATGCATGCTCCAAATCTCTGATTAAATTAATAATCAGAGAAAGGGGCAGCACCCTGAAACAATTGAACCATGAAATTAATGAATTACACTCCTTAGTACATCCCTATAAGGAATTGGAGGATTTTCAGGTGTATGAGGAGCTCTTACAAAAAAAATCACAAAGATTACAAAAGAACTAATAAAAAGAAAAAGTACCAAAGGGGTGTGTTAAGTACCCAAGAAGAAATAAAGGGGACACCAAAAGCACAAGCAAAAACAGAGATCACCAGAAAATCATTACAGAAAACAGATTTACGGTTAGGAAGAACTCCGTTATGGCATAACCCTAATAGGAGATATAAAAATAGAAATTGATCTCCTTTTAAGTTCAGCAATGGTCCTAATTATAATAGTAGGAGGGATCATATTAGTAGAACCAATTATCATCAACAGAGATCAAGTAGATATGTACCAAGGAGGGACTACAATGATGCAAACAATCATGAGTATTGGGAAACTAATCAATATTTTGGGAGACCCCCGAAAATCACGAAACTGGCAAAATCAAACCAAAAATGGTTATAGTCCAACACACTCTAATAGATTTGAAGGACTAGAGATAGATGATTCAGGGACCCCAAATTATTTTAACACCTCTTTTTTAGAGTGGGATCTCAAACCATCAGGAAGGAACAAGATGTTAAAACACATTCAAAATCCTATAGGGGTAAGAGAGCTGGAAAATAGAAAAAGGAAAAAAACGCGTTTGAGTAATGCACATCCTTTAGAGGATCAATCAATAGATAAGACAGTACACCTACAAATGAGGGTGTTACTAACCCTATAGTAGAAACCAACATTTTTAATTTATCGAAAAAAGAACTATCCATGAAACACAGGTTTTACAAAAGGGATGAAAGTTTGCCCCTTCAAGTCAACCTAAAGGTTTTGATTTGTTTTCAGATGTGCAAAAATTCATGCGCAAATTAACTATAAAACGTTTTTTTCCTTAATAAAGAAAAAGAAACTCCACACCCAGAGAAAACCAATGAAGTAATACAAGTTTTAGCACCCCTTCCACATTTAACCCTACGTTCTGTAAAGGGAGTTGTGTCGATGTTTTTAACAAAGTCGTAACGGAGGAAATAGAAAAAAAGTGGTTAACACTAAGAGCAATGTAAATAAACAGAGTAATTTGAATCTTAGTAAAAAACAGTTCTCCGCACTAAAAACTTTGCGAGAGGATGAATCAATTGTTATTAAGCCTGCAGATAAGGGTGGAGGGGTGGTCCTTATGGACAAGGTGGTATATGTTGATAAAATTTACAATTGTGTGATGTTATATATAAAAAACTTAAAGGTGATCCCACTTTGAGGATTATAAAAGAATTGAGGGAACTCACTACTAAAGCGTTAAATTTGAAAACAATCATACAAATGGAATTCGATTATATCAATATTACGGATCTATCAGTACCATCGATATATGTTTTACCGAAAGTCCATAAGGACCCCCTCCACCCACCAGGCAGACCAATTATCTCGGGGTGCAATAGCATAAATCTATCAGCCTTTATAGATTTTTTATCTGCAGCCTTTGGTACAGTGCACTAGAGCATATCTAAAGGACACTCGCAATATTTTGCACAAATTATCCCTATATGAATGGTGTGAGGGTGATTACTTATGCACTGCCGATGTAGGATCCCTATACACCATCATAGAAAAGGGTATAGCTGCTGTTTCCCACTTTTTAAATTTGAGTACATTGGGAGCAGATCTAAAACAATTCATTTTACAAAGTATAAATTTAATTTTAACCAACAATTATTTTATATTTGAAGGTTCTTTTTATTTACAGAGGACAGGCACTGCCATGGGCACCAGGTACGCCCCCAGCTAAGCCAACCTGTTTATGGCCCACTGGGAGGAACAGATAGTGTTCAGTGGTGGCCGGCTGGGGATGAGCCTGGTGCTCTGGCAGCATTTTATAGATGACATTATTTTTGTATGGAGAGGTGATCTGGAAAATTTAGCTTGTTTATGTGGCACGTTGAATGCAAATAATGCTTTATTAAAATGACTTTTGACTTAAGCCAAGTAAATATACACTTTTTGGATTTTGAAATATATGTTGATGCTGGAACTTTAAAAACTCGGACATTTAGAAAGGCAACCGACTCAAATAGCTTTATTGATATTTCGAGCCAACATCACCCTAATTGGCTGGAATCCATCCTCTTCAGCCAGTACATACGAATTAGACAAAATTGCACTGACAATATGGTACAACAGCAGGATGATCTATCGGAAAGATTCAGGGCAAAAGGGTATTCCATAAATATGCTGAATAGGGCTAGAGCAAGGGTCGACAACATAGAAAGAACTGACCTATTAAAAATTGAAAGTCGGAATGGAGTAAAGGACGATAATAACAAATTTCAATGGGCTTTTTTGAGTCAATTTAATGCAAAACATAAACAAATAGAAACAATTTTTAGCAATAACTGGAAATTATTAAATCAAGACCCTTTGTTGGGAAAAGTCATACCAGATAAGCCTCTATTTATTTACAGAAAAGCACCATCACTACAAAATCAATTCGTGAGAAGCAGTGTGGAGATTAACCCTAGACAAGGTATTAGAACTAAGGGGTTCTACCGCTGTGGAGATTGTTTGATGTGCAAAACTGTAAAACTTAAAGACAAAAAAATTATTAATTTAGTCATTAATGGTAGGCAAGTGGAAATAAAAGATTTCATTTCATGCAATTCTAGAAACGTTATATATGCTCTGGAATGTTCATGCGGTTATTTCTATGTGGGAAAACCCACAAGGAGTCTAAAAGTAAGAGCAGCAGAGCATATTTATAACATACGTAAAGGACTACTTACTCACACTGTTTCAGCCCATTTCAAAGAATGTCATGAGTCTAAGGAGTGCAAAATAAAAGGTTTTTGGGGTCTACAACAAATACAACCCCATTGGAAAAATAGAAATATAGAGAAACGATTATCTCAAGCAGAGATGTAGTAGATCTACCATTTAGGTACCCTTGTTCCCAAGGGACTAAATGGGGATTTTGAGTTAAAATGCTCCTTAAACTTAAATATCTCTAATTTGATTATTTGAGTACCTTTTTGATATGCATTTCCTTATGACTCTGCACATATACCTGTTTTAACTATCTGACTTTGTGTATTTGTCTGTTTTAATTATGTGGCTTTTTGGTTGTTTTTAACTATGTGTCTCCTATTTTTGGGGTGCTATATTACTTTTTATATGGACAATTGTGTACCATATCCCCGCTGGAACGCACTAGTAGAAAAGCGGTTGGTCTGTGGAATGCAAGCTCATTGTTAGCACTATTTCCGGGAGTAAGAGGAGACTTTTGAGTGTGACTCCTGCCATTGAGATGACCACTTCCGGTCGATGGAACGCATCAGCCGTGAGTGGAACGCACGGCCATTCCGGATGTAGTATGACTTCCGGATTGAGATGACAACTTCCGGTCGGTGGAACGCATCAGCCGCGAGTGGAACGCACAGCCATCCCGGATGTAACTTGCTTCTTTGTACTGCGCCGGTGCGGACACTTGGGAGCCGATTAGCGACGATTCAGTTCAGGTGATATGTGTATTAGTTAGGGTATAAAGAGGGAGCTAGGGTGAGCAGTTTAAACGCTTCTGACGAAGGACAAATATGCCTGAAACGCGTTAAGCGTACTGCTCTCCCTATTTACACCATCCCATTGAAAGGCTGTTTTGGAAATCCTGCACTGCTATCTTGTTCCGGAACTTAGTACATTTAACCCAGATACACCAGGGGATTTTGAGGATTCTCTAATTCGTTGCTGTTATTGCCAGAAAGGGATTCTTGATATGCGCTTTTTATCTACTATGTTTGTAAGTGTGTTATAGTATTAAACTTCAGTGTTTTAAATGATCATTTGCACTATGATATTTTTAATTGTGTTCCCCTTTATGAGCTAAAACTTGGCTCTTGTATATACAAAGGGGACACAGTTTGTTACAGATTGTATGCAAAGGAATAAGTTGGAAACACAACCAGACAATTGTGAAGTTGATACATCTGAAAAGACGGTATTGTTCCTCCTTGTTTATAACTTTGTGGTGAACTAAGGGTGAACTGGTTTATCTGTGGAGCGCTTGTAAACTATTTCTTACTTTCTTTGAAATTGCGATTGCATATCCGACATAGAACAAAAACACCTAGACTCTCTGCTTATAGTGCTGGGCGACTTCAACAGAACTAACCTGAACAAGGAGCTAAGTACAAACAACAAGTCACGTGTCCCACTAGGGAAGGGCGCACCATTGACCACTGCTACTCTACCCTCAAGTCTGCCTTCCAGTCTATCCCGCATACGGCATTCGGCCTATCTGACCACTGCCTTGTCCACCTACTCCCTACCTATACACAGACGTTGAAAGCGGTTAAGCCTGTCGTCAAGACTGTTGAGAAATGGACCAACAAGGCTAAGATGAAGCTCCAGGCCTGATTCGAATGCACCGAATAGGTGGTCTTTGAAGCCTTGGCAACTGAGCCAAACGACCTGACAGACACTGTCACATCCTACATCAGCTACTGTGAGGACGTGTGTACCTACCAAAACTTACTGCATTTACAACAACAAGCCCTGGTTCAATGCCCAGCTCAGGCAACATCATCGGGCCAAAGAGGAGGCCTGTAACAGCGGTGACAGAGCACTATGCAGCCGAACTCAGAACTCTCTGACTAAAGGAATCAGACTAGCAAAAAAGCGGTTCTCGGACAAGCTGACAAATGATCTATCCACCAATGACCCCGTATCTGTATGGAAAGGAAAGCAATCCATAACCAACTACAAGAGAACATCGAAGTCCACCACCATGCACCAAGACCTAGCAGACGAGCTGAACCACTTTTATTACAGGTTCGCTAGAGAAGTCCCCTGCGACCCAAACAATCACCTTTACGATGCCCCGAACACCGACGGCCAACTCCAGGCACTGCAAGTCGCCCAAGAAGAGGTGGAGGCCCTTTTCAAAAGGGCCAAATCCAGGAAAGCTACGGGTCCTGACGGAGTGTCACCAACTGCCCTAAGAGCATGTGTGGGTCAGCTCGACCCCATATTCACCAAGATCTTCAACAAATCGCTGGAGCTACAGAAAGTCCCTTCCTGCCTCAAGAGGTCCACTATCGTCCCGGTTCCCAAGAAACCCTCTATCACGAGCCTGAACGTCTACAATAGAACCGATTTCTGTGGTCATGAAAACGTTTGAGCTTCTGGTTTTGAACCCCAACTGAACCCTCTACAGTTTGCCTATTGATTGAATCGCTGTGTCTAGGATGCAGTCAATCTGGGCCTACACTACATTCTACAGCACCTACGCGAGAGTCCTGTTTGTCGATTTCAGCTCGGCCTTCAATTCAATCGTCCCCAGCATCCTCCACCCCAAATTACTTCGCCTAGGGGGTCCCAGAAGCTACCTGTTCCTGGATAATAGACTTCCTGACAGATAGGACACAGGTGGTGAAAGCGGGGGAATTCACCTCTCAAGCGTGGTCCATTAGTACAGGGTACCCTCATGGCTGTGTCCTGTCACCCCTGCTCTTCTCCCTGTACACAAATGACTGCACCTCAGAGGCACAATCAGTAAAGATCATCAAATTCGCTGATGATACCACTGTCATCAGCCTCATCAAGGACGGAGACGATCGGCCTATAGACAGGAAGTAGACCTGTTGGCCCAGTGGTGCAGCCACAACAACCTTGAGCTCAACCCCTTCAAAACTGTCAAGATGATAGTGGACTTCAGGAAGAAGTCAGCTAGTGCACCTCCACTAACGATTACTGACAGTGAGGTATTGCTAGTGGACTCCTTCAAGTTCCTATTGACCACAATCTCCCGGGACCTTAAATGGGGTCCAACACTGACGCCACTGACAGGAAAGCGCAGCAGAGGTTGTTCTTCCTCAGGCAACTAAGGAAGTTCAACATCCCACAGAAGCTTCTGCTCCTCTTCTACTCCACAATTGTGGAGTCGGTACTGTGCTCCTCGATACTGGCATGGTACGGCTCCGCCAACGCGAGGGACAGATGCAGGTTACAAAAGGTGGTCAGAACCGCAGAGAAGATCATCGGGCCGACCTTCCCTCAGTCCAGGACCTGTAGCTGTCCAGAGCTAATAAGTGAACAACGAAGATTGAAAAGGACCAGCTACACCCCGGCCACAGCTTGTTTAACTTGCTTCCTTCAGGCAGGCGTTACAGGGACGTCCCCGCCAGGTCCACCAGAAGCCTCAAAAGTTTCTTTCTCCAAGCGGTCACCTGCTGAACTCCTGAACATTGACTGACTAGATGTACATGTAACTCACTTGTGTCCCCCTGGTATACCTATCTGTATGACTTTACTTGCCCCCCTTCCCCCACCTGCTTATCTGTTACCTACTTGGCTGTTGTATAGCAAACCGAAGACAAATTCCTGGTATACGCAAGTATGGCGGCAAGGGCTAAGACTCTGGGGGGGGCGCCCTAGCCTTCACCCCAATACTTACCTTCAGGATGTCGGCAGCTGGTGTTCCGGCACCGGGATTCCGTGTGGTGTCGGGATTCCGGCATCAGTCACATGACCGCCAGCATCCAGACCACCGGGATGTTGACCACATCCCATTTAAACAGACTATTGCACAGCAGTTCCTACACATATATGCATCACATGTGGTATATAATATAGCCAAATAAACAAATATTTTCCCATGTAGTAATACCAGCTTACCCAGCTGTCCCAAAACGGAGCCTTTTCCTCTTCGCAATCTTTCTTTCCTTTCTGGACTGCTCATTTTCTTCCCTTTTGTTTTCTTTCTGGATTTTTCTGTTGAAAAAGGAAAAAAGTTTATTCTGTAGTTAAACAAACAGTAATGTTTGTAGCCATCCAAATGTTATCAGTATAATAGTAGCAAATATTGTAATAATAATGGATGGCTAAGCAGCTAATGATTAGAATAATACAACATTTCTGAAAAATAATTTAACAAACCATGGATCCGCTTTCTAGTTTGCAACCAAGAAAATCATGAGTGTAATGTAAAAATAGGGACAGTTTTAAGATAATAATTTAAAATATTCTGTCATCATACGCTCAAGGACTGATGACTTCAGAGTGCCTGCTTTTGACCAGATAGGATGTAGCCATTCACATTTACAATGTCAACAATCATAATGTCCACACCACAATGTTGTGATGTTGACGTTGTTGAACTGTAGACATACGACATGTCCATACCTGCAGAATGTTGACATGTTCACAAATGCCCCCAGTGCTGCCAGATTTATTTATTTATTTACCAGTTATTTATATAGCGCACACATATTCCGCATCGCTTTACAGAGAATATTTGACCATTCACATCAATCCCTGCCCCAGTGGAGCTTACAATCTATATTCCCTATCACATGTACACACATACACATTCACACTAGGGTTCATTTTGTTAGGAGCCAATTAACCTACCAGTATATTTTTGGATTGTGGGAGGAAACCAGAGCACCCGGAGGAAACCCACGCAACTACAGGGAGAATATACAAACTCCACACAGTTTGGGCCATGGTGGGAATCGAACCCATGACCTCAGTGCTGTGAGGCAGTAATTCTAACCATTACACCATCCGTACTGCCATACACATTATATGCCCCCAGCAGTGCTGCCAGATACACAAATGCCCCCACAGTGCTGCCAGATACACATTATATGCCCCCAGCAGTGCTGTCAGATACACATTATATGCCCCCACAGTGCTGCCAGATACACATTATATACCCCCAGCAGTGCTGCCAGATACACAAATGCCCCCACAGTGCTGCCAGATACACATTATATGCCCCCAGCACTGCAGTATATGCTTGGTGCCTATTTCTTCCCACCCCCTCCCCTTTTATATACATTTTATGCTTAACAACCCCCCCCCCCCCCACCCCTTACAATACATCTTTTTTTTTTATCATGATGCCATGCACTATTTTAACATACTTTTTATGGCGCTGATTGTGGCTAGTGGCTGGATGCTGTTCCTCCAGGAAGTGAGGTTCCTTGGCAAGGGGCAGCGCTGCTCTTTGCATGCTGCGTTCTCTGCTTGCAGGGGCACAGCAGGTGGAGCTGGCCTGGTCCAGCAGATTAGGGAGACGGGGGACAGCCGATGCGCTAATAGCGTTTTAAGGCCAGCTTCTTCATAGCGGCAGCAGCTGGGGGCAGTTACCTCACCTCCCTAAAGAGGGGCTGTGGAGCCTGCCCTGTCACCCCGGATGCCGTCATGTGAAGGGAGGTGGAACCCAGAGGTTCCGTGCACTAGCTGCCCAGGGAGGAGGAGTTAGTGGACAATGCTGCTGCTGCTCTGCTAGCCTAGTAGCCTGGCACTGAGTGCTGTGCAGCTTACCCTCAGCCTGTTCTCTGCCCGGGGTGGCACGGCTGCCTACAGAATTAGCAGGGTCTGCTGGTGCTGGCGCTGTGTGTTACGGGGGGCGATTGCCGTTATCACCCCCTGCTGGATCCACCAGTGGGCTGCGGGCCGGGGAAACTGTGAGCACGGGCCGCAATTGGCTCCCGGGCTGGGCTTTGGACATGCCTGCCTTAAAGAAACAATAAGTAACCAGCCTTTAAAGCTACAGAAGACAATCAAAGATTTTTCTTTTTTTTATCGGATGGTAATTTCTAGGGACAGGCCCAGGGTTTGAAGGTCTGTCCCTGAAAATGTCCCAGTGTCTCAAAGCTAATGAACTACACAGTACAATCTCCATTTCTTTGTATACCAAATTAATTTTAACCATTACTGTTGTCTGCAGTCATTATCAGCTCACTAGAATTGGATGGCTCAGTTCAGGAACCACTGTCTTATGAAGGTTATCCTCAAGAGAGAACAGATGCAGATAATTACTGAATATAACTAGAGTCAGAACTTGTAACCCTGTATACTTATGAGAGAGCTGACAGACAGAGAACATTACTGCAAGGCTGAATACAGATGACAGTTCTGGCGGCTGCTACAATGGTGCGAACAGGAAGATGTGCTGGAGTTGAAAACAGTGTAGGAAGTTGGACTTGGAGCAGGACTGTTAGCTGTAGTGGTGATGAATAAATAAGAATTTACTTACCGATAATTCTATTTCTCGGAGTCCGTAGTGGATGCTGGGGTTCCTGAAAGGACCATGGGGAATAGCGGCTCCGCAGGAGACAGGGCACAAAAGTAAAGCTTTTACAGGTCAGGTGGTGTGTACTGGCTCCTCCCCCTATGACCCTCCTCCAGACTCCAGTTAGGTACTGTGCCCGGACGAGCGTACACAATAAGGGAGGATTTTGAATCCCGGGTAAGACTCATACCAGCCACACCAATCACACCGTACAACTTGTGATCTAAACCCAGTTAACAGTATGATAACAGAGGAGCCTCTGAAAGATGGCTTCCTAAACAATAACCCGAATTAGTTAACAATAACTATGTACAAGTATTGCAGATAATCCGCACTTGGGATGGGCGCCCAGCATCCACTACGGACTCCGAGAAATAGAATTATCGGTAAGTAAATTCTTATTTTCTCTATCGTCCTAAGTGGATGCTGGGGTTCCTGAAAGGACCATGGGGATTATACCAAAGCTCCCAAACGGGCGGGAGAGTGCGGATGACTCTGCAGCACCGAATGAGAGAACTCCAGGTCCTCCTTTGCCAGGGTATCAAATTTGTAAAAATTTACAAACGTGTTCTCCCCTGACCACGTAGCTGCTCGGCAGAGTTGTAATGCCGAGACCCCTCGGGCAGCCGCCCAAGATGAGCCCACCTTCCTTGCGGAATGGGCCTTAACAGATTTAGGCTGTGGCAGGCCTGCCACAGAATGTACAAGTTGAATTTTGTTACAAATCCAACGAGCAATCGACTGCTTAGAAGCAGGTGCACCCAACTTGTTGGGTGCATACAGTATAAACAGCGAGTCAGATTTTCTGACTCCAGCCGTCCTTTAAATGTATATTTTTAAGGCTCTGACAACGTCCAACAACTTGGAGTCCTTCAAGTCGTCTGTAGCCGCAGGCACTACAATAGGCTGGTTCAGGTGAAACGCTGATACCACCTTAGGGAGAAAATGCGGACGCGTCCGCAGCTCTGCCCTATGTCGAATGGAAAATTAAATAAGGGCTTTTATAAAACAAAGCCGCCAGTGCAGATACTCTCCCGGCCGAAGCCAGGGCCAGTAACATAGTCACTTTCCATGTGAGATATTTCAAATCCACATTCTTTAGTGGTTCAAACCAATTGGATTTGAGGAAATCTAAAACTACATTTAGATCCCACGGTGCCACCTTAGGCACCACAGGAGGCTGTATATGCAGTACTCCTTTGATAAAAATCTGGACCTCAGGGACTGAGGCCAATTCTTTTTGGAAGAATATTGATAGGGCCGAAATTTGAACCTTAATAGATCCCAATTTGAGACCCCTAGACAATCCTGATTGCAGGAAATGTAGGAAAACGACCCAGTTGAAATTCCTCCATCGGAGCACTCCGCTGCTCGCACCACGCAACATATTTTCGCCAAATACGGCGATAATGCTTCGCGGTGACTTCCTTCCTTGCCTTTATCAAGGTAGGAATGACTTCTTCTGGAATGCCTTTTCCTTTTAGGATCTGGCATTCAAACGCCATGCCGTCAAACGCAGCCGCGGTAAGTCTTGAAAAAGACAAGGACCCTGCTGAAGCAGGTCCCTTCTCAGAAGTAGAGGCCACGGATCGTCCGTGACCATCTCTTGAAGTTCCGGGTACCAAGTCCTTCTTGGCCAATCCGGAGCCACTAGTCTTACTCCTCTTTGCCGTATAATCCTCAATACCTTTGGTATGAGAGGCAGAGGAGGAAACACATATACCGACTGGTACACCCAAGGTGTTACCAGCGCGTCCACAGCTATTGCCTGCGGATCTCTTGACCTGGCGCAATACCTGTCCAGTGTATTGTTGAGGCGAGACGCCATCCTGTCCACCATTGGTTTTACCCAACGGTTTAATAGCATGTGGAAAACTTCTGGATGAAGTCCCCACTCTCCCGGGTGAAGGTCGTGTCTGCTGAGGAAGTCTGCTTCCCAGTTGTCCACGCCCGGGATGAATACTGCTGACAGTGCTATCACGTGATTCTCCGCCCAGCGAAGGATCCTGGCAGCTTCTGCCATTGCCCTCCTGCTTCTTGTGCCGCCCTGTCTGTTTACATGGGCGACTGCCGTGATGTTGTCCGACTGGATCAACACCGGTCTTCCTTGAAGCAGAGGTTCCGCCTGGCTTAGAGCATTGTAGATTGCTCTTAGTTCCAGAATGCTTATGTGAAGAGACTTTTTCAGGCTCGACCACACTCCCTGGAAATTTCTTCCCTGTGTGACTGCTCCCCAGCCTCTCAGGCTGGCATCCGTGGTCACCAGGATCCAATCCTGCATGCCGAATCTGCGGCCCTCCAATAGATGAGCCTCCTGCAACCACCACAGAAGGGATACCCTTGTCCTCGGCGACAGGGTTATCCGCAGGTGCATCTGAAGATGCGACCCTGACCATTTGTCCAACAGATCCCTTTGCATGGAATCTGCCGAAAGGGATTGCTTCGTAAGAAGCTACCATTTTTTCCCAGGACTCTTGTGCATTGATGTACAGACACCTTTCCTGGTTTTAGGAGGTTCCTGACCAGGTCAGATAACTCCTTGGCTTTTTCTTCGGGAAGAAAAACCTTTTTCTGAACTGTGTCCAGAATCATCCCCAGGAACAGCAGACGAGTTGTCGGCATTAATTGGGATTTTGGAATATTCAGAATCCATCCGTGCTGCTTTAGCACCTCTTGAGATAGTGCTAAACCCATCTCTAGCTGTTCTCTGGACCTTGCCCTTATTAGGAGATCGTCCAAGTATGGGATAATTAATACGCCTTTTCTTCGAAGAAGAAATATTATCTCGGCCATTACCTTTGTAAAGACCCGAGGTGCCGTGGACAAACCAAACGGCAGCGTCTGAAACTGATAGTGACAGTTTTGTAAAACGAACCTGAGGTACCCCTGGTGTGAGGGGTAATTGGAACGTGGAGATACGCATCCTTGATGTCCAAGGATACCATAAAGTCCCCTTCTTCCAGGTTCGCTATCACTGCTCTGAGTGACTCCATCTTGAACTTGAACTTCTTTATGTACAGGTTCAAGGACTTCAGATTTAGAATAGGCCTTACCGAGCCATCCGGCTTCGGTACCACAAAAAGAGTGGAATAATACCCCTTCCCTTGTTGTAGAAGAGGTACCTTGACTATCACCAGCTGAGAATACAGCTTGTGAATGGCTTCCAAAACCGTCTCCCTTTCTGAGGGGGACGTTGGTAAAGCAGACTTCAGGAAACGGCGAGGTGGCTCTGTCTCTAATTTCAACCTGTACCCCTGAGATATTATCTGCAGGATCCAGGGATTTACCTGCGAGTGAGCCCACTGCGCGCTGTAATTCTTGAGACGACCGCCTACCGCCCCCGAGTCCGCTTGCGAAGCCCCAGCGTCATGCTGAGGCTTTTGTAGAAGCCGGGGAGGGCTTCTGTTCCTGGGAAGGAGCTGCCTGTTGCTGTCTCTTCCCTCGTCCTCTGCCTCGTGGCAGATATGAATAGCCCTTTGCTCTCTTATTTTTAAAGGAACGAAAGGGCTGCGGTTGAAAGGTCGGTGCCTTTTTCTGTTGGGGAGTGACTTGAGGTAGAAAGGTGGATTTCCCGGCCGTAGCCGTGGCCACCAAATCCGATAGACCGACCCCAAATAACTCCTCTACGCATCGCCTGTCCACTGTCGTGTCCATAAAGCTCTTCTGGCCGAAATGGACATAGCACTTACCCGTGATGCCAGTGTGCAGATATCTCTCTGTGCATCACGCATATAAAGAAATGCATCCTTTATTTGTTCTAACGACAGTAAAATATTGTCCCTGTCCAGGGTATCAATATTTTCGATCAGGGACTCTGACCAAACTACCCCAGCACTGCACATCCAGGCAGTCGCAATAGCTGGTCGTAGTATAACACCTGCATGTGTGTATATACCTTTTTGGATATTTTCCATCCTCCTATCTGATGGATCTTTAAGTGCGGC
Organism: Pseudophryne corroboree; assembly: GCF_028390025.1. Lineage (NCBI taxonomy): Eukaryota > Metazoa > Chordata > Amphibia > Anura > Myobatrachidae > Pseudophryne > Pseudophryne corroboree. Next base: position 676,818,722 of record NC_086449.1, read on the forward strand.
CGTCTCAGGAGAGGGTAACGCCACTTGTTTTGATAAGCGTGTTAGCGCTTTGTCCACCCTAGGAGGTGTTTCCCAGCGCTCCCTAACCTCTGGCGGGAAAGGGTATAAAGCCAATAACTTCTTTGAAATTAGCAGTTTTTTATCGGGGCACCCCACGCTTCATCACACACGTCATTTAATTCTTCTGATTCGGTAAAAACTACTGGTAGTTTTTTCACACCCCACATAATACCCTGTTTAGTGGTACCTGTAGTATCAGCTAAATGTAACATCTCCTTTATTGCCAAAATCATATAACGTGTGGCCCTACTGGAAAATACGGTTGATTCGTCACCTTCACCACCGGAATCAGTGCCTGTGTCTGGGTCTGTGTCGACCGACTGAGGCAAGGGGCGTTTTACAGCCCCTGACGGTGTTTGAGGCGCCTGGACAGGCACTAATTGAGTGTCCGGCCGCCTCATGTCGGCAAACGACTGCTTAAGCGAGTTGACGCTATCCCGTAATTCCACAAATAAAGGCATCCATTCTGGTGTCGACCCCCTAGGAGGTGACATCCTCATATTTGGCAATTGCTCCGCCTCCACACCAATAACGTCCTCATACATGTCGACACACACGTACCGACACACAGCAGACACACAGGGAATGCTCTATACGAAGACAGGACCCACTAGCCCTTTGGGGAGACAGAGGGAGAGTCTGCCAGCACACACCAAAAAGCGCTATATATGACAGGGATAGCCTTATGATTAAGTGCTCCCTTATAGCTGCTTTTATATTAATATATTGCCATTTATTTTGCCCCCCCTCTCTGTTATACCCTGTTTCTGTAGTGCAGTGCAGGGGAGAGACCTGGGAGCCTTCCTGACCAGCGGAGCTGTGACAGAAAATGGCGCCGTGTGCTGAGGAGATAGGCCCCGCCCCTTTTTCGGCGGGCTCGTCTCCCGCTATTTAGTACATTTAGGCAGGGGTAAATATCTCCATATAGCTTCTGGGGCTATATGTGAGGTATTTTTAGCCTTTTTAAAGGTTTTCATTTGCCTCCCAGGGCGCCCCCCCCCCAGCGCCCTGCACCCTCAGTGACTGCCGTGTGAAGTGTGCTGAGAGGAAAATGGCGCACAGCTGCAGTGCTGTGCGCTACCTTAAGAAGACTGCAGGAGTCTTCAGCCGCCGATTCTGGACCTCTTCTTGCTTCAGTATCTGTGAGGGGGCCGGCGGCGTGGCTCCGGTGACCATCCAGGCTGTACCTGTGATCGTCCCTCTGGAGCTTCATGTCCAGTAGCCAAGAAGCCAATCCATCCTGCACGCAGGTGAGTTCACTTCTTCTCCCCTCTGTCCCTCGTTGCAGTGATCCTGTTGCCAGCAGGAATCACTGTAAAATAAAAAACCTAAGCTAAACTCTCTAAGCAGCTCTTTATGAGAGCCACCTAGAATTGCACCCTTCTCGGCCGGGCACAAAAATCTAACTGGAGTCTGGAGGAGGGTCATAGGGGGAGGAGCCAGTACACACCACCTGACCTGTAAAAGCTTTACTTTTGTGCCCTGTCTCCTGCGGAGCCGCTATTCCCCATGGTCCTTTCAGGAACCCCAGCATCCACTTAGGACGATAGAGAAATGGAGGTTTGGGATAGCACTGGTAGGTGCAGCAGAGATGAATGTCAGAGATGGGCTGAGAGCTGTGATCGCACAGGTAACCTGAGAAAACCGAACTGCAGGGCTGAGGGCGGATTGCACAGGAACACATGTACTGAACAGAACTGTAGGTATACAGCCTGGTGCCAGGTAATGGAGACAGGAGGCAAGGATTGGAACAGTAGACAGGGTGTCATTATACCCTATATGCTGCCTTGATCAGGTGGTCAGAACAGTGGACCAGGTGGGTAAATAAAGTATCATGTGACATGGTCAAAATAGCGGCACCCATGCTGAGGCGGTGCAGGAAAAGATGCAGCAGAAACACTACCCACACGGTGGCTGAATGAGCTGGCAGCAAGAGAAACCGTGGCGACCCACTAAGATCTCAATGGCAGCTCAGTTGCGTGAACATCGGCATTGCATACAAACGTGAATTAGGCTCATAGACTGTAAGCTCAATTGGCACAGAGACTGATGCAAATGACTAAAATATTCTCTGTAAAACAGCTTGTGGCACTACAAGTCTCAGCATGGTAGCACCCAGTGCTGTAACTAGGTATGTGCGCTGTGTGCCTTGCACACAGCGCAGGATGACCTGGGGCGCAATCAGCCGGCCTCACAATCTATTGATGAGTAACTGTCAGCCCCGCCTCCCCCTGCCCCATAGCCGGAGCTATCAGTACAGCTGCATAAAGCTGCGAGTAATGCCCCCCCCCCCCCCCACCAACACAGAGCCGCGATGATCTCCGCCTCCTCACCCAGCCAAGCCGGAGCTTACAGTGCAGCAGCGCATGAAGCTGCAATCAATGTCCGTCCCCCCCCCCCCCCGCTCGACTGCCCACCCCCCTGCCCCCATCCTGTGCAATGGACAACTAATGAAATGCAGATAAACCATGAAAATGTTAGCAAGGTATTTACTCAGTTACTTGGTGCTTTTACAGTCTTCAGGAAAGCATGGCAGTGTCATCTATACAGACTGCCTCTTCTGTGTGTCAGAGGGGTGGAACCTTGTCTCTCCCGGAACTAACGTTATTTTGTGCTACATAGCAACCGAGTACGTCTGCCCTGCACACACAGAGGTGTCAAACACAGCTTGCTGGTGTGAAAGCCGTAGAGGTTTGGTGAGTAGTAAATGTGTGTGTGTGGTATGCCAGGTCTCAGTGCAGCCTGCGGGTCATCATCATGGAGTGACCATGTCACTGCTGCTGTGTCCCAGTCTCACAGGAGGGTGTCATACCAGCTCTCCTTGTGCAGAAGTTATGGGCAGGGGATTTATACAATGTCAGTCTATATCATACTTGCCTACATTGTATTTCTCCTCTCCGGGAGAAGCCCGCAGAGGAGACGCCTCAGGAGTCTTCAGGGGACGGGGCCGGACTGTGACATCACCAAGCCCCGCCCCCATATGCGTCATTTTAACCCCTTCCCCACCCGACGGACCTGCAAATACGGGAGATTTTCTCTCCATCCTGCTGGCACTAGGGTGCGAGCAGGATGCGGGAGACCTGCCCACTCTTCCGGGGGTGCAGGGGGCTAGCCCAAAAAATGGGAGCCTCCTGCAGATTCCGGGAGAGTAGGTAAGTATGGTCTATATGCAAAGTGTATACACAGACTCATGGCTCTTTCTTGTCCTCTACTGTCCCCTCCAGGTCTTTTTTTATTATTTTATTTCACTGGCATTCTTGTAAATGCACTTAAAAAAAAAAATTCAATGTTTATGACATAATATAATTGTTTTATACTGTGTATGCAACTTGGAGTTGTTTAATAACTAATTATGGTAAAATACTGTTTGCAGGGCTGTGAGTTGAAACATATAATGTATCGAAATTACAATTTCTTGACTATGTAACCCTTGTTGCCTATAGGCCTAAGACAATGCGTGGTTACACTGAGCTGCCCGACCCCCGATCCCCCCCTCCCGCAGGCGCTTACAGCTGCGCTAGGAGACTCCCTTGTGCAGAGTGATGATCTGTGCTGCAGTACCTGTGGGCCATGGCGGTTGAGATCCGCCTTCTCCCCCGGCTCCTGCAGTGACAGGCTGAAGGAACTTATAGCTGAGGAGCCGCTCATTTCAGGACAAAAGGTACAATCAGCATAAACAAGCAGCACAGCATGGAAGAGGGGGGTAGGTGGGCAGGCACAGGGGCAAATGCAGGATATTTCAGGGGGGAGGGTGGGTTAAATATACACCATAATGTGTCAGAGGGGATTCTACCTGTCGTAATGTGACAAAAGGAGCTATACCTGTCATACTGTGTTAGAGGGCTCTACCTGCTGTAATGTGTGACAGAGGTTCTATGTGGTGTAATGTGTGTAAGTGGCACTACTGTTTGGCGTAATTTGAATAATGGAGTCTACTGTGCAACGTAATATGAATTGTATTATTTTGTGGTCACGTCCCTTCCCCATGAAGCCACCCCTATATTTTTGGCGCACACCTACGACGCGCATTGGCCCTATTTTGAATACACGGGGGGAAGAGGGGGGCGCCGATGCTGTTTCTTGCACACAGCGCTAAAATTTCTAGTTACGGCACTGGTAGCACCTTACATTATATTTAGAATTAGGGTGTACAGTCCAGCCCCTCCCCCCCTTTTATTCTATTCTGTGTCTGTGTACTGTATGTACACTTGAAGGTGGAGACTCCTTCAGATTGGATTGATACCCCTTCCACCTGCCCCGTACAAACTTGAATTAGGCCCATAGACTGTAAGCTCTACTGGGACAGAGGCTGATGTGAATGACTAAAAGAATATAAAATGCAAGTTTCTGCCATTTACAAACCACTACAAATACACTTATATTTATAGTATACATAGTACAGATATATCCTCATACACCAAGTCTCAGTACGCCATGTGGCGCAAGACACCTGGTGTAACTGAGCCGCTCTGAGGTGTGGTATAGTTAGTTTTTCTTTAAATTTGCATCTTATTTGCACCACAGACACAAGGAAACACCACACAATCTGTACCAGGACGCTAGGCTGTGACTTTAACAACATAGGAATTAGTTTTAAATATGTACAAAGTTGCAAATGAAGCACAATGGAACTTGGCATGAAGAAAGCTGTGGCTGTTGCATCTAAACACTTCATAAACAGATTCAGTCTCAATCACAAACAGATGTACAAGTGTTGCATATCAAACTAATCAGTGCAATCTCATGAAGCAGTTTTGTTACATCACACTGCGAGTAAGACGCACATTTGAGTGAAAAATAGAGAAAAACAAGTTGCATGTGAACTGATGTACCGAGAAGTGCCATTTGGGCTGGCTGCGGCCATAGTGTATGAGGTCACATCTGTAGAGGATGAAGTACGAAAACAAAGGCTGCAGCATGTCATAACATCATGATATTATTTCTGCAGTGTTGCAGAAACTTCACTGTATATTAATCCCAAAAATATTTAGATGCTTATGTAAAAAGAAAATAAGATTTTACTCACCGGTAAATCTATTTCTCGTAGTCCGTAGTGGATGCTGGGGACTCCGTAAGGACCATGGGGAATAGCGGCTCCGCAGGAGACTGGGCACAGCTAAGAAAGAATTAGGACTACCTGGTGTGCACTGGCTCCTCCCACTATGACCCTCCTCCAGACTTCAGTAAGGATACTGTGCCCGGAAGAGCTGACACAATAAGGAAAGGATTTTGAATCCCGGGTAAGACTCATACCCAGCCACACCAATCACACCGTATAACTCGTGATATTATACCCAGTTAACAGTATGAACATAACAGAGCCTCTCAACAGATGGCTCAACAATAACCCTTTTAGTTAACAATAACTATATACAAGTATTGCAGACAGTCCGCACTTGGGACGGGCGCCCAGCATCCACTACGGACTACGAGAAATAGATTTACCGGTGAGTAAAATCTTATTTTCTCTAACGTCCTAGTGGATGCTGGGGACTCCGTAAGGACCATGGGGATTATACCAAAGCTCCCAAACGGGCGGGAGAGTGCGGATGACTCTGCAGCACCGAATGAGAGAACTCAAGGTCCTCCTCAGCCAGGGTATCAAATTTGTAGAATTTTGCAAACGTGTTTGCCCCTGACCAAGTAGCAGCTCGGCAAAGTTGTAAAGCCGAGACCCCTCGGGCAGCCGCCCAAGAAGAGCCCACTTTCCTCGTGGAATGGGCTTTTACAAATTTAGGCTGTGGCAGGCCAGCCACAGAATGCGCAAGCTGAATTGTGCTACAAATCCAGCGAGCAATAGTCTGCTTTGAAGCAGGAGCACCCATCTTGTTTGGTGCATACAGGATAAATAGCGAGTCAGTCTTCCTGACTCCAGCCGTCCTGGAAACATAAATTTTCAAGGCCCTGACTACGTCCAGTAACTTGGAGTCCTCCAAGTCCCTAGTAGCCGCAGGCACCACGATAGGTTGGTTCAAGTGAAAAGCTGATACCACCTTAGGAAGAAATTGGGGACGAGTCCTCAATTCTGCCCTATCCATATGGAAAATCAAATAGGGGCTTTTACATGACAAAGCCGCCAATTCTGACACCCGCCTTGCCGAAGCCAAGGCCAAAAGCATGACCACTTTCCACGTGAGATATTTTAAATCCACGGTTTTGAGTGGCTCAAACCAATTTGACTTTAGGAAACCCAACACCACGTTGAGGTCCCACGGTGCCACTGGGGGCACAAAAGGAGGCTGAATATGCAGCACTCCCTTGACAAATGTCTGAACTTCAAGCAGTGAAGCCAGTTCTTTTTGGAAGAAAATCGACAGAGCCGAAATCTGGACCTTAATGGACCCCAATTTTAGGCCCATAGTCACCCCTGACTGTAGGAAGTGCAGAAATCGACCTAGCTGGAATTCCTCCGTTGGGGCCTTCCTGGCCTCACACCACGCAACATATTTTCGCCATATGCGGTGATAATGTTGTACGGTTACATCTTTCCTAGCTTTAATAAGCGTAGGAATGACTTCCTCCGGAATACCCTTTTCTTTTAGGATCCGGCGTTCAACCGCCATGCCGTCAAACGCAGCCGCGGTAAGTCTTGGAACAGACAGGGCCCCTGCAGCAGCAGGTCCTGTCTGAGCGGCAGAGGCCATGGGTCCTCTGAGATCATTTCTTGAAGTTCCGGGTACCAAGCTCTTCTTGGCCAATCCGGAACAATGAGTATAGTTCTTACGCCTCTTCTCCTTATTATCCTCAGTACCTTGGGTATGAGAGTGTCAAAGTCAGAAAAATATCACGCTACACACTGCCATATATGCACCTCATGCGAGTGCCTGCTGCGTGTGCATGAGCCCTTCCGTGCGTGCGCATACTTTCAGTTGCGTGCACCCGCAGGCGCACGGTATGCGCATTTACGGTAGAGTTTATGTGCGTCTAGCGGGCGACTCAATCGTAACATATTTTAGTCATATAATGTATTTTGTAGATTATGGTCCCTTTGATAGAATCTGAAAGTTTAGTTAATGTAGTATGTTCAGAGACAAAGAGATCCCTCTTTGTCTGATACGAAGGGTCAGACAGGGGTTACACAGTGGTGTTTAGTATCCATCGGAAGAGAATATAATTAGCAATATTCCGGTGTTGGTTTGAAGCGGATTAATCGCTCGTGCGTATAGTTATGGACATAAGTAGTTTATGGACATTTACTATATTTGCACTTTATTACCCATGCGGCGGAAAACCCAGTTTCCCTCCCACCTGAGCAGTTTGAAATAGTCACAGCCCACCTGTATGAACCAACCTATGACCTTTTGTTATAATGCGAAGACGAATTCCTGTGTCCAATGAACAATAAGAATGTAGGGACCATTGTACTGTACTGTGTGTAAGTGTATAAAAGGACAAGCCGATCTGGGCCAGCTCTCTACTCTCTTCAACGGTTCTCATTGCTGATAATCGGGAGCTGGATATCCAGAAAGGCGCTTGCGATTGTTTCCCCTGGTGCGTAAGTTCTCTGCAACCATATTGTCTTTTATTTAATGTTATATGCCATTCTCTCTCTCCTTCCCCTCTTTTAAATGTAATTGTATCTTTATTGTATTTTATGTGTAGTTATCCGGTTAGGTATTTTATGTTATCTTGGTAGTGTATAACTTGTATTGTATTATTCTTTTGCAATTGAACGTTCATTCATTTCCTTAAAAGGCGTTAGACCCTTAGACCGGTATTTGAGTGTTTATTATATTGCTAAGGGGTTCTCAGAGCGTAAGAATCGCTCATACAGCTTTCTAACTAACAAGGTTACACTGTGTTGCATTTACACCTTATCACTGCTCAAGGGTTTACAGTATAAGTAAATTGTTTATGGTATAGTTATAAAGGTTTAACTCTGTGAGCGTCAGCGCCGCTTGTGATCTCCTCGTGGTCCCAAGCGTCCGCTACGCTGATAGCGTATCATTACTTTAGTCGGCAGCCTATAGCGTGCTTGCCTTTACGCTCTAAGCCGTGAGCGAACGTGCCGCTCGTGCGCCTCGTCCACGGCTAAGCGTTCATTACGCTACGTGCGTACTCTTACGGTATTCCATACGCCAATTGCGTACTGTGTTCATTAACCTTTTGTAGTGTTTTATACAAGGTATAGAATAGGAATTGTCAAGAGGAAGAGGAGGGAACACATAAACCGACCGGTACACCCACGGTGTCACTAGAGCGTCCACAGCTATCGCCTGAGGGTCTCTTGACCTGGCGCAATATTTTTCCAGCTTTTTGTTTAAGCGGGACGCCATCATGTCCACCTGTGGCCTTTCCCAACGGTTTACAATCAGTTGGAAGACTTCTGGATGAAGTCCCCACTCTCCCGGGTGGAGGTCGTGCCTGCTGAGGAAGTCTGCTTCCCAGTTGTCCACTCCCGGAATGAACACTGCTGACAGTGCTAACACGTGATTTTCCGCCCATCAGAGAATCCTTGTGGCTTCTGCCATCGCCGTCCTGCTTCTTGTGCCGCCCTGTCGATTTACATGGGCGATGGCCGTGATGTTGTTTGACTGGATCAGAACCGGCCGGTTTTGAAGCAGGGGCTTTGCTTGACTTAGGGCATTGTAAATGGCCCTCAGTTCCAGAACATTTATGTGTAGGGAAGTCTCCTGACTCGTCCAAAGTCCTTGGAAGTTTCTTCACCAAGTGACTGCCCCCCAGCCCCGAAGGCTGGCATCCGTGGTCACCAGGACCCAGTCCTGTATGCCGAATCTGCGGCCCTCTCTGAGGTGAGCACTCTGCAGCCACCACAGCAGAGACACCCTGGTCTTTGGAGACAGGGTTATCAACCGATGCATTTGAAGATGCGATCTGGACCATTGGTCCAACAGGTCCCACTGAAAAGTTCTGGCATGGAACCTGCCGAATGGAATCGCTTCGTAGGAAGCTACCATCTTTCCCGGGACTCGCGTGCAATGATGCACCGACACCTGTTTTGGTTTCAGGAGGCCTCTCACTAGAGACGACAGCTCCTCGGCTTTCTCCTCTGGAAGAAACACTTTTTTCTGGACCGTGTCCAGAATCATCCCTAGGAACAGTATACGTGTCGCCGGAACCAGCTGAGACTTTGGAATATTCAGAATCCAACCGTGCTGGTGTAGCATCTCCTGAGAAAATGCTACGCCGACCAACAACTGCTCTCTGGACCTTGCCCTTATCAGGAGATCGTCCAAGTATGGGACAATTTAAAACTCCCTTTTTCCGAAGGAGTATCATCATTTCGGCCATTACCTTGGTAAATACCCTCGGTGCCGTGGACAGGCCGAACGGCAACGTCTGGAATTGGTAATGACAATCCTGTACCACAAATCTGAGGTACTCCTGGTGAGGATGGTAAATGGGGACATGCAGGTAAGCATCCTTGATGTCCAGAGATACCATGTAATCTCCCTCTTCCAGGCTTGCAATAACCGCCCTGAGCGATTCCATCTTGAACTTGAATTTTCTTAAATATGTGTTCAAGGATTTCAAATTTAAAATGGGTCTCACCGAACCGTCCGGTTTCGGTACCACAAACATTGTGGAATAGTAACCCCGTCCCTGTTGAAGTAGGGGCACCTTGACTATCACCTGCTGGGAATAAAGCTTGTGAATTGCCTCTAACACAGCCTCCCTTTCTGAAGGAGTCGTTGGTAAGGCAGATTTGAGGAAACGGCGGGGGGGGGGGGGGGGGTGTCTCGAATTCCAGCCTGTACCCCTGAGATACTACTTGAAGGATCCAGGGATCTACCTGTGAGCGAGCCCACTGATTGCTGAAGTTTTTGAGACGGCCCCCCACCGTACCTGGCTCCGCCTGCTAAGCCCAGCGTCATGCGGTGGACTTAGCAGAAGAAGCGGGGGAGGACTTTTGTTCCTGGGAAGTGGCTGTATGCTGCAGCTTTTTTCCCCTACCTCTGCCTCTGGGCAGAAAGGACACGCCTCTACCCCGTCTGCTCTTTTGGGGGCGAAAGGACTGCACCTGATAATACGGTGCTCTCTTTGGTTGTGAGGGGACATGTGGCAAAAATGCTGACTTCCCAGCTGTTGCTGTGGACACTAAGTCTGAAAGACCATCCCCGAACAACTCCTCACCCTTATAAGGCAAAACTTCCATGTGCCTTTTGGAATCTGCATCCCCTGTCCACTGCCGGCTCCATAACCCTCTCCTGGCACAAATGGACAGTGCACTTATTTTTGATGCCAGCCGGCAAATATCCCTCTGTGCATCTCTTATGTAAAAGACAGCGTCTTTAATATACTCTACGTTTAGCAATATAGTGTCCCTGTCTAGGGTGACAATGTTCTCTGACAGGGAGTCTGACCATGCAGCTGCCGCACTGCACATCCATGCTGAGGCAATAGCTGGTCTCAGTATAATACCAGTGTGTGTATATATAGCTTTTTGGAGAGCCTCCTGCTTTCTGTCAGCAGGTTCCTTTAGGGCGGCCGTATCTTGGGACGGCAGTGCCACCTTTTTTGATAAGCGCGTAAGTGCTTTATCCACCTTAGGGGGTGTCTCCCAACGTGACCTATCCTCTGGCGGGAAAGGGTACGCCATTAGTAATTTTTTTGAAATTACACATTTTTTATCAGGGGAAGCCCACGCTAGTTCACACACGTCATTTAATTCTTCAGAAGGGGGAAAAACTACTGGTAGTTTTTTCTCCCCAAACATAATACCCTTTTTTGTGGTACCTGGGGTCACTTCAGAAATGTGTAAAACATTTTTCATTGCCTCAATCATATAACGAGTGGCCCTATTGGACATTACATTAGTCTATTCGTCGTCGACACTGGTATCAGTATCCGTGTCGACATCTGTGTCTGCCACCTGAGGTAGCGGGCGTTTTAGAGCTCCTGATGACTTTTGAGATGTCTGGGCAGGCACGGGCTGAGAAGCCGGCTGCCCCACATTTGGCATGTCGTCAAATTTTTTATGTAAGGAGTCGACACTTTCGCGTAATTCCTTCCACAAGTCCATCTACTCCGGTGTCTGCCCCGCAGGGGGTGACAACACATTTATAGGCACCTGCTCCTCCTCCACATAAGTCTCCTCATCAAACATGTCGACACAGCCGTACCGACACACCGCACACACACAGGGAATGCTCTGACAGAAGACAGGACCCTACAAAGCCCTTTGGGGAGACAGAGAGAGAGTATGCCAGCACACACCAGAGCGCTATATAATACAGGGATTAACTAAATTATATCCCCTTATAGCTGCTATATATGTATTTTGCGCCTAAATTTAGTGCCCCCCCTCTCTTTTTTACCCTTTTCTGTAGTGTAGACTGCAGGGGAGAGCCAGGGAGCTTCCTTCCAGCGGAACTGTGAGGGAGAAATGGCGCCAGTGTGCTGAGGGAGATAGCTCCGCCCCTTTTTCGGCTGACTTTTCTCCCGCTTTTTTATGGATTCTGGCAGGGGTATTTATCACATATATAGCCTCTGGGGCTATACATTGTGATATGTTTGCCAGCCAAGGTGTATTTATTGCTTCTCAGGGCCCCCCCCCCAGCGCCCTGCACCCTCAGTGACCGCAGTGTGAAGTGTGTATGAGGAGCAATGGCGCACAGCTGCAGTGCTGTGCGCTACCTTGGTGAAGACTGATGTCTTCTGCTGCCGATTTTCCGGATTCTTCTTGCTTCTGGCTCTGTAAGGGGGCCGGCGGCGCGGCTCCGGGACCGAACACCAATGGCCGGTTCCATGCGGTCGATCCCTCTGGAGCTAATGGTGTCCAGTAGCCTAAGAAGCCCAAGCTACCACCAGTTAGGTAGGTTCGCTTCTTCTCCCCTTAGTCCCTCGCTGCAGTGAGTCTGTTGCCAGCAGATCTCACTGTAAAATAAAAAACCTAACATATACTTTCTTTCTAGGAGCTCAGGAGAGCCCCTAGTGTGCATCCAGCTCGGCCGGGCACAGGATTCTAACTGAAGTCTGGAGGAGGGTCATAGTGGGAGGAGCCAGTGCACACCAGGTAGTCCTAATTCTTTCTTAGCTGTGCCCAGTCTCCTGCGGAGCCGCTATTCCCCATGGTCCTTACGGAGTCCCCAGCATCCACTAGGACGTTAGAGAAAATAGGATTTTGATAACCTACCGGTAAATCCTTTTCTCCAAGTCCGTAGAGGATGCTGAGGACGACATCAAGACCATGGGGTATAGACATGATCCGCAGGAGACATGGGCACTCCAAAGACTTTTCATTGGGTGTAAACTGGCTCCTCCCTCTATGCCCCTCCTCCAGACCTCAGTTGTAGGAACTGTGCCCAGGGAGACTGACATTTCGAGGAAAGGAATTACTTAACTAGTGGTGAGATATCTACCAACTCACACCCTCAACCATGCCGCACACATGGCATTCAACATAACACAAGCCAACAGGCATGAACTAATTGCAGCAACATGCTAAAACCAAGATAACACAACTTGTGTAACTGTAATAACTAAACTGCAGGTAAAGTACGCACTGGGACGGGCGCCCAGCATCCTCTACGGACTTGGAGAAAGGGATTTACCGGTAGGTTATCAAAATCCTATTTTCTCATACGTCCTAGAGGATGCTGGGGACGACATCAAGACCATGGGGTCTATACCAAAGCTCCAGTACGGGCGGGAGAGTGCGGATGACCCTGCAGTACCGATTGACCAAACTTTAGGTCCTCATCAGCCAAGGTGTCAAACTTGTAGAACTTAGCAAATGTGTTTGACCCTGACCAAGTAGCTGCTCGGCAAAGTTGTAATGCCGAGACCCCCCCGGGCAGCCGCCCAGGATGAGCCCACCTTCCTAGTGGAGTGGGCCTTTACCGACGTCGGTAACGGCAATCTAGCCGTAGTATGAGCTTGCTGAATCGTATTTCTAATCCAGCGTGCAATAGTCTGCTTGGAAGCAGGACACCCAATCTTGTTGTGATCATACAGGACAAACAGAGCCTCTGTTTTCCGTATACGAGCTGTTCTAGCAACATAGATTTTCAAAGCTCTAACCACATCTAGAGACTTTGAATCAGTGAATGTGTCAGTAACTACTGGCACCACAATAGGTTGGTTTATGTGAAAAGCAGAAACCACCTTTGGAAGAAAATGATGGCGAGTTTGCAACTCTGCCCTATCTTCACGGAGAATCAGGTAAGGGCTCTTGTGAGACAAGGCCCCCAATTCCGACACCCGCCTTGCGGATGCCAATGCCAAAAGCATCACCACTTTCCAAGTGCGAAACTTCAACTCTATCTTTTGTAGAGGCTCAAACCAATCCGATTGAAGGAACTGCAACACCACGTTAAGGTCCCATGGTGCCACTGGAGGCTGGATGTGCAGAACCCCTTTCACGAAGGACTGAACCTCTGGAAGAGAGGCCAATTGTTTTTGGAAGAACACTGACAAGGCCGAAATCTGGACCTTGATTGATCCCAATCGTAGGCCCGTCTCCACACCATCCTGCAAAACATGGAGAAAACGTCCTAAATTAAACTCTTCCGTAGGAGCTTTCTAGGATTCACACCAAGATGCACATTTTCTCCAAATACGGTGGTAATGTTTTGACGTTACTCCCTTTCTGGCCTGAATAAGGGTGGGGATGACCTCCTTAGGAATGCCCTTCCTGACTAGGATACGGCGCTCAACAGCCATGCCGTCAAACGTAGCCGCGGTAAGTCTTGGTACACACACGGCCCCTGCTGCAGCAGGTCCTCCCGAGGAGGAAGAGGCCGAGGATCTCCTATGAGTAACTGCTGAAGGGCTTGGGTACCAAGCCCTTCTTGGCCAGTCTGGGGAAATGAAGATTGCTCGAACCCTTGTCTTTCTTATGATCCTGAGTACTTTTGGGATCAGCGGAAGTGGAGGGAAAACATACACTGACGGAAACACCCACTGGGTCACTAGTGCATCCACTGCTACTGCTTGAGGGTCTCTCGACTTGGAACAGTCTCTCTGAAGCTTCTTGTTGAGACGAGAGGCCATCATGTCTATTTGAGGAACTCCCCAAAGACTTGTCACCTCTGTGAAGACTTCTTGGTGGAGGCCCCACTCTTCTGGATGGAGATCGTGTCTGCTGAGGAAGTCTGCTTCCCAGTTGTCTACTCCCGGAATGAATATAGCCAACAGAGCTTGTAGATGTTTTTCTTCCCAGTGGAGGATTTTTGTCGCCTCTGCCATTGCCCCTCTGCTTTTCGTTCCGCCCTGCCTGTTTATGTATGCGACTGCTGTTACATTGTCCGCCTGGATCTGTACGGGACGGTCTTGAAGAAGATGTACCACTTGTTGAAGGCCGTTGTAAATGGCTCTTAGCTCCAGAACGTTTATATGTGAAGGCAGGCTTCCTGTTGTGACCAACGTCCCTGGAAGTTTTCTCCCTGAGAGACTTCTCCTCAGCCTCGGAGACTTGCATCCGTGGTTACTAGGACCCAGTCCTGAATCCCGAACCTGCATCCCTCTAGCAGGTGAGAGCTGTGCAACCACCACAGGAGCGAAATCCTGGGTTTTGACGACAGGATTATCTTTCTGTGCATGTGTAGGTGTGACCCCGACCACTTGTCCAACAGGTCCCACTGGAATACTCTGGCATGGAACGTGCCAAACTGTATGGCCTCGTAGGCCGCCACCATCTTCCCCAACAACCGAATGCACTGATGGATCGACACACTTGATGGTTTCAATATCTGTTTTACCATTTTCTGGATTTCCAGAGCCTTTTCCAGCGGAAGAAATATTTTCTGAACTTCTGTGTCCAAAATCATCCCGAGGAAAGACAACCTTGTCGTCGGTTCCAACTGTGACTTTGGGTAATTTATGATCCACCTGTGTTGTTGGAGTATTGACAGGGAGAGGGATATGTTTTGTAATAACTGCTCCCTGGATCTCGCCTTTATCAGGAGGTCGTCCAGATAAGGGATTATATTGACTCCTTTCTGACGAAGGAGGACCATCATCTCCGCCATCACCTTGGTGAATATCCTCGGCGCCGTGGAGAGACCGAAAGGTAACGTCTGGAATTGGTAATGGCAATCCTGAACCGCGAATCTCAGATAAGCCTGGTGAGGAGGATAAATGGGAACATGCAGGTAAGCATCCTTTATGTCCACCGACACTAAGTAGTCCCCCTCCTCCAGACTGGCAATCACCGCCCGAAGTGATTCCATCTTGAACTTGAACCTTTTCAGGAAGAAATTCAGATCTTTTAGATTTAGGATCGGTCTGACCGAGCCGTTTGGCTTCGGAACAACAAAGAGGCTTGAATACAAACCCCGCCCTTGTTGTGACAACGATACCAGGACTATAACCTGGTCTTGACATAATTTTTGGATTGCCGCTGTTACTGCTTCTCTCTCCGGCGGAGAAGCTGGCAAGGTTGATTTGAAAAATCGGCATGGGGGAACATCTTGAAACTCTAGTTTGCATCCCTGGGATACTATTTGCAACACCCAGGGATCCAGGCCAGACAGAATCCAATCCTGGCTGAAGAGTTTGAGACGTGCCCCGACCCGAACGGCCTCCCGCAAGGGAGTTCCAGCGTCATGCTGGGGATTTGGCAGAAGTAGGGGTAGACTTCTGCTCTTGGGAACCTGGAGCCGCTGTGGGCTTCTTTCCCCTTCCCCTACCTGCAAAGAAGGGGGAACCTCTCGCCTTTTTGTATTTATTGGGCCGAAAGGACTGCATTTGCGGGTGATAGGTCTTTTTTGCCGGTGCAGGCGCAGAGGGCAAAAATGTTGAGTTACCAGCGGTAGCCGCCGAGACTAACGTATCCAGGCTATCGCCAAATAAGGCCTCACCGTTATATGGGAGAGCCTCCATGTTTCTTTTGGAATCTGCATCCGCGTTCCACTGGCGAATCCATAATGCCCGACTAGCCGATACTGCCATGGTAGCGGCTTGTGAACTCAAGAGTCCAATATCCTTCATTGCTTCCAGCATGTAGGCGGCAGCGTCCTTGATATTCCCTAACTTAAGGAGTATCTCATCTTTATCAATTGTGTCAATTTCTGATGACACGCTTTCTGACCATTTTTCAATAGCGTGACTCACCCATGCGCAGGCAATAGTGGGCCTGGGCAGTGTACCATTGGCAACATAAATGGATTTCAATGTCGTTTCCATTCAGCGGTCTGCCGGCTCTTTAAGAGAAGCCGTGCCAGGAGCAGGGAGAATTACCTTCTTTGTCAACCTGGAAAGTGCACTGTCTAACACAGGGGGTGACTCACATTTTTTCCTGTCTTCAACCGGGAAAGGATAAACTATGTGAATCCTTTTGGGAATACGAATTTTTTTATCAGGATTCACCCACATCCCTTCAAACAGAGCATTTAGTTTGTGTGAAGGAGGGAACATGACTTTGGATTTCTTTTCCTTACATAAAACGAGTTTTATGGTAAGAACTTACCCTTGTTAAAACTCTTTCTGCGAGGTACACTGGGCTCCACAAGTCTGGACAATGGGTGTAGAGTAGGATCTTGATCCGAGGCACTAACAGGCTCAAAGCTTTAACTGTTCCCAGAATGCACAGCGCCGCCTCCTCTATAACCCCGCCTCCCAGCACAGGAGCTCAGTTTAGTTAACCAGCCCAATGCAGTAGCAGGAAAAGAGACGACAACGGTTAGTAGCCACATACACCACACTCTCACGACAAGAGAAGTGTCAGCGGCTAATGCCATATCAACCCAAAGAAGCTAAGTGCGTCAGGGTGGGCGCCTTGTGGAGCTCAGTGTACCTCGCAGAAAGAGTTTTAACAAGGGTAAGTTCTTACCATAAAACTCATTTTCTGCTGCGGGGTACACTGGGCTCCACAAGTCTGGACAATGGGAATGTCCTAAAGCAGTTCCTTATGGGAGGGGACGCACTGTAGCGGGCACAAAAACCCGGCGTCCAAAGGAAGCATCCTGGGAAGCGGCAGTATCAAAGGCATAGAACCTTATGAACGTGTTCCCGGAGGACCACGTAGCCGCCTTGCACAATTGGTCAAGGGTCGCACCACGTTGGGCCGCCCAAGAAGGTCCAACAGACCGAGTAGAATGGGCCGTAATGTGAACAGGAGCTGACAGACAAGCCTTCACATAAGCATGCGCAATCACCATTCTAATCCACCTGGCCAGGGTCTGCTTGTGAGCAGGCCAGCCACGTTTGTGAAATCCAAACAAAACAAAAGAGAGAATCAGACTTTCGAATAGAAGCAGTTCTCTTCACATAGATACGGAGAGCCCGTACCACATCCAAAGACCGCTCTTTGGGAGACAAATCAGGAGAGACAAAAGCTGGAACCACAATCTCCTGATTAAGGTGGAACGAAGAAACCACCTTAGGTAAATATCCGGGACGAGTCCTAAGAACCGCCCGGTCACGGTGAAAAATCAGATATGGGGAACTACAAGACAAGGCACCCAAATCAGACACTCTTCTAGCAGAGGCAATAGCCAGCAAGAACACCACCTTAAGGGAAAGCCACTTAAGCTCCTGCAACGCCTCCAAAACCACCGACAAGTCCCAAGGAGCCACAGGCGGGACATAGGGAGGTTGGATACGCAACACACCATGAGTGAAAGTATGAACATCAGGTAAAGTTGCAATTTTTCTCTGAAACCACACCGACAAGGCAGAAATATGAACCTTGAGGGAGGCCAGACGCAGGCCTTAATCTAGGCCCTGCTGTAGAAAAGCCAAAAGTTTGGCTGTACTAAACTTGGAAGCGTCATAATGGTTAGATGCGCACCAAACAAAGTAGGAATGCCAACCCGATGGTAAATCCGTGCAGAGGCCGGTTTCCGGGCCCGCAACATAGTTTTAATGACCTCTCCAGAAAAACCCTTAGCTCTTAAGATGGAAGCTTCAAGAGCCACGCCGTCAAAGACAGCCGGGCTAGGTCCTGGTAGACACAGGGGCCCTGAACGAGGAGGTCTGGGCGTTGTGGAAGTAGAAGTGGACGCTCTGACGATAGGCCTTGCAGGTCTGAGAACCAGTGCCGTCTGGGCCACGCCGGAGCTATGAGAAGCAGATTTCCTTTTTCTTGCTTGAACTTCCGAATTACCCTGGGCAGGAGTGACACCGGAGGGAACACGTACGGCAGCCGAAACCTCCACGGCACCGCCAGCGCATCCACGAATGCTGCTTGAGGATCCCTTGTCCTTGCTCCGAAGACCGGAACCTTGTGATTGTGTCGAGACGCCATCAGATCCACATCTGGAAGACCCCACTTTTCCACAAGGAGTTGAAACACTTCTGGATGGAGGCCCCACTCGCTGGCATGCACGTTCTAACGACTGAGAAAGTCCGCTTCCCAATTCAGGACTCCCGGAATGAATATTGCCGATATTGCCGGTAGATGGGGTTCTGCCCAACGTAGAATCCGTGAAGTTTCCTTCATTGCCAAACGGCTTCGAGTGCCGCCTTGATGATTTATGTAAGCCACTGTGGTGGCGTTGTCCGACTGTACTTGAACAGGATGGTTCTGAATCAAATGCTGGGCTAGGTTCAACGCATTGAAGACCGCCCGCAATTCCAGAATGTTGATCGAGAGGAGAGATTACTCCTTGGTCCACCGACCCTGCAAGGAGTGCTGCTCCAGCACCGCGCCCCAACCTCTTAGACTGGCATCTGTCGTCAACAGGACCCAGTTGGATATCCAGAAGGGACGGCCTCTGCACAATTGTCGGTCCAGGAGCCACCAGAGCAGCGACAGACGGACCTCCGGAGTCAAAGAAATAATTTTAGACCTGATCCGGTGAGGCAGGCCATCCCACTTGGCTAGAATCAGCTTCTGGAGGGGACGAGAATGGAATTAAGCATACTCCACCATGTCGAATGCTGACACCGTGAGGGCCAGCACCTGCATTGCCGAATGTATCGACACTTGCGGACGAGAAAGTAAGCAACGAATCCTGTCCTGAAGTTTCAGGACTTTCTCCTGAGACAAGAACAACCTCTGGTTGTGAGTGTCCAACAGCGCTCCCAGATGCACCATGCTCTGAGCAGGGACCAGAGAGGATTTCTTCCAGTTGATGAGCCACCCGTGGGCTTGCAGAAACCGGACCGTCATATCCAGATGACGCAGGAGAAGATCTGGGAAATTTGCCAGGATTAACAAGTCAGCCAGATACGGCAGTATCCTGACCCCTTGACCGCGGAGTACCACCGTCAACACCGCCATAACTTTGGTGAAGACTCGCGGAGCCGTTGTTAAACCAAAAGGTAACGCCCAAAACTGGTAATGGGGGTTGCCAATAGCGAACCTCAGGTATTGTTGATGTGACACTGCTATAGGAATATGCAGGTAAACATCCTGTATGAACAGGGAGAACATGTAGTCCCCAGGTTCAAAGGCCAGAACTATAGAGCGAAGGGTTTCCATACGGAACTTGGAAACCTTCACAAATTTGTTCAGTGCCTTGAGGTTGAGAATGGGCCGGGAGGACCCATTCGGTTTCGGGACTACAAACAGCGGAGAATAGTACCCCCGGCCCCTCTGAGCAAGAGGCACCTGTGCTACGACTCCTGTATCCAGGAGGGTCTGTACCACCGAATGCAGAGTGTTTGCCTTTGTCTGGTCCGACGGGACGTCTGTCTGGCAAAATCGATGAGGGGGTCGGTTTTTGAAGGCTATGGCGTAACCTCGAGTGACGACTTCCCGTACCCAGGCACCTGAAGTGGTCTTCAACCATTCCTGGGTATACCCTAGAAGCCAGCCCCCCATCCTGGGATCCCCCAGGGGGAGGCCCGCCCCGTCATGCGGCAGGCTTATCGGTCTTGGCTGCTGGCTGACGGGCAGCCCAGGCTCTTTTGGGCTTCGGCTTACCAGGTTTGGAAGTGCGGGCCTGCTTATGGTACGCCTGACCTTTTGCTTTACCTGAAGGACGAAAGGGGCGAAAGGACGTGCCTTTGGCCTTCGACACAGAAGGAGCTGTATTAGGCAGACAGGCAGTTTTGGCAGTAGCCAAGTCAGCCACTATCTTATTTAAGTCCTCCCCAAACAGAATATCCCCCTTGAAAGGGAGTACCTCCAGGGTTTTTCTAGAGTCGAGATCCACAGACCAGGATCTCAGCCACAATATCCTGCGAGCCAGGACTGACGTAGTAGAGGCCTTGGCTGCTAGGATACCGGCATCATAAGCCGCCTCTTTAATATAGCGAGAAGCTGTGACAATATATGACAAGCATTGTCTAGCATGGTCAGAGGAGATTTCATCCTCTAACTTCAAGGCCCATGCTTCAATAGCCTCTGCCGCCCATGTAGCTGCAATAGTGAGCCTTTGTGCAGCACCCATGAGGGTGTAAATCGCTTTTAGACAACCCTCGACACGTTTATCCATAGGCTCTTTTAGAGACGTGACGGTAGTGACAGGTAGAGCTGAGGAAACCACCATCCTAGCCACATGTGAGTCTACTGGAGGAGGCGTTTCCCAATTCTTAGACAGCTCTGGCGCGAGGGGATAGCGAGCCAGCATCTTCTTTTGAGGCACAAACTTCGTACCCGGGCTTTGCCAGGGTTCCTGACGTATATCCACTAGGTGGTCAGAGTGAGGTAAAACTTGTTTAATCACCTTCTGACGCATGAACCTATCTGGTTTCTTAGGAGGAACGGATGGCTCGGGATCATCTGCAATCTGCAGAATTAACTTAATAGCCTCCAAAAGATCAGGAACATCCACATGTGAACTACCCTCCCCATCAGCCGTATCTGAGTCAGAACCTGTGGGGTCAGTGCCAGAGCCCACAGCTGCTATATTCTCCCCATATGTGCCTGTGGCTTCAGCAACACCAGCAGTGTGTTCCGCCCCAGAACCGTTACCCTCAGAAGCAGACATGATATAACTTGCAGTATGAGGTAACACAGTACAATTATTTGCAGCACTATATCCCTAAACCCAAACCCCTGCGCAGTGTAGTCAGCACTAGCAGAGATAAAGGAGAGATATGGTGACTAAATCACAGAGAAAAATACGTAATACAGTATATCTATGTGAAAATCCTATATTAAATAACACCTGACGCACCAAGCCCCCTCAGGTTATAGAATATAGGGATAGCAAGTTGAGTGAAAGACACGAGATGGACACCACTCAGCTATCAATGCACACAGATAGTCACAGTTTGTACAATGCAGAGGTTATTACAGACAATAATACTGCACTGGACTAGCTTACACAGCTATATAGTCAATAGATATAACACTACACAGTAAGAAACTGGATGTATATCACAGGGTAATTGTACTAGAAAACCCTGACTAAATGCACTCTTTCTTACTAACACTGACTAAAAAGGCAGGTAGAATACTTAAAGTGTCATGTAAAGGCACAGCGCTGACAACCAGGCGGCTTTACATAGGAGGATTTGCCCAAGCAGTCCCAGGAACAGTGAGCTGAGGAGTAATGGTGCCGCAGACACTGACAGGGAGTGAGGAAAAGACAGATGCAGCTCCAGGGCGGGAACACTTGCAGGAAATGGCGCCCTGGGACTGGGGGAGGGGCTTCAGGTCTAAGCCTTATCCCCCTTGCTGGCAAAACCACCGGGTACTGTGGGCGATATTAAAATCGGTTTTAAGAGAAAACCTGACCTGCGCCCATGCCCTGGTGATCTAGTGGGATCGCCTGTATCCACAGTGTCCACCGCCAGCGTGCGCGGCCCGCCTCCCACTGACCGCGCTGGATCGCGATAAAGACCGGGTCCCACGAGCGGGACCCACTTACCACCTCTCGAAGCGCGGCCACGCGATCCTGGAGAGCCCCAGCCGTGTGTGTCTAACATGACGAAAACCGGAACCTCCGCTGTAGGTACCCGGCAACCAGGGCTCGGGAGTGTACAGCGCCGCTGGGGAGAGCTGGAGCTGCTGCAGTGAATGTCACAAGACATTTACCACCGCTGCTGCCCTTGAAGTTTTCACTTTTTACCTCATAAAAAGCTTTTCTCAGGGCTGCTTGGAGCAGCCCCCCTGTTGAGTGCCTGCTTACTGCAGCACCAACTGACAAACTGAGCTCCTGTGCTGGGAGGCGGGGTTATAGAGGAGGCGGCGCTGTGCATTCTGGAACAGTCAAACCTTTGAGCCTGTTGGTGCCACGGATCAAGATCCTACTCTACACCCATTGTCCAGACTTGTGGAGCCCAGTGTACCCCGCAGCAGAAATAAGCTTTCTCCTGAGGTACAGGAGTGCCTTCTGTAACCTCCAACACGTCCCTTACAGCCACAATCATATATTGTATACTTTTTGCCAATTTATGATCTACCTCTCTGGATTCACTATTGTCGACACAAGAATCAGAATCAGTGTCGGTATCAGTGTTTACAACATTTGCGACCTTATGTGACCCAGAGGGGCCGCCCGCATAAGGAATAACAGCATCCTGAAAAATCACATCTTCCACAGATTTTCTCCAACATGCAGCCTTAGATTCAGACTTATATAATCTACGATTAATCAGATGCATACTGTCACGTAGCTCTTTCACCCATGCAGGCTCTTGGTGTGCCGGCAGCGCCACCACATTACAATTCTGTGTCCCTAAAATGGCTTCCTCCGGGGAGGAACTCCCTGCCTCAGACATGCCTGGGACTTATTTTGGGGACAGACCCACAGTAAAATCTGTCAGAGGGACACAGGATAGGAGCAGCCAGTTCACAAACCCAGCGCCAGTATTGTCTGTGAACACAGTATGTCCACAGCCCAAAAGCGCTTTTAAATAGTAATATACACTATCAAATGCACCACAATCGCTTTGTGCCCCCCCTTTATAGCACCCTGTACTTGTCAGAAGTGGAGGAGCGGACCAGCGTGTTCTCTGCAGCCTGAGGAGAGAGAAATAAACGTTATGGTAAGAACTTACCGTTGATAACGTGATTTCTCTTATGTCCACAGGTATCCACAGGATAACATTGGGATATTGTCGAGCGACAGCGAAAATGGCACCAACACGGTCACGAGCTTTCTGGCCTCCCAGGATGCATTGGGGCCTCCACTATATAGTCCCGCCCACTGACTCAGTCAGATCAGTTCTTTCCACAGCGATTATAGGCAGGAACATTGGCCCTCATTCCGAGTTGTTCGCTCGGTATTTTTCATCGCATCGCAGTGAAAATCCGCTTAGTACGCATGCGCAATGTTCGCACTGCGACTGCGCCAAGTAACTTTACTATGATGAAAGTATTTTTACTCACGGCTTTTTCTTCGCTCCGGCGATCGTAATGTGATTGACAGGAAATGGGTGTTACTGGGCGGAAACACGGCGTTTCAGGGGCGTGTGGCTGAAAACGCTACCGTTTCCGGAAAAAACGCAGGAGTGGCCGGAGAAACGGTGGGAGTGCCTGGGCGAACGCTGGGTGTGTTTGTGACGTCAACCAGGAACGACAAGCACTGAAATGATCGCACAGGCAGAGTAAGTCTGGAGCTACTCTGAAACTGCTAACTCGTTTGTAATCGCAATATTGCGCGTACGTCGGTCGCAATTTTAAGAAGCTAAGATTCACTCCCAGTAGGCGGCGGCTTAGCGTGTGTAACTCTGCTACATTCGCCTTGCGAGCGAACAACTCGGAATGAGGGCCATTAGGTAGAGACCTGTACAGGCGATAAGAACACACATGCACACCCTTCCATACAAGAAGGAAGAGGTTTTTAGTGTTTGTCTAGATCCTCAAATCAGATGCGTCAGGGTGGGATCCCTGTGGATACCTGTGGACATAAGAGAAATCACGTTATCAACGGTAAGTTCTTACCATAACGTTTATTTCTCTGGCTGGGTCCACAGGATTATCCACAGGATAACATTGGGATTCCCAAAGCCATTTTAGTGGTGGGGACGCTCCTGATTGCACAGGAGGACCTTTCGCCCGAAGTCTGCGTCATGAGAGGCAAAAGTATCCAAGGCATAATGTCTGATGAATGTGTTTATGGAAGACCATGTGGCTGCCTTACATATCTGTTCTGCTGATGCACCCTGTTGTGCTGCCCAAGAAGGACCTACCTTACGTGTAGAGTGTGCAGAGACATTAGCCGGAATAGGGAGATCTGCATGAGAATAAGCTTCAGATATTACCACTCAGAGCCATCTCGCCAGCGTCTGTTTACTAGCAGGCCAACCTCTCCTATGGAATCCGTAGAGGGAATCTGTTTTCCTGATGGCACTAGTACGATCTATATAGATTTTTAAAGACCGGACCACGTCCAGTGACGCTTCTCCCGCAGATAGTCCCGATACCTGAAAAGCTGGGACTACAATCTCTTCATTCAGGTGAAACTTTGACACCACCTTTGGAAGATAACTAGATCTCGTTCTGAAAACTGCTCTGTCTGGAAAAAAACTTAGGAAAGGAGACTTACATGATAATGCTCCTAAATCTGACACTCTTCTGGCTGACGCCATTGCCAGTAAAAAAAGAACTTTAATCGTTAACCAATTAAGATCCGCTCTCTCAAGTGGTTCAAACAAAGAACCCTGGAGAAATTTAAGAACTACATTCAAATCCCAGGGAGCTGCAGGAGGAACAAATGGAGGTTGAATATGTACTACTCCTTGGAAAAACGTACGTACATCCTGTAGGTCAGCAATCTTCTGCTGAAACCATACAGTCAACGCTGAGACTTGCACCCTCAAGGAAGCAACCTTCAACCCCTTATCCAATCCTCCCTGCAGAAAATCCAAAATTCTAGCTACTTTAAAGGCTCTTGGATTGTAATTTTTTCCAGAACACCAATGAATATAGGCTTGCCATATTCTATGATATACACGGGCCGAAGAAGGCTTTCTTGCTCTAAGCATGGTTTGGATTACTTGCTTTGAAAATCCTTTAGCCTCTAAGATAGAGGTTTCAACAGCCACGCCGTCAAAGACAGGCGATCCAGATGACTGTGACAACAAGGACCCTGCATTAACAGATCTGGACGTTGAGGGAGCAGTATCAGTGCTTCCACGGACATTCTCCACAGATCTGTGTACCAATGCCTTCTTGGCCAAGCTGGAGCTATTAGAATGATTGCTCCTTTTGCCTGTTTTATCTTTCTCACTACTCTGGGTAACAGAGATATTGGAGGGAACAGATATGCCAGCTGAAACCTCCATTCTACTGACAGTGCGTCTACCAGGACTGCTCCTGGGTCCCTTGTTCTTGATCCGTACCTCGGAACTTTGTTGTTTAGACGAGACGCCATAAGGTCTATCTCCGGTAGACCCCATCTGTTCACCAGTGTCTGAAACACTTCTGGGTGTAGTGCCCATTCGGTTTCCTGAATGGTGTGCCGACTGAGAAAATCCGCTTCCCAATTTAGTACACCCGGGACAAATACTGCTGACAATGCTGGGAGATGGAGTTCTGCCCACTTTAGAATGGGAGTTACTTCCTCCATCAGACTCTTGCTGTGAGTCCCTCCTTGATGATTTAGGTATGCTACTGCCGTCGCATTGTCTGAGCGGATCTGGACTGGTCTTCCTTGTAGATTGTCCTTTGCCTGAACTAGGGCCAAGTAAATGGCTCTTATTTCTAACAGATTTATCGGCAGGCGACTTTCCCTTGCGGTCCATTTTCCCTGGAACCATAGGCTTCCGAGTATCGCCCCCCAACCTTGCAGGCTGGCATCTGTCGTCAGGACTTGCCACTCTTTTATCCAAAAGGGTCTCCCCTTGTTTAAATGGTCTGTCTGTAGCCACCATGCTAGAGACCTTTTTACATTTACTGGAATCTTTATCATCTGCTTCTTTATTGTTTGATGATTTCCGTTCCATTTTGTCAAAATGAGATGCTGCAATGGTCTGGAGTGGAATTGCGCATATTCCACCATGTCGAACGTTGATACCATCAGACCCAACAGTCGCATTGCTGCATAGACTGACATTGTCTGGGCTTGCAACGCTTCCTGAGCCATGACCTGCACCTTGACTATTTTCTTCTCTGGTAAGAGAACTCTCTGTAGGTCTGAATCCAATATGGCTCCCAAATGAACCATCCGCTGTGATGGATTCAGGGACGACTTCTCCCAATTTATGAGCCACCCGTGTCTCTGTAAACAAACTATCGTCTGTTGGAGATGGCTCAACAGTAAATCTTGCGACTGTGCTAAGATTAATAGGTCGTCTAGGTATGGGAATATCCTTATCCCTTGTTTGCGCAGACAAGCTGCCATAACCACCATGATCTTGGTAAACACCCTGGGTGCTGTAGCTAGCCCGAAGGGCAGAGCTTGGAACTGGAAGTGTTCCTTGAGGATGGCAAACCTGAGGTAACACTGATGTGATAGTGCTATAGGCACATGTAGGTAAGCATCCTGCACATCCAGAGATACCATATAGTCTCCCGGTTCCATAGCCAACATTATGGAGCGTAACGTCTCCATGTGGAACTTCGGGATCCATATGAAATTGTTCAACATCTTCAGATTTAGAATTGGTCGATATGACCCATTTGGTTTCTGGATTAGAAACAGATTTGAGTAATACCCCTGTCCCTTTTGTGATGGAGGTACTGGGACAATCACACCTGACTGCAGTAATTTTTGGACTGCTTCTTGCAGGGCATTGGCCTTCGACTCTATACGAGACGGGCTGGTGCAAAAAAATCTTTGAGGAGGCTGCCTCCTGAATGGGAACCCATACCCCGAGATACTACCTTCTGCACCCAGGCATCTGTTGTTGACTGTTGCCATGTGTGTGCAAATTGCAGGAGTCGGCCCCCAACCCTGGAATCCTCCAGGCGGAGGCCCGTCTCTTCAGGCTGAGGGCTTTTGTTCAGGTTTGGAAGCTGGCTTTTTGCTAGCCCACTGCTTCCTACCCCTGGATTTAAACTGGGGTTGTTTAGGCTCCTCTTTACCTTTCACTTTGCTTTGCCAGCGAAATGAGCGAAATTTTAAACCCTTGGATTTAGGGTTGTAGGTAGCCGGAAATCTGACCTTCTTCGATTCAGCCTCTGACTCTAGGATATCCGATAAAGGTTTTCCAAATAATATATTACCCACGAAAGGCAATGCTTCCAATTCCTTCTTGGACTCCGCATCTGCCTTCCAGGTCCGTAGCCAGACTGCTCTGCGAGCGACTACTGCCAGGGCTGAAGCTTTAGAAGCAACAGTGCCTACATCAATGGCTGCTTCTTCTAAATACTGGGCAGATTGTCTTAAACGGCAAAGACGATCCTCTTGCTCCCTAGTAGGAGAGGGGATGTCATTCTCTAGTTCCTCTATCCATTCGCCCATTGCCTTTGCTACCCAGGCCGAAGCCATAGCAGGTCTTACCACTGCACCCACAAGAGAAAAAATATTTTTCAATAGGCTCTCTACCCTCCTGTCTGACATCATTCAAAGAGGTAGATGACAGTGGCAAAGCAGATTTGTGCACTAGTCGCAGAACATGTGCATCTACTTTTGGAGGAACTTCTCTCTTCGAACAATCTCCAGCAGGAAATGGATAATAAGAATCCCATCTCCTAGGAATCTTATACTTTTTACCGGGCGCTGCCCAAGACTCATCCATCATTTCCGTCAACTCCTCTGACGCTGGAAATTCAGCTTTCACTGACTTTGTTCGTTTGAATACAGGTGCTTTTGCTTTTAACGCTGTCTTGGCTGGTTCTTCCAGAGAAAGCACAGCCTTTACTGCATTAATGAGTTCAGCTACATCATCTGAACTAAAGCTCTGCGACTGATCATCATACGGAGTTGAATCTATTGTTTCCGCATCATCATCCGATGTATCCTCTTGTGTAGTCTGCCATACAGACGTATCTGTCTTAGTCTTACCTACCCCTTGGTTGCTTGTAGAGGCTACTGGAACCAAACCATAGGAAGGGAGCTGCATGTATGGGTTCATAGTGTAACCTAACCCTTGAGGTGGTGCTACTGGAGCTAACCTGTCCGCTATTGAAGACAGAGTCTTTGCGAACATATTCCATGGTGGCTCTACTGGAGGTTGAACTAACTCCTGTTTTTTACTTCGCTGAAAAGCGAAACAGTTTGCACACAAACCCTCATAAGTGACCAATTGAATCATATCAATTACCCCTGACTTACAAGATAAGCATGTTAGGGCTGTAGGAGTGCTTGACAAATTCTCCTCATCACTTTTGCCGCTCACAGACATTTTTTCTGATATTGACTACACAATTTTGTGACTGAACCACACCCTATAATCAGTATATAGAGGTGAAATCAATCTGACCACAGTGCACCTGATTTGAGGGTCAGAACAGGACTGACATTACACAGAAAAGTCAGCACACATACTAGCAGTCAGTCACATGTTAAAGCATTAGACATTGTCATATGAGAATACAACCTCCATAATAACTTATACATAAGTAGGAAAATTGTACTTCTGTTTAACTGGTTCTTTTTCAACATAACATGCAGAAAACACAGTAATATACAGGTCTCATATGCAATAGGTACTAAAAATTAACAGTGCACACTAAGAAGTAGAAGGAATTTTTAGTACTGTATACCCTGCCTCCAGGGAGCGGGATACAGGGAGACTCACCACACTTCCATATCCAAGCAAAGACGCTCGAAAGACGCTGAGTGGATTCAGACGCTACTGGTGTACACT
Source organism: Pseudophryne corroboree (assembly GCF_028390025.1). Lineage (NCBI taxonomy): Eukaryota > Metazoa > Chordata > Amphibia > Anura > Myobatrachidae > Pseudophryne > Pseudophryne corroboree. The sequence continues at coordinate 676,847,279 of NC_086449.1, forward strand.
GCCGCTCTTGGTAACTGATAACGGACACGGACGCTCACCAACGGACACGGACGCTGAGCGACTCCACGTGCATGCAGACACTAAAGGCCTGCGACTCGGTCTGTCTGGGCGGGTTTATATCCAGTGTACACAACCGCAACGTCTAAGCTGCGACCAAGTACCCTCGTGGTAGCGTCTGAGCCGGAAGTGAGGTCATTCAGTTCATGAAACGAGAGACCCGCGGGAACTGGCCATGAACTCGGAGGAGGGACGGCCAGGAGAGCGTCTGAAACCCCCTGTTGACTTAAACTCCCAGGATCGCGGCCTCACCTAGTCCTGGCGCCTATGATCCCCGGAGCGTAGCGCTGTCACACTCGAGATGTTCGGCGCATCAACACGCTGTTTGTAGTCTCCACCAAATCAGCGTAGCTGTGTCCTGACCCCTCTAGTAAGAGGAAGTCCATATACTCACTGTCTCCCCATGCTCCGGCCACAGCCTGGTAACGTCTGCTGGACCTGCTAGAACATCCGACACAGACGCCCGTCGAGACAGCACTGTACCGCGAAGGTAAGCGTTGTTGCGACCCGGTGGGGAGTTGTTGGAGCGACTCTTTCTAATACACGTTTAAGACGCTGTTAAGAGAAGTCGCTCAAACCAAAACAGTAAGTCTATAAAAATAAAGTAATGAAAACTTGAGGCTGCTTTCACAGCAGCCCTGACCATGCGGCTTCCTGCCGCACCAAGCAAAAAACAAATCTGACTGAGTCAGTGGGCGGGACTATATAGTGGAGGCCCCAATGCATCCTGGGAGGCCAGAAAGCTCGTGACCGTGTTGGTGCCATTTTCGCTGTCGCTCGACAATATCCCAATGTTATCCTGTGGATAATCCTGTGGACCCAGCCAGAGAAAATGGTGCTGAGTAGTGTGCTGGCTGCCTGAGGAAGAAGCTCCACCCCTCAGTATCCATGACAATATTTATACTGGTGGGGGTAGGGCTGTGCCAGCGGCATCTTATGCCCCCTTTTAGCCAGTTTGAGGTATTTTTCTTGCTGCCCAGGGCGCCCCCCCCCCCCCCCCCCCCCCCCCCCCCCCCCCCCGCGCGCCCTGCACCCTGCAGTGCCTGTGTGTGTGTGGGCAGCAATGGGGCGCTGCGCTCCCGCCAGCCGCGCCGCACCTCAGCCGTCACTTACTGGATTGAAGATCATTCTTCTCATACTCACCTGTCTTCTGACTTCTGGCTCTGTGAGGGGGGTGACGGCGTGCTGTGGGAGTGAGCATCTAGACACAGCTAGCGTTCAGTTCCCTTCAGGAGCTAATGGTGTCCTGTCAGCCAGAAACAGAGCCATGAAACTCTGAGGAAGTTGGTTCTGCTTCTGCCCCCTCAGTCCCACGAAGCAGGGAGTCTGATGCCAGCAGATCTCCCTGAAAATAAAAAACCTAACATAAGTCTTTTCAGAGAAACTCAGTAGAGCTCCTCAGAGTGCATCCAGTCGACCTGGGCACATTTCTAAAGCTGAGGTCTGGAGGAGGGGCATAGAGGGAGGAGCCAGTTCACACCCAATGAAAAGTCTTTGGAGTGCCCATGTCTCCTGCGGATCCCATCTATACCCCATGGTCTTGATGTCGTCCCCAGCATCCTCTAGGACGTATGAGAAATGATTATGTATCATGACAGTTTAGACAAGCAATGTAAGTGCTGGCTACATATCAGCCGTCTAGCTGCAAGTCTGCAAATGGTAAAAACCATTGTCAGGCCCAAATCCTATCCAAGTATATGGTTTATGGTCCCAGTGTGAAGAGCTGATATGTCCAATGTTTCCCTTGATAGACTCAATCTGAGTACTAATAACTGCTGGCAAAATGCGGAAGATAACTGAAAGAACATGGGCTGCACACGCACTGGAGCCAAGTGGTTGACTTATCTTGACTAGATTGTCTTTCGGGGCAAGTCGTTGGATCTTATTCAATAATTCTGTGACTGCTCACTGCCAATGAAACCAGAAATCCTACTTAGGTTAATGAAATTTCAACTGAATGGTGCTACAGACTTCCTGGGAAACAAAGTCACCTTAAAAGCTTTCTATATGTGTTCAAAGTGCTAGACTATGCAGATAGTGTCAGGGCTATACTAGCTATGAAATGTAACGTATTGCAGAGCACAGTGCTCGTAATGATGCAGTAGCGCACCTTGGAAAACAGCAGGTGCGACTAAATGTGGATACATTGACACTATGTACTGTAAGTATGATAATGAAGATGTAGAACATGATTGCAAGTTAGATAATATTTATTTCTAAACACAAAGTGTTGTTACATGGTTAGGGGCTGATATGACGGTGTTCAGGATTGCTGGTGGTCAGAATCCTTAACCCTAACCCTCCTCGGCGGTACCTAAACCTATCCCCTATTTCCCTCAGCCTGAACCTATCTAGCCCCCTTCGTTTTCCAGCTGTCGGGATCCTGGCAGTCAGGATACCGACGCCGTAATCCCAATAGCCAAGGGAATCCCAACCGGGGCCCAGAATCCCCACTTGGGGGGTCGTCCACACCACCCCAGAGGTGGAATAAATTAGTGTGGCGAGTAATGCACGCCACTGGGCCCGAAGCGTGAACGCAGCAAGCCTGCACGGGGACACAATATGCTCGCCGTTGTGATCCTGCCTGTTGGGATTCCAGCATCGGTCTTATGACCGCTGGGATCCCATACTGGTTCCCTTACTGCAGCTTAAACCTAACCCACCCCTCCATGCACGCGGCTTCCTCTTCAGCAGCCTGGCACATCGGAATAGTGATCTAATTTGGTATGCTGGCGCCGGCATTATGAGCAGTGTTGGGATTCCGGCGTTGGTATTTTGACCAGAACCCTGTTGCATATCCCAGGAGTTTTTCTTTGTCTAACGTTAGTAAAAGAAATATTTTCCTACTCTCCCAATATATTAGGAAGATTCCTGAAATAGTAAACCAAACTCTTGAATCCTTCCCATATCATCAGTACCGTGGGCAATCTAGGGGCATGATGATGTAACTCTTGCTAGATCATGTAATTTAGCTCCACTACAACAGCATGATGGGGTAAACCACAACATTGCTCAGCTGTGGGAGGGGATTAATAATGTTTATGCAGTGTTCTGTACTGTAAGCAGTGGCGTTTTAACAGATGACAGGACCCATGTGCAGACTCCGAGTGGGCCATCTCCTCTCTACTGGGCATGCGCAGGTCTCCGGAAACATGGTGCCTGCCATGTTTCGGCGTCTAAACACTACTACACATGTGCAGCGGCCATTTTCTGGTGATGTTTGCAGTATCTGCAGCTGTGACGCAGGACTTCAGAAAGGTAAGTAATTAAACATGGGTGCAGTGTGGGCCCCCCTGAACCTAGGAGCCCACGTGTACTGCACACACTGCACCCATTCTAGATAAGCCAAAGACTACAAGTCACTGTTTTCTGGTTTTGCTCATTTGTTTATGTACTTTGTTAAGCGCTGCAGAACCCTCCATATAAACAAAGGATGATAATAATAATAATAATAATAATAATAATAATAATAATACATCACTCATTTAGGCTAGGTAGGATACTTGGTTTTGTCATTCACAACATTGCCATTATCAGGACCAGATTAGCAATGAGGCGGATGGAGCTTCAGATCACAGCCATTACATAAGAAATAGTTTCATCATCATGGTAGCATGATTATGACAAGCTGCTTTTCAGCCACACAGTCGGCCATAAACATAAGTATTATAATAGTTTTTCAAGTTTTCTCCCAAAATTCTGTAATTTTTCTATTTCTATGTGATTAGGGAGACAGTGAGGCTGATAGCGTAGGAGGTATACACATCAACATAGCACTGGCCACACCCACACAGCAGGACAGGTCACACCTCTTTCCCTTCTCTCTTCTCTCTCATATTTATTGAAAATGTAGTATATCTGGACAAAAGAGAACAACTGTACACACCTGTAATCCAATACAGTAAGAATTAAATACTAATACAAATGTATGCTATAATAAGCAACAAGGTACAAGTAGGAAAAGAATAACCATTAGAATAATCAACAGACCCAAAAACATAAAGAATGTTCATCTTAAAAAAGAAGATAAATGTAGAATAACAAAAGTAATAGAAAGAGAATAGAGATAAACAGGATAAGGAAAGAGGGGTATAAGGAAGGGAGGGTGAATAGAGCACCACCGAAGCGCAAAGAATACACTGAGTCGTTTCCTGGTAACTGGTCAGAAAGAGAGAACTAAGGTGCACCAGTAAGGGACTTGTATTTATCAGATTCACAGAATTCAGTGATGGAAACCATATCGCCAAATAGGCCTGAAACTTATCCGGAAAATATATTATAATATCATCCATAGATCTATATAATTCTATTCTTTGAAACCAGTCAGTAAGGGTCGGGGGGAGGAGGATTTCCAACGCACAGGTATAACTGCCTTAGCTGCACTGTAGAAATATTTAAAAGCATATATTTTGTAGACAGATAAGGGCAAGGAGTACAGCTTTATCAGCCAGAACTCGGGCCCATCTAGCACATATGAGCCTAAAATTTTACATGCGGTTGAAATCACCTCCTCCCAGAAATTCTGCAAAACCGAGCAAGACCACCAAATATGAGTTGGAGACCCCAGATCTGTACCACATCTCCAAAAACTGGCAGGTAACCCAGGATACATCTTTAAAAAGGTGGACTGGCATCGGTACCATCGGGATAAAACCTTAAAATGAGTCTCCAGAGTGAGTATATTGGTGGAGCTACTCCAAGACTTTTCAAAGATAGACCGCCATTTAGGGATACTGATATCCATGCCAAGGTACAGTACCTCTCACCACTTTTAGTGAAGTTTGGTAGTGTAGAGAAATGGCTCCTTATTAGGAATTTAAATTTAGATGATAATATGTGTGAAGAAGAATTCTGTGACACCACCAATTCCTCAAAAAACATCAGATCCCTAGTCCCCACACAGCGAAGGTCTCTGGACCGAAGGAAATGTTTAATTTGGAGATACCTCCATACAGATAGAGCCACGCTCGCTGCATCGCAGGTGGAGGTGCGCGGCGTGCCACCGCCGAGCATATAGAGAAGCTCCCATTCAAAGTGAATGGGACGCGTGCGCATCTATGATGCACGCGCATCCCATTCGTTCCCGGCGGTGTGCCCCTAGTCGCAGATGGAGCCAAGATTACCGTGGCTCCATCTGTATCTCATTATTCGGGAGGGACCACTTGGCCTGGACATCAGGAAAAGGCATCAATCCAGAGGAGACATATAACTGTCCAATCCGGAAAATACCATAGTCTAAAGATCTGCATTGATACCCCAGAAATGCAGAATTATTGAGTAGCGGGGTTTAAGGAGAGTAAGCTGATGAAATAAATTTCTTATCTCTAGTACGCTTCCATACTGTGAGAGTAGGGCCCACTTTTGGATGTGAGATGCCAGGCAAGAGCGAAAGGCAAGATAAAGCAGTTAATGAGGATTTTGGAAAGGAGTCCTCAATAGTTACCCATTGTATCATCAAACTTGGCCTAGACCAATCGTAGATTCTAGTAAGCATAACAGTGTCATAATAGGTGCCAAAATGTGGGAGTTGGAGACCACCCAGATGTCTCCTCCTGAACAAACTTCATGCTTAAATATACAAAATATGGGATAACTATCAGAAGACGCACAACCCTTGGCCAAGCTGCTTAGTCCTGAATTGAAAATTAGTGAGCCTAAATCCTCTGGGTGGGAAAAAATGAGTAACTAAGTAAATCAGCATGCAAAACAAATCTGTATGCTCATGCAAAGTTTTACAGGAGTGTGAGCCATATGAAGGCTGCCTACGGGTGAGCTCGCTAAAGTCTGTGACTTTAGCAGAAGTTATGATTGCAGTAATATATTGGTACTACGGAGGATACACACATCAGTGTTGGGGGTGTCTATTGTCCACTGTTAATAATTCATTATAAAACATGCTTCTACTTCAGTTCTTCAGGAGTGAATATTTACTGGATGATATTTTCCTTTTAGCCTTCTACCTTATCTACTTTGGTTCCATGCTGAACATCAGAGAGATGTTGTATGTGGAGAGATGCATTTAAGGTCCCCTGGGTATACTGTTCTATACCATCATTTCTGGCAAACCTTTTTTTTTTTTTTTTTTTTGTACCTCTTTCTCCTTTTTCCTGCAGTCTCTTCCACAGTCCCTGAATTTTTTTTTACATGCCTGGGTGCAAATGAATCCCAGAGGGGGAATGGGAAGACATAATGGCACTGAGTGGAAACCCCAATTAAAGTAGAAGCTGAATACTCACATGGATCCACCTTTAAGTAAGTCTGGGACCAGTCACCCTCGGCAGGTAGAAACTGCTTGATGGATTAGTAACCACGTTCTGTCTATCTATTTGACTGGGGGTGGTACCTCTATGAAAAAAGTGTGTGAAATTCCCAGCCCTTTGCAAAAGGACCTTCAAAATTTGCCCACAAATTGAATCTAATGGTTAGAGATACTGTAATATTTAAGGGAAGTCCATGCAGCCTGAAGACCTCTTTGGTGAGCATAATGTAAGGGAGATGACAGCTTTTTAAAAGCTATGCAATGTACTTACTGAAAGATGGATATGCCTACCAGCAAGTTGGTATTATTTACATGGAAGCTGGGGAGGTCAGTGAAATGATGGAGACATGGGTCCATGTCCTCAGATGAATGGCAGAGGCATTTGGCATATCCTGGGGACAGGGCCTGTGGCACACTGGTGCATGCACACATAGTGCTAAATAAGATAAAGAAAACAACATTCTTCCTTACAACTGGCTGCTGCCTGCTACAGTTTTCAAGAACCAAATAGTTTTTTTTCCTGCCGTGACTATTTTGACACGTACCTACTGCAGAATCTGTAGCTGGCTGGCAAGACACAAGTCAAGTCAAGTCGAGAGGTATAGTGGTTTTGTCCTCCATAATGGATTGTTTACAATAGAACTGTAGGGAGAGTGCACTATGTTTGAAGTTGCTGAATCCAACATGTTATGATGAAGCCAAACCTGGTTAGTAATAGTGCCCATCAAGTCTGCTGAGAGAGTTCACTGGTCAGTGAGGGGGTGAATCAGGCCCCCAACAGAAGAAGCAACCCACTCAATGAGGTCACTGATGTCAGTCTGGGAGCATGGCTACACTAATTAAGGCATTCATTTTAGGATCCTGGATAAAAATCCATGATTCTGATATCAGGTAATCAAAAACTTATAGTGGGCATCAGCTATAAGGATTGCTTTAGGATGCCAATGTCCAAATGATTGTTCTTTGACTGGTGTTGCCAAGAGTCACAATGAAGCTCTATCAGAGCATGGTTTAAGCACCAGCAAAAGGTCATACTGCTAGTGGCTCTATGACCCGGTAGTTTTAATTCGCATGTGTGCCTACTGCGCATGCACAAGCCAAGTGGAACAGTTTGGGATCCTTTGAGTAATTATGTGCATTTACGTCCATGCATGCAATGAAAGTTTATTTGCATCCAACTCCGAATTGACCTCTCAGTATTCTTATAAATTATTGGGCAGCGTTCTGATTTGTCCCTGATGGAGGTCTGGGTTTTTGTCTGGCCTAGGAAAAAGCTGGAAAGTTTAAGTAGCAAAAAATAGCATGACATGCATCTCGGGCAGTTTAGTATAATAGCTAATTAGCACTACTAACTCTATATGGGGCAGATGTATTAACCCTGTAATACCCCTTTCAGACTGCCAGCTTGTAACCCAGGTTATTGCACATGAGCGCGCAGTAACCCAGGTTGCTGTGCGGACTGAAAGGGCCCAGGGCAAATATCCCGGGTTAAGTAGTGACCAGGGTTGAATACGGCTTCAACCCAGGTGATTGTGCAGGGTGAACGGGTTTACCGTTCACACTCTGTACATGGGCGGCGCTTGGAGATCATCTGATCTCCAAGCGCTGCCTCCGCATGCGTCACCGCTGATGTCACCAATTTGGCAATATGCCGGGATGGGAACGCCTGTGTGAAAGGACCTAAGGAGGGTCGCACCCGGGTACGGCTCTGGGTGCGACCAGCCATTTGCGGTCTGAAAGGGATATCATTTTTCAAGCACAGCCTGTAACTTGACAGTTAGGAGCTGATTGGCTGGTGTGTTATCACCTTCCACTTTATCACTTTCTCCAGGCTTAATACATCTGACCCACATGTAAAGAGTAGCAAAGTAATAGAAATTTTGTAAAAAACAAACATAACCAAAACAAAGTCTCAGAATCCGGCTTTAACAGTTTAGGTGAAATAAGTCTACCAGTTGCTGACAGAGAAAGGGTTAAAAGAAAAACATGAAACTTAAAACAGACACTGAGCTCTGCTCTGTAACACAAATTTGAATACATTTGCCTATATTACATGCTCACGATATGAGACATAATACTAAATTAATGTTCAGCTGACATAATTTTGAAAGCTATTTGGTCATTCAGATTGTACTGTTCCTTGTCCAGACTGCATTCTTAAACATAGCCCCTAAATGATATCTCCTATATATTAGGCCAAATCTGTGACTCTGTGCCTGGCTGTAACGCTGGGCGGAGTTAGAGTCACAGATCTGGCCAAACCCTTAAATGCAGTCAGATCATCTATGGAAGGCAGGCAGACATGGATTATAGCAGGGGCAACTGTCCCGGGCCACCCACACACACTCCACCGGACTCCCCCACCCCTCCACCGCTCACACACCGGGCAGCTGCAACTTCCCGGGAACCGCTCTCCCCTCAGCGCCCGTCCGATGGCTGTGCGGCTGTCACAGTGCCCCTCGACCCGCTCGCTCACCCGGCGGCTGCAGCTTCCCGGGGCCCGCTCTCCCCTCGGCGCCCATCCGACGGCTGTGCGGCTGTCACAGTAGCCCTCCACCCGCTCGCTCACCCGGTGGCTGCAGCTTCCCGGGACCCGCTCTCCCCTCGGCGGACGTTTGACGGCTGTCACAGTGCTCCCTCCACCCGCTCGCTCACCCGGCGGCTGCAGCTTCCCGGGACCGCTCTCCCCTCTGCGCCTGCCATTACACTGACTGTGTATGCCTCCCCCTTCAGCGGCTGCAGCTTACAGGAGATGGGGAGATAGTTTCTCTTAATGAGCTGTCCGTGGCTGGGCCCCGGAGAATGTGCCACCTGATGCCAGGGAGTACAGTAGTGTGTCCCGAGATCAGCATGTGGTGGGGTGAGGGCTGGTGTGTGCTGTCTGCAGCTGAGGGGGGCTTTGCTATTTGCTGCAGTAGTCTGGGGGGCAGAGAGGGCATCAGACAGGCGGAGCTGGCATCTAGCCGGGGGGTAGGTTAGTGTGTCACCATGGCAGCATTGTCTTGGGGTTGGCCAGGGTGCTGTCCACGGCTGTGAGCTGTGGTGAGGGAGGCAAAGGCTGTACTTCACACTATTTGGAAGTGGGGGGTGGGGTGGTTGTCACAAAGGATTGTATTGTCTTTTTGGGGGGGAGGGGAGTGTGCCGATGTCTGCATGTATAAACCACCGCACCCAACCCTCCCCCACCCGCTGGGTCACCGGACCCCCTACTCCACCGGTGCCACCCCTGCACTTACCTCTCCACCACCCACAATGCCTACGGCCCCCCCTCCCCATCCCCCACTCACATGCCCCTCCCCCACCTGAGGCCCCTGTGGACCCCCTACACCACCTGCATACCTGCCCCTTCCCCACTCGCAGTGCCTCCGGGACCCCTCCCCCATCCACAACAGCTCCGCACCTGCCCTTGCCCCACCCGCAGCGCCTCCGTACCCTCTCCCCCATCCGCAGCCCCCACTCCCTGTCGCAAAGGGGCTACGCCCCCTTCCCCACCGGACGCCCTTTTGTCCTGCAATAATTAACCACTAACCAAAACTAGGAATGCACGTAATACTCCATATAATGCAACTATTCAATGCCAGAAATGTGTGCAGGGGTTAAGGGGGCGTAGCCCCTTGCGACGGTGTGAAGAGCGCCCGTAGGGCGCGATGAGTCACCTAGTACTATATAACTACTGTAGTAATTAAACACAGAAGGTTCCAAAATCAATAAAAATGTTGCAGCAAACTGAAAACATATTGTAAAATAAAGTGAGATATTAACTGTAAAAGGTGACTGAAAGTAACAATGTGCAGCCGTGTTCCCAACCCAGACTGTCTGCTGAGGAAACCTAACATGTGACAGCCTGGAATCAGCTCCAAAGCCACAAACACTACAGTTTAAAGGGACAACCAACAAGTCAGATGATCCTCTGGAAAAAACGGATAATGTGGCTGCTCTATCTTGATTATTGCCATCAGCAACGGGAAGAGAAAGCAAGTTTTGAAATATTACCACAAAAGTTTATTTTCTCTTCACCACCTCACTTAAGTAGGACATCCAAACGGATAAGAAGCTGTCTCTAGAAATACATATAATTTTTTTAAGAGAAACAGCAGCTTAACCTTCAGCAAAATAAAGGCGAGGCACCAGGAAAAAACCAACTGAACTGCCAACAACGTTTGCCAATGCACCAGATGCTGCTTTCAGGGAAATAAAAAAATATATATAAACTTGGCATCTGACATCTGCAATTACCATCCAAACATGGGAAGGAGATGTAGGAATGCAGAAATGAGAGCTAGGAAATAGCACACAACCACATTTTTTTTTATATTTTCTGAACAGCCGTGGCATTCCATTTCAATCCCTACCAAATTCTTAAACTGACAGATTATATGAATAGGTCTGTGATCGCTCTCCCATTTAGCGAGCACAGCCTGATGGACTGCTCATGGGAAATAGTTAATGAATAAAAGAGATTGTACTGAACAGTGCACCTTGTTAGAATGCCAGAGGATATAGACTCTTAACAAGACAATTTATATAGCTCTCTGGTCTAGAGTGCTTCATATGCACTCTGAACAAAATCCACAGTGAATGCCTTCACACTGCTTATCAAAATATCTTATCTACTACAATCTGTGTTTTTATCCCTGCAGAGATAAGGCAAATATTACAAATAATAATACAAATATTAGATGTAGGATGGCTGGCCACCCATGATCCATGCAGACAGATTATTTCTGAAGACACTGGGGCCTACAAGTGTGGTCAGAAGATGTCATCATGTGCAGGCTGACAGGGACTATCTGCGGCCTTATTCCGACCACAATTGAGAATCTGTTGCCCTACAGCAGCGGTGGCCAACCTGTGGCTCTTGAGCCACATGCAGCTCTTTCTTTCTTCAAATGTGGCTCCTAACACACGAAGTCACATGACCACAACAGAAACGGTAACCACTGCTCTCCAGAAAAACATGCAGCAGCACTACGGGGACTTAGAATTGAGGGAGCCAGATACTAGAGATGAGACACACACCAGCAAACAGAAGACACATAAGGGCTGCTGCAGTGGCATGAAATGGGGGAAGCTGAAGTGACACATGAGGGTGCTGGCTGAAGTGACAGGAAGGTGCTGGCTGAAGTGACAGGAGGGTTCTGGTTGGAGTGACAAGACGGTGCTGGTTGGAGTGACAAGACGGTGCTGGTTGCAGTGACATATGGGGGAGCTGAAGTGTATTATGTGAATCTGGATTTTTCAATGTATTTTATGTGGATCTGGCTTTTACAATTATTTTATGTGGAAGTGGCTTTTTCAATGTATTTTATGTTGCATCTGGCTTTTTCAATGTATTTTATACCAGGGGCGTGGCCTAGAAGGCAACAAGGCCACACCCCATTTTTGCATGTGCGCCTTCGGCTCGATGTCAGCTCTTTGACGTACATTTTTTTGGGCTCTTTGTCTCTGACTGGTTGTCCACCCCTGCCCTACAGGGACTACCATACCGCAGCATGGAAAAAAAAAATAGGATTTTGGTACTTACCAGGTAAATCCTTTTCTTTGAATCCATAGGGGGCACTGGAGTACTCTTGGGATATGGACGGCTTCCACAGGAAGTAGGCACTGAATAAATTAATTTTGGAACTATACCTCCCCTCCATATCCCTGAGTACCTCAGTGTTTTTTACTGAGCTGAAGAGGAGCGATAGAGAGGTTGACAATGGAGCATTACATATAACATAACTGACAACAATAAAGTTGACCCAACATTACTGACAACTAAACAGTTGACACCATAACTTGTTAATCTGAACCAGTCGGTGAAAGTGTGTTACCATAAGATCTACTGAACCTACCACAAACCAGGTAAACTGCTCTGGGTGGGCGTCCAGTGCCCCCTATGGATTCAAAGAAAAGGATTTACCTGGTAAGTACCAAAATCCTATTTTCTTTTTCATCCACTAGGGGTCACTGGAGTACTCTTGGGACGTACCAAAGTTTCCCCCCCGCGGGCGGGAGAGCTGTTTGGCACTTGTAACCCTAGGCGGCCAAAGCTAGATGCTGATGCCGCAAACGTATCAAACTTGTAGAGGCGCACAAACGTGTGCACCGAAGACCATGTAGCCGCCCGGCAAAGCTGTGTCGTAGAAGCTCCACGACTCGCTGAACATGATGTTCCCACAGCACGTGTGGAATGAGCTGTTATCGATGTAGGCGGCTGTAACCTAGCATGAAGGTAAGCCTGACGTATGGTCACTTTAATCCAACTGGATAAGGTCTGCCTAGAAGCTGGCCAACCCATCTTGGCAGCATCATAGAGAGCAAACAACGTATCCGTCTTACGAACGGTCGACGTTCGGGATACATAAATGCGTAAAGCGCGTACCACATCCAACCTACCAGAGTCTCCTGTTAACATAGGAACTACTATTGGTTGATTGATGTGAAAAGATGACACTACCTTTGGTAGAAAAGCAGAATTCGCTCGGAATTCCGCTCTGTCATCATGAAACACTAAATACGGTGGTTTGCACGACAAAGCACCCAATCTGAAACACGCCTTGCTGACGCTAAGGCTAAAAGAAACATTATTTTCCCAAGTGAGAAATTTAATATCCACTTGTTGTAAGAGTTCATAATAAAAAGACTAAGAAATCTAAAAACCAGATTCAAGTCTTATGGCGCAGTAGGTAGAGTGAATGGAGGCTGAACTCTGAGGACACCCTGCATAAAAGGTGTGAACCGACGGCAATAGGGCCAATCTACTATGAGAATAAATGGACAACTCAGATATACGCACTTTTAGTGTGGATAAATTCAGACCTCTATCTAACCTAGGCACGCCAAATTCTGTAATAATGAGCTGCCGTAACCGGCTTCCTAGCTCGTAACATGGTTGGAATAACCGATTCTGGAATTTCCTCTCTTCTTAAGAGGGCTGTCTCAACAGCCACCCCGTCAAACGCGGCCGCGCCAAAATCGGGTAAAAGGAATGGACCCTGCTGTAACAGGTCAGAACGTAGTGGGAGCGGCCAAAGACCGACTGCGAGTAGACCGCGGAGATGCGAGAACCAAGCTCTCCGAGGCCAAAGAGGCGTCACTAGTATAACTGTGACGGACTCCCTTTGATCCGTTTTAGCCACAGAGGGAGCAGCGGAAACGGTAGAAATAGATACACGAGACTGTATGGCCACGTGATTGTGAGAGCATCCACCGCCACTGCCTTTGGATCTCTCATTCTGGACACGACCTGGGGCGTTTGAGGATTGTGGCGAGATGCCATCAGGTCCACCTGCGGGTAACTCCACTTCTGGACCAGCATGTGAAATACTTCTGGATTTAATGCCCATTCTCCTGGATGAAAATTCAGATGGCTGAGATAATCCGCCTCCCAGTTGTCCACTACCGGAATGACTACTGCCGACAATATCATTTGGTGATACTCGGCCCAATAGAGGATTCAAGCTACAGATGTGACAACTTACATCTTCGCTTTTTTTTTTTTTTTACAAATTTGGCACAACATGCAAAACACAGCTAAACTGTTTTTCATGAAAAGCGAGTGGATGAATTTTAAAATTTTTGTTTGCCATAAAAGAATATGTATAAAGTAACATATTAAGGAAGCAAATTTAAGAAAAAAACACAAGACATGACTAAATCTCCGAGTATATAGCATGCAAAACTGTGCCATACATGACGGGATATAGCAAAGATGTATGTGGACACATCTGTACTTCCCGCATTGCCATACGGCTTTTCGTTCCTCCTTGTTTGTTGATGTATGCGACTGCTGTCGCATTGTCTGACTGCACCTGAACAGCCTGAGCCTGCAGCCTGTGCACTACTTGTCATAGCGCATTGTAAATTGCCCGGAGTTCCAGGACATTTATAGACAGCAATCTTTCGTGATCCGCCCAGAGACCCTGGAGCTGATAATTTTGAACTACAGCTCCCCAACCTCTGAGACTTGCGTTCGCCGTGAGAATTATCCAATTCCAGGCACCGAACCGTTTCCCTGCGGTTAGATTCTGTACTTTGAGCCACCAGAGTAGAGACTCTCTGGCCCTTGGAGACAACCTCACTTCTGCAGTAAATCTGCAGATGCGAGCCCACTACTGTGCGAACACATCCAATTGAAAAGGACGTGAGTGAAGTCCTCCGAACTGAAGCGCTTCGAAAGCCGCCACCATTGTGTCTAATAGGCGAATGCACAAGTGAACCGAGACTGTGCGTGGCTTGAGCACTAATTGTACCAGATGACGAATTACCTGTACTTTCTGTTCGGGTATGTAAGTTCTTTGATTTACCGTATTGAGAATCATACCTAGGAATTGAAGTCGTTGAGACGGAATCAATCAGGAATTCGCGTAGACAATGGTAGGAAATCAGATTTTTCCTCCCCAAATGGTCTGCGATCTATCTCGTTTGGAATCGGACTCCGCCTGTTAGGAACGTAGCCAAAGTGGACGTTATGCGCTACTAGCGAAGCTGAAAACGCAAGAACCAACTGCCAAAGTCCAAAGAAGCTGTAGGCAGCAAGAAGTGTAAGGTGGTCTTTATTTAGGGCAAACCTGAACTGGAATGCCCTGCCACTACAGCCTTGTTACCTCATCCCCTACCAAAGCAGGGCGAAGCAACAGCCCTACTGCTGTGTAGGGTATACTCCGATATGTAGTAAAACACCCAATAATTGCAATTGTCTCTGATTGGAAATTGTTCAGCCTTCGCTGAGAACCTGACGTACTGGCCTGGTGCTATGAGGGCTGGCGGCAAATCGACCGCAACAATGTAACTGAAACTGTCTGCTTTACGCAGAGTACTAACCACTATACGATCACGGCAACTTAAACGAGCCAGGTAGGAGACGACCTACAATCCTGTTATCCATAGTCAGATGCGTTATACATTGCGCCACTGGCCCAGATTCGTATTTGTCCGACACACTGTGTGACCGACTTTGCAGCGAAGCTGCTTGTTTGATTATGCCTTAGACTTAGTGATCATGTACTCCAACCAGTAAGTACACCACGGAAGTAACGTGTGTATAAACCTGCATTACCGTGCATGTGGTTACCAGCAATAGTGAATCTTCCTGTAGAGTCATGCTGTACAAAACAATTAATAAATTAAACTCCTAACAACACCCCGCTCCTCCAGAGTCTAAGTGTTGTAGGGCAGCAACTTCCGAGAAAGAACCAGGAAGTAACATTAAAAGCAAAAAATGGTCCTACCATGGCCTTTTTTTTTTTTTTTTTAAAACACCTGTTAAACCAGGATCTGAACCAGTGTCCATGCAAACAATGTTCACTGTGGCCGGAAACCTAACCACTTGGCTACAGAGCCACCTGTAAAACAATAAGCAAAGCTGCTGCAGGTGTGGCCATGTTTGCAGTGCTCAACAGATACTGTTAATAAGCACTGAGTGCTGACCAATTATTCTTGCTTACTGCAAAATAGATTTTTAATGTCAGCATATTATATATATATATATATATATATATATATATATACACACATACACACACACATACATACAACATGTATATTCCCACATATTCAGACTTTAATATATATATATATATATATATATATATATATATATATATATATATATATATATATACATACATACACACTATATATATACACATATACACCTATCCTGATACACAGGTATAACACATTTTTACAAGTCTGAAACTAAATGTGACCTCACACAGGCTTAAAACCTGAGATGACTGCTGCTTGACCACAGCTTAGTTAATGGGCCCTTCTAGTGGCCGGCGCCGGGAGCGCGCTCTGGAGAGCTATCCTGACTGTAAAACCTATGGTAGGTTTATATTGATAGTGTAAGCCCAAACTGAGCTATTTTTAACAGTTTAAACTAGCATGTATCACTGGTAGTACACTGGTGATACCTGTGATACCTGTATGTAGGTGATCACTGGTGATACATGTGATACATGTATGTAGGTGATCACTGGTGATACATGATACTAGCATGTATCACTGGTAGTTGGATCACCAGATTCCCCCAGATGGCAAAACAGTATGCAACCCTTGCTTAGCTTCCAAGCTCAGATGAGTTTGTCCAGTGTGGTGTGGCTGTAGATTAAAAAATACCTACAGCACCTTGTACTCCCAGGTGGCTAATCAGGCCCAACCCTGCTTAGCTTCCAAGCTCAGATGAGTTTGGGCGTATCCAGTGTGGTGTGGCTGTAGATTAAAAATACCTACAGCACCTTGTACTCCCAGGTGGCTAATCAGGCCCAACACTGCTTAGCTTCCAAAATCAGATGAGATTGGGCGTATCCAGTGTGGTGTGGCCAAGTGAATTAAGCCAAAGCTGCTGCAGGTGAGACCTGAACTCATACTGCTCCACAGATACTGTTTTATAAGCACCATGTGCTGACCAAATGTTATAACATATCTTACTTTACAACAATGAACAAAGCCAGTATTTGGCTGCCACAACCATGATTCAGATTTGCAGTCTTTAGGATAATATCATTATAAACAGTTATGATATAAATAATTATGTATATCCATGTTTTAGACATGGCAAGGAAACTGCTTATTAGTAATTGCTGGTGTCTTACTCATGCAGACAGACAATACAAAAACAAAGACAGACAACTTGCACGACTCAGTAATTATAGCACTAAGTTGTCTCTATAAATATATATCTGGCCAAGTGCAGTGCACGCCAGCCATATGCCTGCTCCCAAATTCCCCTTAACACCCCTGCGCCTTCAATGGAGGAGAGATGTACACAGGAAATTCTGGAAATACAACAGGAAACATGGTTAATCTTGTTTTAACAAAGACTTCATAGCCTATTGTAATACATATGCAGCGCTGCTGTATTCCCTTATCAATAAGAGTTGAATCATGAGATTTTATCCAGTGACCCTGACATTTCTGTGTGCAGGGAACATCACTGTGGCAGCAAAGTTACTCACTATAAGAAACCTGCCTTTTGACTCTCATTTGTGTGCCCCCCCATGCTCCGTATACCGTTCTCTATACACGGAGCCGGGCTATGGTGGAGAGGGAGCCCAAAGCGGCATCGAGGGCCTGGGCCACACACACACACATACACACAGTATCCCACACAGTGGGGCGGCAGCGTGAGCTGACCGCCCCGTTCAACATACCTGGACCCTGTGGTGAGGGCTATGACGGGCCTTCTCTGTAAGTTCCGTCCAGCCTTTACTGCAGGTTTTAGTCCTGCACATGGTAGTGAGGGAGCTCTTTTTAGAGAGGTCCGACAACCACAGCTGCTAAAGCAGCCTTCACTATCCCTGACCCACGCCTATTGGAAAGGAGGATGGGATGTGGTAAATCGTTGAAAAAAGAAAAACTTAGAAAAAATCCAATGAAATGTGGACCTCTGTGGCAGCAAAGCCACAAGCCTACTAACTGCGTCGAGCACAGAAAAAACACTGAGGTACTCAGGGATATGGAGGGGAGGTATAGTTCCAAAATTAATTTATTCAGTGCCTACTTCCTGTGGAAGCCGTCCATATCCCAAGAGTACTCCAGTGACCCCTAGTGGATGAAAAAGAAATATAGTTCAACAGTTTAAATATAATCGTATCAAAAATTGAATATACAATGCAAGAAATGATAGAGGTACTGTAGGTGGAGAATAAAGACAACTGAAAATTTTAAAGCTGTTCCACAAAACATTACTCAAGTTTTACTGGCAAAATTTGCTTCACAGTCCTATCAAAAACCCACCAGACTACAAATCCATATTCCTGCACTGACCAAAACATTCTTTGAAGTCCTCAATTTACAGTAGGTTGTGCTGACGTAAATGCAAATAGTGTGAAAGAGAAAATAGGATTTTAATTACCTACCGGTAAATATTTTTCTCGTAGCCCGTAGAGGATGCTGGGGTCCACATTAGTACCATGGGGTATAGACGGGTCCCTTGGGAGCCATGGGCACTTTAAGAGTTTAATAGTGTGGGCTGGCTTTTCCCTCTATGCCCCTCCTATCAGACTCAGTCTAGAAACTGTGCCCAGGGAGACAGACATACTTTGAGAGAAGGAAATACACAGATAGTGGTGAGATTCACACTAGCTCACACATAACAACAGAAAACCAAGCTAACCAGCTTGAAACAATTCAGCAATGGCTGAACAACAGTACTTAACCAAGTAACAATGCAGTACTTAACCAAGTAACAATGCAGTACTTAACCAAGTAACAATGCAGTCCTCAACTAAGTAACAAATGCAGGAAAACGAAGCACTGGGCGGGCGCCCAGCATCCACTACAGACTACGAGAAAAGGATTTACTGGTAGGTAATTAAAATCCTATTTTCTCTTACGTCCTAGAGGGTCGATCCTGACCAAGTAGCTGCTCGGCAAAGCTGTAAAGCTGAGACACCCCGGGCAGCCGCCCAGGAAGAAGCCACTTTACGAGTAGAGTGGGCCTTAACAGATTTTGGACACGGCAAGCCTGCCGTAGAATAAGCATGCTGGATAGTAAACCTGATCCAGCGAGAAATCGTCTGCTTAGAAGCAGGACACCCAACCTTGTTGGGATCATAAAGGACAAACAGAGCGTCCTACTTTCTATGACGAGAAGTTCTCTTCACATAAATCTTCAAAGCCCTTACAACATCCAAGGACTTTGATGTGATTGAGGAGTCAGTAGCCACTGGCACCACAATAGGTTGGTTGATATGAAAAGCCGACACAACCTTCGGAAGAAATTGCTGGCACGTCCTGAGCTCAGCTCTATCTTCATGGAAAATCAAGCAGGACAATGCCCCCAATTCCGACACACGTCTAGCAGATGCCAATAGTGTGACAGCCTTCCAAGTAAGAAACTTGACATCAACCTCCTGTAAAGGTTCGAACCAATCCGACTGCAGGAACTGCAGCACCACATTAAGATCCCAAGGTGCCGTAGGAGGCACAAAGGGAGGCTGGATGTGCAGAACCCCTTTCAAGAAAGTCTGAACCTCAGGGAGGACCGCCAATTGTTTCTGTAAGAAAATGGACAAGGCCAAAATCTGGACCTTTATGGAGCACGAACGGAGGCCCACATCCACACCTGCTTGCAGAAAGAGTAGAAACCGCCCTAGTTGAAACGCCACCATAGGAAACTTCTTGGATTCACACCAAGACACGTACTTTTTCCAAATTCGATGGTAGCGTTTAGATGTTACTCCTTTCCTAGCCTGTATCAGGGTACGAATAACTTTGTTCGAAATGCCCTTTCGATCTAAGATCTGGCGTTCAACCTCCATGCCGTCAAATGTAGCTGTGGTAAGTCTTGATAAGCGAACGGCCCCTGTTGCAGAAGGTACTCTCGAAGAGGATGAGGCCTTGGATCTTCCAGCAGTAACTCCAGAAGATCCATGTACTAAGCCCTTCTTTGCCAGTCCGGAGCAATGAGGATCGCCTGAACTCTCGTTCTTTTTATTAGTTTGAGAATCCTTGGGATTAGTGGAAGTGGAGGGAACACATACACTGACTTGAACACCCACGGAGTTACCAGGGAGTCCACCGCCACTGCCTTTGGGTCCCTCAACCTGGAACAGTACCTCCGAAGTTTCTTGTTGAGGCAGGAGGACATCATATTTATTTGAGGTACTCCCCAAAGACTTGTCACCTCTGCGAACACCTCTGGGTGGAGGCCCCACTCTCCTGGATGGAGATCGTGTCTGCTGAGAAAGTCCGCTTCCCAGTTGTCCACTCCCGGAATAAAGATTGCTGACAGCGCCACCGCGTGCTTTTCCGTCCAGAGGATGATTCTTGTTACCTCTGACATTGCAGCTCTGCTCTTCGTTCTGCCTCGTCGGTTTATGTAGGTCACTGTCGTTACATTGTCCGACTGAACCTGAATGGCCTGATCTTTCAGAAGATGTGCCGCTTGTAGAAGACCGTTGTACACGGCCCTTAGTTCCAGAATGTTTATTGGAAGGATGGATTCCAGACTTGACCACCTTCCTTGGAAGTTTTCCCCTTGGGTGACTGCTCCCCAACCTCTGAGACTTGCATCCATGGTTAGGAGGATCCAATTCTGAATCCCGAACCTGCGGCCCTATAGTAGGTGAGAAGTTTGCAGCCACCAGAGGAGCGAGATTCTGGCTTTCGGTGACAGACGTATCCTCTGGTGCATGTGAAGATGAGATTCCGGCCATTTATCCAGGAGATCCAGTTGGAAAGACCGTGAATGAAATCTTCCGTACTGAAGAGTCTCGTAGGAGGCAACCATCTTCCCCAGCAGGCGAATGCACTGATGAACCGATACTCGGGCTGGCTTCAGGACATCCCGGACCATTGTTTCTATCACCAACGCTTTCTCCGCCGTCAGAAACATCCTCTGTACTTCCGTGTCAAGGATCATCCCCAGGAAGGACAGTCTTCTTGTCGGCTCCAGATGCGACTTTGGAAGATTCAGGATCCATCCATGATCCTGGAGTAGTTGAGATAACAATGCTCTGCAACACCTTCTCCCTGGAAGACGCATTTATCAGCAGATTGTCCAGATAAGGAATTATGTTCACACCTTGCTTGCGGAGGAGTAGCATCATCTCTGCCATAACCTTGGTGAACACCCTCGGTGCCGTGGAGAGGCCAAACGGCAGTGTCTGGAACTGATAGTGACAGTCCAGCAGCGCAAATCTTAGATAAGCCTGGTAATATGGCCAGATTGGAATGTGAAGGTATGCATCTTTGATATCCAGGGATACTAGAAATTTCCCCTCCACCAGACCTGAGATCACTGCTCTCAGAGACTCCATCTTGAATATGAATTCCCTCAAATAAGGGTTCAATGACTTTAGGTTCAATATTGGCCTGACCAAACCATCCGGTTTCGGTACCACAAACAGGTTTGTGTAATAACCCTTGTTTGCTAGGTGAGGTGGAACTGGAACAATGACATTTGACTTTAGCAATTTTTGAATGGCTTCCTGTAGGATAGCACTTTCTGTCAGCAAAGCTGGTAAGCCTGATTTGAAGAATCTGTGAGGTGGGAGTTGTTAAACTCCAGTCTGTACCCCGTGTAACAATATCTTGTACCCAGGAGTCTAGGCCTGATGACGCCCAAACATGACTGAAATTTCTTATACTCTTGCTCCCACCTGCCCGATCTCCAGGCTGGGAGGTCCACCGTCATGCCGAGTATTTTGGGAAGCAGAACCAGGTTTCTGTTCCTGTGAACCTGTTGGTGCAGGTTTTCTGGATTTCCCCCAACCTCCTCTAAAGAAAGTGGAAGGGGGATTGAACCTTTTAACTTTCGCAGTCCAAAAGGACTGCATTGTAGACATAGGATAAGATTTCCTAGTCGGCGTTGTTGCTGAGGGAAGAAATGTTGACTTACCCGAGGTTGCCGTGGAGATCCATGCATCTAACGCTTCCCCAAACAGAGCCTGACCTGTGAAGGGTAGGTTCTCCACACTCTTCTTGGATTCTGCATTTGCAGCCCATTGGCGCAGCAGAGACAGCCATGGAAGAAGCCCTCGCATTAAGAAGGCCAAGGTCCTTCATTGCCTCCACCATGAAACCTGCAGAATCCTGTAATGTGACGTAAAAACAATTC
Organism: Pseudophryne corroboree; assembly: GCF_028390025.1. Taxonomy (NCBI): domain Eukaryota; kingdom Metazoa; phylum Chordata; class Amphibia; order Anura; family Myobatrachidae; genus Pseudophryne; species Pseudophryne corroboree. Next base: position 676,869,148 of record NC_086449.1, read on the forward strand.
AATGTCACTTCTATCCATAGAATATCATTCCTCTAGTAATGTGCCTGACCACTTTACTATGGCTTTAGAAATCCACGCACAAGCAATAGTGGGTCTTAAAGCTACGCCAGTAGCTGTGTATAATGATTTGAGTGTAGTCTCAATCTTACGGTCAGCCGGCTCTTTTAAAACAGTGGACCCAGGGACAGGTAAAACCACTTTTTTAGACAACCTAGACACAGAAGCGTCTACTACAGGTGGGATTTCCCACTTTTTCCTGTCCTCCTCATGGAAAGGAAAAGCAATGAGAACCCTTTTTGGGATTAGGAATTTTTTCTCTGGCTTTTTCCAGGATTTTTCAAACAATGTGTTTAATTCCTTAGATGCAGGGAATCTAAGGGAGGATTTCTTATTGTCAGTAAAGTAAGCCTCCTCTACTTGCTCAGGTACCTTATCAGTAATGTGTAAAATGTCCCTAATAGCCTCAATCATGAGTTGCACCCCCTTAGCAAGGGATCCATCTCCCCCCTGCATATCCCCATCACCGTCCCCTGTATCAGAGTCGGTTTCCATGTCAGCTTGCATTATCTGGTCAAGAGCACGCTTTTTAGGGTAAACAATTGGGGTCTTTGAAGAGGTAGTGGGAGCTGAATACGACAAAACCTCAACAGACTTTCTCAAAACCTGTGTTTCAGTCTCATTTTGAGCTATCCGAGATGAAATCTGGGATAACATTCCCCTAATAGAAACCACCCATGGGGGTTCGGATTCAGAAGGCTGAGACAGTATATTACAGTCCTGAGTAAATGGAGTACACTCTTCAGGAGAAGATACACACTCTGCAGCAAAAGATACAGAGTTCCTAGACATGGTTATGTGAGACACACACACACACACACACACACACACACACACACACACACACACACACACACACACACACACACACACACACACACACAGGAAAATGCAGACACAGAGTACCTTCAGAGAGACACAGAGTATATGGAACCAGCCACATAGAGCCCCAGTAGGCAGTTTATACAGTAAACAGCCGGCACTGACTGAATAACCTTAATAGATTAAACAGCGATTATTACACTCTTACCCCCTGTCTATAACACCCTGGTACTACAGAGGTATGCTGGAGTTATATTGAGGGCAGTGCTCCCTGTCAGCATCTCTTCAGTGTGATCTGCAGGGAGAAAATGGCGCTGGTGAGTGCTGTATCCGCTCTGAGGAAGAAGCCCCACCCCCTGTAATGGCGTGTCTTCCCGCTTTCATTGATTATACTGGCCTGAGGTGATATAGCTGCTAACGGTGGGATTAGCCCCTGTTAGCATATTTGACAAGTGTAGGGTATTTGCGCTGGTCCAGGGTGCCCCTCACAGCGCCGCACATCAAGTACCGATGAGCCCTCTGGAGCGCAGCCTGTCAGAGCAGCGCTCCCACCCTTGTGCCGCCATTTCCACTGGCGACCAGCTTACCGGGGCGCCAGCGTCATACTCACCACTCTTCTTTCTACTGGCTGTTAGCGGGTGGCGGCCGTGCTGCGGGAGTGAGCGGTCGCCTCGTGGGCTTGCGATCAGCACCCTCAGGAGCTCAGTGTCCTGTCAGCGGAGATAGAGAACCATTAAGTTCCTACTCCACCCCCTAAGTCCCACGAAGCAGGGAGGCTGTTGCCAGCAGCCTTCCTGTACCTAACTCTTAGAAAAAACAATAAAACTAGAAAAACTCCTAGGAGCTCCCCTAGCTGTGACCAGCTCCACCGGGCATATTTTCTAAACTGAGTCTGGTAGGAAGGGCATAGAGGGAGGAGCCAGCCCACACTAATAATCTTTTAAAGTGCCCATGGCTCCCAAAGAACCCGTGTATACCCCATGGTACTAATGTGGACCCCAGCATCCTCTAGGACGTAAGAGAAACTGTAGGGATTAAGTTAATCAAGTACCGATGTGTCCCTATACACTAAGCCTCAATATACCATACGGGGTGAGATGCCTGGCTTCAGTAAGCCGCATTGAGTGTCTCTGCGATGCGCACAAGCGCTTCATGACACTGAGGCTGAATCTGTATACGAAGTCCAATGAACCTTGGCTCAAAAAAAGCTGTAGCCGCTGCATTGTAGCACTACGTATACAGATTCAGATTCAGTCGCACACAGATGTACAAGTATTGCAAATTAAATCAATTAATGCAGTCTCGTGAGGCGGTTTTGCTGCACTGCATTGCAACTAACAGGGCTGGCCCGAGCTTAATTATTTTGGTAAGCGAATTTAGAATTTAGCGCCCCATGATGGGATAAAATTTTATAAGAGGTGTGGTCTCACAAGGAAGGGACGTGGCCACACAATAGTACCCCCAGGGGTCCAGGGAGTTTGTCAGTGACAGGGAGAAAGTGCGTGACTGGGTGGCAGAGGTGATGAAGATAGTGGGTGACTGAGGTCACAGGGAGATAGTGGGTGCCATGTGCCCACAGTGCTAGATATGCCCCCACAGTGCAACATATGACCCCACAGTGCCAGATACAGATATGCCCCCAGTGCCAGATATGCCCCCACAGTGCCAGATACAGATATGCCCCCACAGTGCCATGTGCCCACAGTGCCAGATATGCCTCCACAGTGCCAGATACTGATATGCCCCCACAGTGCCATGTGCCAGATATGCCCCCACAGTGCTAGATATGCCCCCACAGTGCCAGATATGCCCCCACAGTGCCATGTGTCCACAATGCCAGATATGCCCCCACAGTGCCACATATGCCCCCACAGTGCCAGATATGCCCCCACAGTGCCATGTGCCAGATATGCCCCCACAGTGCCACATATGCCCCCACAGTGCCACATATGCCAACAGTGCTTGCTATGCCCCCACAGTGCCAGATATGCCCCCACAGTGCCATGTGCCAGATATGCCCCCACTGTGTTAGATATGCCCCCACAGTGCCACATATGCCAACAGTGCTAGCTATGCCCCCACAGTGCCACATATGCCCCCACAGCACCAGATACAGATATGCCCCCATAGTGCCAGATACAGATATGCCCCCACAGTGCCAGATATGCCCCCACAGTGCCAGATACAGATATGCCCCCATGGTGCCATGTGCCAGATATGCCCCCACAGTGCCAGACATGCCCCCACTGTGCCACATATGCCCCCACAATGCCAGATATGCCCCCACAGTGCCATGTGCCAGATATGCCCCCACAGTGCCACATATGACCCCACAGTGCCACATATGCCAACAGTGCTAGCTATGCCCCCACAGTGCCACATATGCCCCCACAGTGCCACATATGACCCCACAGTGCCAGATACATATATGCCCCCACAGTGCCATGTGCCCACAATGCCACATATGCCCCCACAGTGCCACATATGCCCCCACAGTGCCAGATATGCCCCCACAGTGCCGCATGACCCCACAGTGCCGCATATGACCCCACAGTCCACATATGCCCCCACAGTGCCATGTGCCCACAATTCCAGATATGCCCCCATAGTGCCACATATGACTTCACAGTGCCAGATATGCCCCCACAGTGCCATGTGCCAGATATGCCCCCACAGTGTTAGATATGCCCCCACAGTGCCACAAATGACCCCACAGTGCCACATATGCCAACAGTGCTAGCTATGCCACCACAGTGCCACATATGCCCCCACAGTGCCACATATGAGCCCACAGTGCCATGTGCCAGATATGCCCCCACAGTGTTAGATATGCCCCCACAGTGCCACATATGCCAACAGTGCTAGCTATGCCCCCACAGTGCCAGATATGTCCCCACAGTGTTAGATATGCCCCCATAGTGCCACATATGACCCCACAGTGCCACATATGCCAACAGTGCTAGTTATGCCCCCACAGTGCCACATATGACCCCACAGTGCCAGATACAGATATGCCCCCACAGTGCCATGTGCCCACAATGCAAGATATGCCCCCAGTGCCACGTATGCCCCCAGATTGCCAGATATGCCCCCACAGTGCTAGATATGCCCCCAGTGTCACATATGACCCCACAGTGCCAGATATGCCCCCACAGTGCCATGTGCCCACAATGCAAGATATGCCCCCAGTGCCACGTATGCCCCCAGATTGCCAGATATGCCCCCACAGTGCTAGATATGCCCCCACAGTGTCACATATGACCCCACAGTGCCAGATATGCCCCCACAGTGCCATGTGCCCACAGTGCTAGCTATGCCCCACAGTGCCACATACGCCCACAATGCCAGATATGCCCCCACAGTGCCACATATGCCCCCATAGTACTGCTCACCGTTTTATGGATGTGCGGAGAGCGCAGCACGCGCTTCTCCTGCCTGCCGCTCTGCCCCTCAGTCTGGTCTCCGGCGGTGACGGCAGCGTGTATATCTCAAATCAGGCGCCGGTCCGCGAGCTCTGATTGGCTAATGAACCGGCACCTGATATGAGCTATACACTCCGCCGTCACTGCCGGAGACCAGACCGAGGGTGCAGGGCGGCAGGCAGGAGAGGCGCGCGCTGCGCTCTCCTTGCCTGTTGTGCCGGCGTCTTCAACAGTGTGGCGCCTTACCCGTGCGCGTAACACGCGTAATGGGCAGGCCGGCCCTGGCAACTAATAAGCACATTCACACAAAAATACACATGACACGAGCTGAGTTGCACAGAACCTGGCGCACCGAGAAGGGATGTTAGGCATTACTGCAACAATAGTGTATGAGGACACATCTGTACCATGGGGGTAGTTCCAAGTTGATCGCAGCAGGAAATTTTTTAGCAGTTGGGCAAAACCATGTGCACTGCAGGGGAGGCAGATTTAACATGTGCAGAGAGAGTTTGATTTGGGTGTGGTGTGTTCAATGTGCAATCTAATTTGCAATGTAAAAATAAAGCAGCCAGTATTTACCCTGCACAGAAACAAAATAACCCACCCAAATCTAACTCTCTCTGCACATGTTATATCTGCCCCCCCTGCAGTGCACATGGTTTTGCCCAACTGCTAAAAAATTTCCTGCTGCGATCAACTTGGAATTACCCCCCATGTTCTGTCTTTTAAACAGCTCTGCTTGTACATCTCTGGATGAATCCAGCCCTTGAACAACTATCTATTGTGATAGAAACACTGGTAAAGTGATAAACAGGAGAGTTCAGTATGATTTGCCGACAGCGGAATCCAGGCCGCAAGTATGCCGGCAGCAGGGAGGGCGCAAAGAGTCCCCTTGCGGGCTTGCTGCGCTCGCCACAGGGTATATTCCCACTCTTTTGAGTGTCGTGGACACCCACGAGTGGGAATAGCCCTGTTGCGTCGGTATTCCGCTTGTCGGCATTGCCAGCTGTCAGGATTCCGGCGTCGGTATCCTTAATGCCAGGATCCTGACAGCCGGCAGATTAAACATATACCAAACAGGAGATACGTTTGCCCCAGGTTTATGGCCTATGCATTTAAAAATCACAGGAAGATGTTTGTGGTTGCTCTGCTGAGAATTTTTTCTTGGGCTTTTGGAAAAAGCCGAATAAGGGTTCCTGGGGTGTGGATGTGAGAGAAAATAGGATTTTAATACCTACCGGTAAATCCTTTTCTCTTAGTCCGTAGAGGATGCTGGGGACACTTCAAGAACCATGGGGTATAGATGGGATCCGCAGGAGACATGGGCACTTTAAGACTTTGAAAGGGGTGTGAACTGGCTCCTCCCTCTATACCCCTCCTCCAGACTCCAGTTATCGGAACTGTGCCCAGGGAGACGGACATTTCGAGGAAAAGGATTTATTGTTAACTAAGGTAGGACATATACCAGCTCACACCTCAAACACGCCGTCCCACATGGCATTTAACAGAAAACTCCAGTCAACGGCACAAACAACGTCAGCAACAGGCTGACCATAACGTAACACAACCCGTGTGAAAACATAACTAACAACTGCAGATAGCGAGTCCGCACAGGGACGGGCGCCAAGCATTCTCTATGGACTAAGAGAAAAGGATTTACCGGTAGGTATTAAAATCCTATTTTCTCATACGTCCTAGAGGATGCTGGGGACACTTCAAGGACCATGGGGTTTATACCAAAGCTCTAGAACGGGCGGGAGAGTGCGGATGACTCTGCAGCACCGATTGACCAAACATGAGGTCCTCATCAGCCAGGGTATCAAACTTGTAAAATTTTGCAAAAGTGTTTGAACCCGACCAAGTAGCTGCTCGGCAGAGTTGTAATGCCGAGACCCCCCGGGTAGCCGTCTAGGATGAGCCCACCTTTCTGGTAGAGTGGGCATTCACTGATTTCGGTAACGGCAATCCAGCCGTAGAATGAGCATGCTGAATCGTATTACAGATCCAGCGTGCAATAGTCTGTTTGGAAGCAGGCGTCCCAATCTTGTTGCCAGCATACAGGACAAACAGAACTTCCGTTTTCCTAAGTTGAGCCGTTCTGGCGACATATATCTTTAAGGCCCTGACAACATCGAGATATTTTGACTCCGCGAAGGCGTCAGTAGCCACGGGTACCACAATAGGCTGGTTCATGTGGAACGATGAAACCACCTTCGGCAGAAATTGTTGACGAGTCCTCAACTCCGCTCTATCTTCATGGAAGATTAAATAAGGACTCTTGTGAGACAAAGCCGCTAACTCAGACACCCGCCTTGCGGATGCTAAGGCCAATAGCATGACCACTTTCCAAGTGAGAAATTTCAACTCTACCTTCTGTAAAGGTTCAAACCAATGTTACTGAAGGAAATGCAATACCACGGTAAGATCCCATGGTGCCAATGGGGTCACAAATGGAGGTTGGATGTGCAAAACTCCTTTCACGAAAGTCTGAACTTCTGGAAGGGAGGCCAATTGTTTTTGAAAGTAAACCGATAAGGCCGAAATTTGTACTTTAATCGAGCCTAACTTTAGGCCCGCATCCACGCCTGCTTGAAGGAAATGGAGGAAACGCCCTAGCTGAAATTCTTCCGTACGAGCCTTCTTGGATTCACACCAAGACACATATTTTCTCCAAATATGGTGATAATGTTTAGACGTTACTCCTTTTCTAGCCTGAAGAAGTGTGGGAATGACTTCACTGGGAATACCCTTTCGGGCTAGGATTCGGCGTTCAACCGCCAAGCCGTCAAACGTAGCCGCGGTAAGTTGTGATATACGCACGACCCCTGTTGTAACAGATCCTCTCTTAGAGGAAGAGGCCAGGGATCTCTTATGAGTAATTCCTGAAGATCTGGATACCAAGCCCTCCTTGGCCAGTCCGGAACAATGAGGATAGCCTGAATCTTTGTTCTTCTTATGATCTTTAGCACCTTTGGAATGAGTGGAAGCGGAGGGAACAAGTACACCGACTGAAACACCCATGGTGTCACCAGTGCGTCCACTGCTATTGCTTGAGGGTCCCTCGACCTGGAACAATATCTCTGAAGTTTCTTGTTGAGGCGAGTCGCCATCATGTCTATTTGAGGAATTCCGCAAAGACTTGTCACTTCTGTGAAGACCTCTTGATGAAGACCCCACTCTCCTGGATGGAGATCGTGTCTGCTGAGGAAGTCTGCTTCCCAGTTGTCCACTCCTGGAATGAAGATTGCTGACAGAGTGCTTGTATGTCTTTCTGCCCAGCGGAGAACTTTTGCGACTTCTGCCATTGCCGCCCTGCTCTTTGTTCCACCCTGGCGGTTTATGTGCGCTACTGCTGTTATGTTGTCCGACTGTATTAGGACGGGCAGGTTGCGAAGAAGACGTTCCGCTTGAAGAAGGCCGTTGTAAATGGCCCCTAACTCCAGAACGTTTATGTGTAAACAAACTTCCTGGCTTGACCATTTTCCCTGGAAGGTTTCCCCCCGTGTGACTGCTCCCCAGCCTCGGAGACTCGCATCCGTGGTTACTAGGATCCAGTCCTGGATCCCGAACCTGCGTCCCTCTAGGAGGTGAGAGCTGTGCAGCCACCACAGGAGTGAGATTCTGGTCTTGGAGGACAGGATTATTTTCCGGTGTATGTGCAGATGGGATCCGGACCACTTGTCCAATAGGTCCCACTGAAACACTCTGGCATGGAATCTGCCAAATTGAATGGCCTTGTAGGCCGCCACCATCTTCCCCAGCAATCGAGTGCATTGATGGATTGATACTCTCGCTGGTTTCAGAATTTGTTTGACCAAACTCTGAATTTCCAGAGCCTTCCCTTCTGGAAGAAAAACTCTCTGTAATTCCGTGTCCAGAATCATTCCCAAAAACGACGGCAGTTTCGTCGGATTCAACAGTGACTTCGGCAAGTTTAGGAGCCAACCATGTTGCTGCAGAACTGTCAGGGAGAGCGCAATGTCCTGCTCCAGCTTGTCCCTGGATCTCGCCTTTATCAGGAGATCGTCCAAGTAAGGGATAATTGTGACTCCTTGTTTTCGAAGGAGAACCATCATTTCCGCCATTACCTTGGTAAAAATCCTCGGAGACGTGGACAGACCAAACGGCAACGTCTGAAATTGGTAATGACAATCCTGAATAGCAAACCTCAGGTAAGCCTGATGCGGAGGATATATGGGAACGTGTAAGTAGGCATCCTTTATGTCGACCGACACCATGAAATCCCCTTCCTCCAGACTGGAGATCACTGCTCGGAGAGATTCCATCTTGAATTTGAATTTTCTTAGGTAAAGATTGAGGGACTTTAGGTTCAGAATGTTCTGACCGAGCCGTCCGGTTTCGGTACCACAAACAGGCTTGAATAGAAACCTTCTCCCTGTTGTGACGGGGGAACCCTGATAATTACTTGATTTAGACACAACTTTTGTATTGCATCGTATACAACCTTCCTGTCTGGAAGAGAAGCTGGTAAGGCTGATTTGAAAAAATCGGTGAGGGGGAACGTCTTGAAACTCCAGTTTGTACCCCTGGGACACTATTTCTAAAACCCATGGGTCCAGGACCGAACAAGCCCAGAATTGACTGAAGAGCTTGAGATGTGCCCCCACCGGTGCGGACTCCCGCAGAGGAGCCCCAGCGTCATGCGGTGGATTTGGCAGTAGACGGGGAGGACTTCTGCTCCTGGGAACCTGCCACGGCCGGAGATCTTTTACCCTTTCCTCTTCCCCTATCAGCAAGGAAGGAATAACTTCTGCCTTTTTTGTATTTATTTGGCCAAAAGGATTGCATCTGAAATTGGTCAGCTTTTTTTTGTTGTGGAGGAACAGAAGGTAAAAATGACGACTTACCCGCGGCATCCGTAGATACCAAATCAGTGAGACCCTCACCAAACAAGTCACTACCTTTATATGGGAGAGACTCCATAGCTTTCTTAGAGTCAGCATCAGCATTCCATTGATGAATCCACAATGCCCTCCTATCTGAGCAGTGTACCTGTGGTGACGTAAATGGATTTTAACGTATTTTCCTGTCTACGATCCGCAGGATCCTTAAGGGTTGCAGTGTCAGGAGACGGTAGAGCCACCTTTTTAGACAACCGTGATAGAGCCTTATCCACAATTGGGGATGACTCCCACTTTTCTCTATCCCCAGAGGGGAACGGATACGCCACCTGAATCCTTTTGGGAATCAGAAACTTTTTGTCAGGATTTTCCCACACATTTTTCTCAAAGAGGGTATTCACTCATGAGAGGTAGTAAACGTTACCTCAGGTTTCTTTCCCTTGTACATACAGACCCTAGTATCAGGAACAGCAGGGTCCTCGGATATATGCAACACGTCTTTTATTGCCACAATCATGTACTGAATGCTCTTTGCCAATTTTGGGTCTAATCTGGTATCACTATAGTCGACACTGGAGTCAGTGTCGGTTTCTGTGTCTGCCAACTGAGCAAACGAACGTTTATGTGACCCCGAGGGGGTCTGGACTTGTGATAACACATCCTCCACAGACTTTTTCCATACCTGGTTCTGAGACTCAGATTTATCTAATCTCTTACTAATAAGAGCCACGTTAGCATTCAACACATTTACCCAGTCAGGAGTCGGCGGTGCCGACAGGGTCACTCCCACAGCCGTTTCTGCCCCTAACACAGTCTCCTCCTGGGAAGAGCACTCCGCCTCAGACATGCCGACACACCTGTACCGACACCCACAGACACACTGGGCCAATAGGGGGACAGACCCACAGTAAAGCCTGTCAGAGAAACACAGAGGGAGTTTGCCAGCTCACAACCCAGCGCCTGTCCCGGTTCTGAAACTTTACTATATAATGTCTCAGACCCTGCAGCGCTTTTTAACACTAATTTTGCACCAAACTTGCTGTGCCCTCCCCTCGTTTTTGCACCCTGTTACTTGTCAATAGCAGTGGTGAGGAAGGACCAGCGTCTCTGCAGCTCCAGAGAGAAAATGGCACTGAGGAGAGCTGTGAGGGCTAAGCCTCGCCCCCTGCACGGCGCGCTTCAGCCTGCTCTTTTTTTAAAAAGAACACAGCTGGCGGGGGTACGAATTTAGTGCCAAGGCACACCAATATGACTTTGCCAGCCTATACAGAGGATTTTTATTCTGCAAAGGGCGCCCCCCCCTCCCCCGCGCCCTGCACCCTACAGTGCCGCTGTGTGTGGGAGCATGGCGCGCAGCACGATCGCTGTGCGGTACCTCAGAAGCCGTCACTGAAGTCTTCTTTTCTTCTTCTACTCACCTGTCTTCTGGCTCTGCAAGGGGGGTGACGGCGGGCTCTGGGAGTGAACACCTAGGCGTACCTAGTGTTCCAAACCCTCAGGAGCTAATGGTGTCCTGTAGCCAAGAAGCAGAGCCTTTAAACTCTCTAGAAGTAGGTCTGACTTCTCTCCCCTAATTCCCACGATGCAGGGAGACTGCTGCCAGCAGTGCTCCCTGAACATAAAAAACCTAACATAAAGTCTTTTTCCGAGAAACTCAGTAGAGCTCCTCAGTGTGCATCCAGTCTGCCTGGGCACAGATTCTAAACTGGAGTCTGGAGGAGGGGCATAGAGGGAGGAGCCAGTTGACACCCCTTTCAAAGTCTTAAAGTGCCCATGTCTCCTGCGGATCCCGTCTATACCCCATAGAGGCTCCTTTCACTCGCTACCCTGCTTAGCAGAGCAGCAGTAATTAGACGCTGTATGCATGCACACAGCGTCTATTCACTGGAGACAGAGGGAGAGGGGGTATGCCAGCAGCTCACAGAGCGCTGGGCATGCCACATAGTGACAAATTTGAAAAGAGGTGTGGCCTATGGAAAAGGGGGGGTGGCTTTATGGGAGTGCCATGCCCCCTTTTCCATAGGTCACACCCCCTTTTCAAAGTCGGGCGCGGCTTCGATGCACAACTATCCTGCTTCACATTGCCGAAATGTTGGGAGGTATGCAGTATGTATTACCAGCGGCCAGGATGCCGGCCGTCAGTATAAAGACAGCTGTATCGCGGACACTAGTATGCCAGCAGCAAGGCGAGCGCTAGAAAGTGCCTTGCGGGTTCGCTCCAGACACGGTGGCTCGATGCGCTCGTCACAGGTTATATTCTCCCTCTACTATGGGTGTCGTGGACACCCACAGAGGGAGAATAGCCTGTGTCGCCGAAATTCCAGCGGTGGCATTTCACCAATAGTCGGGATTCCAGCGTCGGCATTGTGACCGCCAGGATCCCTACTAGCGGTATTTTAACCGCTTCCCACAACAACGCCGCTATTTAAAAAAAGAGAAAAGTTTAAAACATTGATTTAACACAGTGCCAAAACACACACTAGTTTTACTACAGTGCTACAATAAAGGACCTTATCTAGGTGGAGATTTATCAAACTTGGAGAGAGCTAAAGTATAGCTAGATAAAGTACCAATCAATCAGCTCCTAACTGTCACTTTTCAAACAGCCTATAAAAAGACATTTATGTACAATAGAGGCTGATTGGTTACCACATTACGTATGTCCAAGGTTTGCAAAATCTCCCCCTTAGGGTTGGATATAAACGCTGCAACTTTTTTTTCGGGCAACTTGCACTTGCGCCCCTATACCAAGGGGGCTAAGATGGGAGTTGGAAGTGAAAAGTAGATGGAGCCAAAGTGCAAAATGGGCATGTTGCCACGAATTGTGTCCAAAATGGACAGCAAAAAGTCGCATGGAGGAAAATGACTTGCAGGTGCTCAAACTCTCACGCAATTCTCATGATGATGGCAGTAGCAGGCTGCATCTCATTGGTCAATTGCTTCTAAAGCACACCCACTTATGTAAATGTGCAGGGGTGTAGCCAGAACTTTGTGGGCCCCATATCACATTTTGAAGGGGCCCTCGTTCCAATGCTTCTAGAGAGACACCTCTCTGCAGCAGTTGTTAATTTTATGCCCTATAATTATTTATTTATTAACAGTTTCTTTTATAGCACAGCAAATTCCGTTGCGCTTTACAATTGGACACAATGATAAAACAAAACTGGGTAATAAACAAACAGTCATAGAGGTAGGAAGGCCCTGCTCGCAAGCTTACAATTTATAGGGAAATAGACATTGATACATATTTGTCCACTGGATTACAAAGGTTCTAGGTGGGTTGCATGATATCACATCACAGCAATGATGAACCATGGTTAGAAAAAAGGGAAAGTGAAGAAAGAGAAAATATGTGGAGGATATATGCGGACTGTACAGGAGGGATATAATCGGATAGGAAAGCTTATGAAGGTTAAGTGAGCAGTTCTGGAATGTGATAAGCTAGCCTAGACTATAATAGTGTCTTAGGTTCTTTTATGAATCGTAGTAGTGCTTAAGTTCACCCTATGTCAAATTTCAGAGCCGCCTGTACACATTATTCCACACACTACCCCCAATTCACATTATGATATATATAGTGCTCCCCAATCATATTGTTCCTTATTACAGTGCCCCGGCTCATATTATATAATAATAAAATGCCCTCCAGTTCATTTTATACCACTTTACAATCAGCAGGTCCAGGGGCATACCTACATATATTGCATACCCCAAGGAAAAAGTTTAAAAGGACCCCCTACGTACCACCCAATGGTGAAAAATTTATATAACACATGTAACTTTGACAGGGAAGGTGGGCCCCTCTCAGTTCCGGGCCCCATAGCAGCTGCACTGCCTGCACCTACAATAGGTACGCCCTTGTAAATGTGTTAAAAGTGCTGGATGTGTTATTGTTTTTAAACAATAAAGTATGTTTAACATTCTGTATGGAGAGGGGAATGCTCCCCGTATGTTTATTAGGGTGGAAATATAAATATATATTTGCGTCTTTTTCTTTTTGCATTTAACATACTACATGTGACTTGTGTACTTTTTATCTGCATTCTTTGGTCAAGTAATGTAATATTTATGCATATCACCGGTAAGCCACTCCTCTTGTGACAATGCAGCCGCATTACATACTTACATAGGAAGAGTCACATTTTTTTTACCTATTCACAATTGGTCACATCTCGCATTTGCAGTTAACTCTGAATCAGTAGCTTTAATGAGACTTTTAAATCGAGACACATTATGCAATTATCCTTGCCTACAACTATTAATGAGGCCCAAAGAATATAAACGGATGATTGTAGAGGATAGAGAAAATAAAACTAGTTATTTAAGATGAACACATAAAAAATGACTTGCTATGATTTATAGCTCAGCTAAATTAGCACAGGCAAACAGTAGAGCCTTTCAATAAATTTTTACATTTATGAGGGTAAAATAAACAAAATATTGCATAACTTAATGTCATTGGCTTCAGTTTCGTACCATGGTGAAGATCTTTCTCGACAAGTTTCATCTGCAGCTGGAAAATTTGCTCTTCAAGTCTGCATATGGAGTGTTTCATCTTCTCACGTCTGGTGATCATGTAGCATAGGTTTCTAACCTGCAATAGATAGGTATTTTAAAACATAGAAAGACAGTAAACTGTCAATTTATCTTGATCGCCTTGAAAAGCTGGGGAAAAGTAGTCATGTACTAATTAAAAAAAAATCACATGGAACATTTCGTCTTGTTAGTCTTACTAGATCCACTGAAAGTTAGCCAAAACATTTTGTTTACAGACTTTTTTTTGTGTTTATTGTTAAATATCCATTAAAAAATAAAATACATTTGCTTCAAAATGATTGGCTTCTTTTATAGAAAAGTCCCAATATTGTGACTGTTTACCAATTCACAATGTGTCAGCATCAGAAGAAAAATAAGATTTTACTTACCGATAAATCTATTTCTCGTAGTCCGTAGTGGATGCTGGGGACTCCGTCAGGACCATGGGGATTAGCGGCTCCGCAGGAGACAGAGCACAAAAATAAAGCTTTAGGATCAGGTGGTGTGCACTGGCTCCTCCCCCTATGACCCTCCTCCAAGCCTCAGTTAGGATACTGTGCCCAGACGAGCGTACACAATAAGGAAGGATTTTGAATCCCGGGTAAGACTCATACCAGCCACACCAATCACACCGTACAACTTGTGATCTGAACCCAGTTAACAGTATGACAAAACGTAGGAGCCTCTGAATAGACGGCTCACAACAATAACAACCCGATTTTTTTGTAACAATAACTATGTACAAGTATTGCAGACAATCCGCACTTGGGATGGGCGCCCAGCATCCACTACGGACTACGAGAAATAGATTTATCGGTAAGTAAAATCTTATTTTCTCTGACGTCCTAGTGGATGCTGGGGACTCCGTCAGGACCATGGGGATTATACCAAAGCTCCCAAACGGGCGGGAGAGTGCGGATGACTCTGCAGCACCGAATGAGAGAACTCCAGGTCCTCTTTAGCCAGGGTATCAAATTTGTAGAATTTTACAAACGTGTTCTCCCCCGACCACGTAGCTGCTCGGCAGAGTTGTAATGCCGAGACCCCTCGGGCAGCCGCCCAGGATGAGCCCACCTTCCTTGTGGAATGGGCCTTGACAGATTTAGGCTGTGGCAGGCCTGCCACAGAATGTGCAAGTTGAATTGTGCTACAAATCCAACGAGCAATCGTCTGCTTAGAAGCAGGAGCACCCAACTTGTTGGGTGCATACAGTATAAACAGCGAGTCAGATTTTCTGACTCCAGCCGTCCTTGAAATATATATTTTCAATGCCCTGACAACGTCCAGCAACTTGGAATCCTCCAAATCGCTAGTAGCCGCAGGCACCACAATAGGCTGGTTCAGGTGAAACGCTGACACCACCTTAGGCAGAAAATGAGGACCCGTCCGCAGTTCTGCCCTGTCCGAATGGAAAATCAGATATGGGCTTTTATACAATAAAGCCGCCAATTCTGACACTCTCCTGGCTGAAGCCAGGGCCAGTAGCATGGTTACTTTCCATGTAAAATATTTCAAATCCGCCGATTTGAGTGGCTCAAACCAATGGGATTTGAGAAAATCCAAAACTACATTAAGGTCCCACGGAGCCACTGGGGGCACAACCGGGGGCTGTATATGTAGTACTCCTTTTACAAAAGTCTGGACTTCAGGAACTGTAGCCAATTCTTTTTGGAAGAAAATCGACAGGGCCGAAATTTGAACCTTAATGGACCCCAATTTGAGGCCCATAGACAATCCTGTTTGCAGGAAATGTAGGAATCGACCCAATTGAAATTCCTCCGTGGGGGCCTTCCTGGCCTCACACCACGCAACATATTTTCTCCAAATGCGGTGATAATGTTGTGCAGTCACCTCCTTCCTGGCTTTTACCAGTGTAGGAATGACCTCTTCCGGAATGCCTTTTTCCCTTAGAATTCGGCGTTCAACCGCCATGCCGTCAAACGCAGCCGCGGTAAGTCTTGGAATAGACACGGTCCCTGCTGAAGCAGGTCCCGTCTTAGAGGTAGAGGCCACGGATCTTCCGTGAGCATCTCCTGAAGTTCCGGGTACCAAGTTCTTCTTGGCCAATCCGGAGCCACGAGTATCGTTCTTACTCCCCTTTGCCGTATAATTCTCAGTACTTTTGGTATGAGAGGCAGAGGAGGAAACACATACACTGACTGGAACACCCACGGTGTTACCAGAGCGTCCACAGCTATTGCCTGAGGGTCTCTTGACCTGGCGCAATACCTGTCCAGTTTTTTGTTGAGGCGAGACGCCATCATGTCCACCTTTGGTTTTTTCCAACGGTTCACAATCATGTGGAAGACTTCTGGATGAAGTCCCCACTCTCCCGGGTGTAGATCGTGTCTGCTGAGGAAGTCTGCTTCCCAGTTGTCCACTCCCGGAATGAACACTGCTGACAGTGCTATCACATGATCATCCGCCCAGCGAAGAATCCTTGCAGCTTCTGCCATTGCTCTCCTGCTTCTTGTGCCGCCCTGTCTGTTTACGTGGGCGACTGCCGTGATGTTGTCCGACTGGATCAACACCGGCTGACCCTGAAGCAGGGGTTTTGCCAGGCTTAGAGCATTGTAAATCGCTCTTAGCTCCAGTATATTTATGTGAAGAGACATCTCCAGGCTTGACCATACTCCCTGGAAGTTTCTTCCCTGTGTGACCGCTCCCCAGCCTCTCAGACTGGCATCCGTGGTCACCAGGACCCAGTCCTGTATGCCGAATCTGCGGCCCTCTAACAGATGAGCACTCTTCAACCACCACAGAAGAGACACCCTTGTCCGTGGCGATAAGGTTATCCTCTGATGCATCTGCAGATGCGATCCGGACCATTTGTCCAGCAGATCCCACCGAAAAGTTCGTGCGTGGAATCTGCCGAATGGAATCGCTTCGTAAGAAGCCACCATCTTTCCCAGGACTCTTGTGCATTGATGCACAGACACTTTTCCTGGTTTTAGGAGGTTCCTGACAAGTTCGGATAACTCCCTGGCTTTCTCCTCCGGAAGAAACACCTTTTTCTGAACCGTGTCCAGAATCATTCCCAGGAACAGCAGACGTGTCGTCGGGGTCAATTGAGATTTTGGAAAATTCAGAATCCACCCGTGCTGTTGCAGCACTATTTGGGTTAGTGCTACTACGTCCCCCAGCTGTTCCCTGGACCTTGCCCTTATCAGGAGATCGTCCAAGTAAGGGATAATTAATACGCCTTTTCTTCGCAGAAGAAACATCATTTCGGCCATTACCTTGGTAAAGACCCGAGGTGCCGTGGACAATCCAAACGGCAGCGTCTGAAACTGATAATGACAGTTTTGCACCACGAACCTGAGGTACCCTTGATGTGAAGGGCAAATTGGGACATGTAGGTAAGCATCCTTGATGTCCAGGGACACCATAAAGTCCCCTTCTTCCAGATTCGCTATCACTGCTCTGAGTGACTCCATCTTGAACTTGAATTTTTGTATGTACAGGTTCAAAGATTTCAGATTTAGAATAGGTCTTACCGAACCGTCCGGCTTCGGTACCACAAATAGTGTGGAATAATACCCCTTTCCCTGTTGTAGGAGGGGTACCTTGACTATCACCTGCTGAGAATACAGCTTGTGAATGGCTTCCAATACCGTCGCCCTGTCTGAGGGAGACGTTGGCAGAGCAGACTTTAGGAACCGGCGAGGGGGAGACTTCTCGAATTCCAACCTGTAACCCTGAGATACTATCTGCAGGATCCAGGGGTCCACCTGTGAGTGAGCCCACTGTGCGCTGAAATTCTTGAGTCGACCCCCCACCGCCCCTGAGTCCGCTTGTAAAGCCCCAACGTCATGCTGAGGGCTTTGCAGAAGCCGGGGGGGGGGCTTCTGCTCCTGGGAAGAAGCTGCTTGGTGCACTCTCTTACCCTTTCCTTTGCCTCGGGGCAAATATGACTGTCCTTTCGCCCGCTTGTTCCTATAGGAACGAAAGGACTGCGGCTGAAAAGACGGTGTCTTTTTCTGTTGGGAGGGGACCTGAGGTAAAAAGGTGGATTTCCCGGCTGTTGCCGTGGCCACCAAATCCGATAGACCGACCCCAAATAATTCCTCCCCCTTATACGGCAATACTTCCATATGCCGTTTGGAATCCGCATCACCTGACCATTGTCGCGTCCATAAACTTCTTCTGGCAGATATGGACATCGCACTTACTCTCGATGCCAGAGTGCAAATATCCCTCTGAGCATCTCGCATATAAAGAAAAGCATCCTTTAATTGCTCTAAAGTCAATAAAATACTGTCCCTATCTAGGGTATCAATATTTTCAGTCAGGGAATCCGACCAAACCACCCCAGCACTGCACATCCATGCAGAGGCGATGGCTGGTCGCAGTATAACACCAGTATGAGTGTATATACTTTTCAGGGTAGTTTCCAGCCTCCTATCCGCTGGATCCTTGAGGGCGGCCGTTTCAGGAGACGGTAACGCCACTTGTTTTGATAAGCGTGTGAGCGCCTTATCCACCCTAGGGGGTGTTTCCCAGCGCGCCCTAACCTCTGGCGGGAAAGGATATAATGCCAATAACTTCTTTGAAATTAGCAGTTTTCTATCGGGGTTAACCCACGCTTCATCACACACTTCATTCAATTCGTCTGATTCAGGAAAAACTACAGGAAGTTTTTTCAGACCCCACATAATACCCCTTTTTGTGGTACATGCAGTATCAGAGATATGTAAAGCCTCCTTCATTGCCGTAATCATATAACGTGTGGCCCTACTGGAAAATACGTTTGTTTCTTCACCGTCGACACTAGATTCGGTGTCCGTGTCTGGGTCTGTGTCGACCGACTGAGGTAAAGGGCGTTTTACAGCCCCTGACGGTGTCTGAGACGCCTGTACAGGTACTAACTGGTTTTCCGGCCGTCTCATGTCGTCAACTGATTTTTGTAATGTGCTGACATTATCACGTAATTCCATAAACAAAGCCATCCATTCCGGTGTCGACTCCCTAGGGGGTGACATCACCATTACCGGCAATTGCTCCGCCTCCACACCATTATCGTCCTCATACATGTCGACACACACGTACCGACACACAGCAGACACACAGGGAATGCTCTTATCGAAGACAGGACCCCACTAGCCCTTTGGGGAGACAGAGGGAGAGTTTGCCAGCACACACCCAAGCGCTATAAATATATAGGAACAACCCTATAGAAGTGTTGTCTCCCTTATAGCAGCTTAATATATATCAAAAAACGCCAAAAAAAGTGCCCCCCCCTCTCTGTTTTACCCTGTTTCTGTAGTGCAGTGCAGGGGAGAGTCCTGGGAGCCTTCCTCGCAGCGGAGCTGAGCAGGAAAATGGCGCTGTGTGCTGAGGAGATAGGCCCCGCCCCCTATTTCGGCGGGCTCTTCTCCGGAGTTTGTGAAACCTGGCAGGGGTTAAATACATCCATATAGCCCCAGGGGCTATATGTGATGTATTTTTTAGCCAGAATAAGGTATTCTCATTGCTGCCCAGGGCGCCCCCTGCAGCGCCCTGCACCCTCCGTGACCGCTGGTGTGAAGTGTGTGACAACAATGGCGCACAGCTGCAGTGCTGTGCGCTACCTCATGAAGACTGAAAAGTCTTCTGCCGCCGGTTTCTGGACCTCTTCGCTTTTCGGCATCTGCAAGGGGGTCGGCGGCGCGGCTCCGGGACCGGACTCCATGGCTGGGCCTGTGTTCGATCCCTCTGGAGCTAATGGTGTCCAGTAGCCTAAGAAGCCAATCCATCCTGCACGCAGGTGAGTTCACTTCTTCTCCCCTAAGTCCCTCGTTGCAGTGAGCCTGTTGCCAGCAGGACTCACTGTAAAATAAAAAACCTAAAAACTTTTTCTAAGCAGCTCTTTAGGAGAGCCACCTAGATTGCACCCTGCTCGGACGGGCACAAAAACCTAACTGAGGCTTGGAAGAGGGTCATAGGGGGAGGAGCCAGTGCACACCACCTGATCCTAAAGCTTTATTTTTGTGCCCTGTCTCCTGCGGAGCCGCTAATCCCCATGGTCCTGACGGAGTCCCCAGCATCCACTAGGACGTCAGAGAAATGTAAACTTTGCAGAAATATCTATTGCTCTAACATGCTCCTGAAATGTGCTCAGGTATACTTGTATATTATTTCCATAAGTGTTTTTGTAAGCAAAGTGTCCTCAGAAATTGCAGATTGTATTCATGGACAAATATTTAAAAACGTACTTAACTTTGTAAAAAATAAATATGCCTATGGGGTGCTGACCACCACCACTGCAGGCATTTCTAACAGACTGCAGCAGCCACGGCTATAGCATTTTCCCATCACTTGTGTAGGCACAGATCTTGATGCAGCAATTGACTCACCTGTGCATTTTACCCACACAGTATTCTTGAAGGCCCTTTAAAATTTCCCCAAAATTTCTGTATCTTTAAGTCCCCACTATAGCATTAAGCCGCCCATGTCCCCATTGTACAATTACCTCCCCATCCTAGTGGTAATAGATCTCTCAGTGGCATTGAAGCTTTACCCCCTTCCCACCCATGGAAAATAACCCTCAGTGACAATAAATCCCTTTGGCTTCACCCCCCTTTCTCTCCCACACACACAGACACTCACACACTCAGTGGCTACCGTTATCCCAACAACAGCACTTACCCCGTCTCCTTCACCCTCATGCAGAGAAATAGTGCTCATAGGGGAACTTCGGATTCCCTCTTTGAACTGAAGTACACAGATCACTTGACATTACTAAAAAATTTAAATGGCATGTTGGTCTTCAAAGACAGCAACATTACTGCTGGGGTGAGGACCACAGGAGGAATCCGTTCCTCTTGGGGCATGCAGAAAGACAGGGATAACTTGTATAATTACACATTCAGAAATGAAAGCCCAGTTGATCAAAGCTTGCTGCAGAGTCACATAATGAGAGGTTTTGGGACTTGTTGCGCTCTGATGCCACCTTAGGCTGTTGACAGTCCCAGTGCCAACAGTTAGCACTCTAGGACTTTTAAATGTTAGTACACTGATGAGCATGGGCATAACAAAGGGGGGCAACACATTTTTCAGGTATGGGAGCTGGGCACTTTAATAACTTTAAAAATACATTTTATAAAGTACAATTTTCTTTTAATTCATGTTGACTATTAAGGCAGGTGTGATAACGTATACATATTTTGAAAAACTGATCACATGAAATAGCACTCTACATAACATTAGAAAAAATATCATATTAGAGAAGGTCACCCCTGCTGTAAACAGTGGATACACATGGACTTCTTATTGATTTACTGTAATAACTGTAGACAAAGAGGAAGTGGTAAAAGTACTCTTACAGATTGTCAGCCCAGCGCTGTGAGCGTCAGTGTATGTTTAAATTGGCATTGCCATTGCACACATGCACAGAAGCGCAGACATTTCTTTCTCCAAATACATCACCAGAAGAAAGAATGGGGGTGGGCACATGCACTCACTGGTACTGGCCGCTGTCACAAGTATGAAGGAGGCGCCCCAATGCACAGGGAGCCCTCTCTTCTTCTACAAAGCCTCTAAACGCAGCAGTACTTGGGAAGCCATCACTACAGAACACTAGAGATGGCTACAGCCTGTGATAATCCGCGACAGCCACTGACAGCTACAGCCTTTAATAAATAGGTAGAAACACTATCTCCATCGAAAACAGAGGCTTTTATGCAGAAGAGAAGGCTTTTCTTCATTTAATAAATATGACTTATTCAATAGAAAAATATTGTTTGTATACTTACTTGTTTGTCTTTATAGGTAATAAATTTGCACTGCCTGCTGTAGCTGTAATGCATCGTATAACAATACGATATATAATGTATATCGTTTAATGTAATCTAACAATAGATTTAGTGAGTGTGTGGCGCCACAGTAAGCATATTGCATTTATATATAAATATTACCCTTTTAGTAACAAAGTAGGTAAGTCCAATACCAAGGTTGCGCATTGACAAATTTATTATAGAAAAAGTATCACATAAAAGTAGGATACACGGGGGCGTGGCCTAGCTACTGAAGAGAGTGGAAGTGCATGCAAAGAGCTCCTGCAGCACTTACCAATAATACACCCTTCTTCAGCTAAACCCTCGATACCAAGGGTACCTGGAGACCCCCTGTCCCCCTCTGAGCTATCCGTGTGTGGGCTGCGGAGTCGGGGAGCAAACTCGGAGCTCCTGCGGATTGCGGCCCACTCGCTTCTCCTAGCCCGGGGCCTCGATTTGAGCCCGCTGCCGACGGTAATCCCCGGAGCCGTGGAACCACCTACCGCCCACTGGTGCCGCTCCTTGGACCCTTCACAACCGCGGACACTGCCTGGAGGCGCCCGTGATACCCCAGCCCCGCTTGCTGACTCGGTGGACGACGGGCTCCGGCCGGCGTGCTGGGCGGGAGAGACGGGCGGCGGCCATCTTGCCGGATCCCGCTGAGGACCCCAGCCATCCCCACTGCCTCCCGACGGAAGAAGCGGCCTCTGGACGCCCTCGAACCCGGCGGGTGAGTCCTCACGCGGCCCGCTGCTTATCGCGGGACCCGCGATCCCTCTACCTCACCCCCGCGCGCAGCGGCCTGTCCGAGACTGACGACACAGGACTCCCGGGCCTCCTACAACACAGCACCCTGCACCGCATTTTCGGGGGACCCCACGCTTTGGAGGCACGGATTCGCCTACCCCCCTCCCTCTCCCTGCATTAAATCCCTGGTCCTCTGAACCTCTAGGGATCCTGCTGCACGCAGCAACAGTCCCTCCTGACATTCCCACATTTGCTATCAGCAGAGAGAAGGCCTCCATTATTGGGCCACACCCACAGCTGGCCCCCACCGTCGCTCTCACCCGGCCTGACATGGTGGTGCCTCTCTGTCAATTACAGGCACTCCCCGCTCCCTACGACACCATGTCCGGATCTCCACGGGCCTACAAGACAGGATAGCGGCCTGTCCTACACGAAACGCACCTGGCCGCCCCCTTCACCAACTGTGGTGCCCGCTCCCTGGGAGCCAGTGTTCACTCGGACACCCTGAGTCCGGCGGATAACCGCGAGGATAGTCGCGGTCCTACATTGCGGGTATATAGACAGCCTTTACCCCACTTGCCCACCACAGGAGCGATCTGCAAGTGTGACCTGCACTCTATTACCAAACCAAACTCCTCTCCCCGCTCGCTGAGCCACATGGAGCTCATGGCTCCTTAAGCATAACGACCACGAAGTGACAGGGGGCTCTGCCGTACATATTGCATTATTCTACCACACTGATAAGAAGCGCCTTATTTACAATGTCACAAAAGAACCGCAAGAACTCTCAGATACCTAAAGCTAGTGTTCTGCGTGCTTGGGAGAAAACCGGCTCCTCCACCCGGAGCTCACCATCGACTGATCAATCCTTTGATCCCGCTGACATCGCCACCTCCAGCAGCCCACTGACCACTCAGGATGTGGTGGCTATCGTTACGAAAACAATCCAGTCAGAAATGAGATCGGTTTTAACTGAGTTTAGATCTGAAATAGCCGAATTGGGCTCCCGCACAGGTACACTGGAGCGCAAAGTGGACGACGTCTGCCAATTTCAAACGGTGGTGGAACAGGAACTTTTGGATATTCGGGCGGATATGGAAGCGTACAAAGAACAACTAGAGGATATGGACAACCGCAATCGTCGGAATAACATCCGAGTCCGCAACATCCCTGAAAGTGTGTCCTCTAGCTCTCTCCCCGAGTATCTGGAGAACCTTTTTTTGCAACTAACGCCGGATGTCCCCGAGGCCCTTCTCCAGCTGGTCCGTGCCCACAGGGCCCTCCGCCCCAGACCGCCTCCGACCCAACCGCCACGTGACGTAATTATACGTTTTCATTACTACGCCACCAAAGAGCGAGTCATGTTGGCGGCTAGAGGACTACCGGCGGTCTCTTACGCCGGCTCCCAGTTACAGCTATTCCAGGACCTCGCCCCTTCCACCCTCAAAAAGCGCAGAGACCTAGCCCATATCACCAAGGTTCTCCGAGCCCATTCCATAAAATACAAATGGGGCTTCCCCTTCTTACTGCAGGTAACGCAGAACGGGAAGACTTTCACAGTCAAGACCCCAACGCAAGGAACTGATCTACTTAAAACTTTCGGCATTTTTGAAGATCTCCCTGAATCAACCCAGGATCAGATGTCGCCCCTGATCTCAAGCCCAAGGGCCCCGGCCCCGGAATGGTCTTCTACTTGAAGGCTCTCAGACACTCCATGATACAACCCTTGTTAAATGTGATTTCTATAATTTCTGAATGCTTTACTACCTCGATTTGCTATGTATTCACATGTGTTTTTTCAGGCTCTCCACGTGACCGACCGTCTATGACGCCATGGGCGATGCTATCCACTTGGTTGCACGTGAGAGTCAAGTAATTTTTTTTTTCTTTCTATATTTTGTTGCACGTGAGAGTCAAGTAATTTTTTTTCTCTATATTTTTTTTGTTATTTCTATAGTTTGTTTTCATGTTTGTTCATGTTGATCCATGATTAGCATGGTGCTCATTTGTTATTATTCATAATCTCCTGGTAAGACTGATCTCGGATTAGTACTTAATGTCGCTACACGCTTTATCCTTCCCCCTCATTATGTCTCTACCGCACACACCACTCCTATCTGCCTCAATAATGCTATTCTCCTAGCTCCCTCTATTCCCCCTGTCACTTGGTCGCTCCTGTTACAACCCCTCCCACCCTATGCTCCTCCTTATCCTATATATCGTTCTGTCACAAATCCACGTCCCCCCCCGAAGGATACGCCAGGACGGCGTCTTTCCTTTCCGTGTTACACCTGGCCCTTCTACAGGAAAAGGTTCTCCCCCTCTGTATTCCCATGCAGACTCTTTTCCCGTCTCTCTCTTCCTCTATCCCTCCTTTCCTCCTTTCCATCCCCATGGTCGGACCGGTCCCTTCCCGCCCCTCTGTTTGCGTCACCCACAGTTTTTCCCACCATGACCTTGAAAATTATCTCGGTTAATGCTAACGGCCTTAACTCTCCCACCAAACGAGCCATGGCCATCCAATTATTTAATAGACAAAAGTCTGATGTGGTACTGATCCAAGAGACCCATTTTAAACCCCCACACCCCTCTTTGTCCTGCAAACAATTTCCACATGCCTATTATTCAAACATACCTACCAAGCGAAGGGGAACCGCTATTATGATCCGTCGAGGCCTCCCTATAACTGTTCACGATACTATATCGGACCCCCAGGGCCGTTACGTTATCCTTTCATGCTCCTATAACCAAGCTCCTCTGATCTTGGCCTCCATATATGCCCCTAATGCGCAGCAGGGTTCTCTGTTCACAGCCTTCTTTGACAGCCTATCCCGCCTTCCTACGAGCACGACTATAATTGGTGGAGACTGCAATGTCACATTGGATCCACTCCAAGACAGATCTCGCCCCGCCCCTAAAGCTTCTACTCCCGCCAAACTGGCCAAACGTCTACAAGCACATTTATCACTTTATAACCTGTATGACGGTTGGAGGACTTTATATCCCTCAGCGAGGGGATTTACTCACTACTCCCCACCTCACGACCTCTATACCCGTATAGATTATTTGTTGGTCGACCGGGATACTACCCGTAAACTCCTCAGTGCCCAGACGCTCCCTATTTCCTGGTCGGATCATTCTGCTGTTCTGCTCGAGATCTCATCCTCCTCACCCCCCCCCCCACTCGATTCTGGCGCCTAAATGAATCTCTCCTGCTTAAAAAAAGCACCGTAGCTGATATTGCCACCGCATTGGCTAACTATTATGCGGAAAATGCGACTCCAGACATCCCTCCCTCCCTGATATGGGAAGCACATAAGGCCACCATCCGAGGCTACCTTATAAGCCTTTCGGCTGCCCAGAAGAAAACGTAAGCACAACGGATTCGAATCTTAGAATCAGAACTTGCCGCCTTGACCCTTCTGCATCAACGCCGCCCCAGAAAGAAAACTTATTCCAAACTCCTAGCAGTTAAGGGTCAGCTATCCCAAATTCTCACCAAAAAGGCAGTCAAGGCACTCTTATGGGCACGCCAGAGGTTCTACGAGAAATCAGATAAGGCTGACACTCTGCTAGCCCAGAAACTCAGAGCGAAACGCACTCAAAATCGCATTGTATCCCTACGCTGCGCGGATGGGTCCACCACGTTTGACCCATCACGAATGGCCGCCCAATTTCGGGATTATTATACATCCTTGTACAACCTCCCTTCTACTCTAGATACTGACCCGGATCACGTCTCTAAACTCCGAGACTACCTATCCGCTTGCAAACTTCCTAAGCTTTCCGATTCGGACATATTGACGCTCAATGCCCCCATTTCCACAGAGGAAATTACAGTGGCCATTCAGCAACTACGCCGTACCGCAGCCCCTGGCCCTGATGGCTTTACTGCTTTATACTATAAAAAATTTGCAACCTCGTTACTCCCCATGCTCCAATCTCTATTTAACGCAATCCTGGACGGGGGCTCATTCGATACAGCCACCACTAGGGCCAACCTTATCCTCATTCCGAAGCCCGACAGGGACCCGCTTGAGATGAAGAACTATCGACCCATCTCGCTCCTGAATGTTGACCTAAAGCTTTTCGCCAAAATCCTGGCTAACAGACTAGCTCCATTCTTACCCTCCCTCATTCACCCCGACCAGGTCGGCTTCATTCCCTCCAGACAGGCTGCAGATAATACTAGGCGTCTCATCGACCTCATCCAGTTAGCACAAGACAGGTCTCTATCGACGCTAGTCGTGGCCCTCGACGCAGAAAAGGCCTTTGACAGGGTGGCCTGGCCATTCCTACAGCAGACACTTCTGAATATGGGCTTGCATGGCGCCTTTTATAAAGGCGTCACATCGCTGTATCAGAATCCCTCAGCCTCCATCTTAATTAATGGCCTTTCCTCCGACCCTCTACCCATACGCAACGGCACCCGACAGGGCTGTCCTCTTTCCCCTCTACTTTTCGCCCTCATTATGGAACCTTTGGCAGCTAGAATTAGGCTGAACCGTAACATATCTGGTATCATGTCGGGAGCCCACAATCACAAAATTGCTCTATATGCCGATGACGTCATTCTCACCCTGACTGACCCATCAGCCTGCCTCCCACATTTGAGGGAAGAGATAGCTACGTACAGCCGGTTTTCAAATTACAACATTAACTCAGACAAAACCGAAATCCTGGCCCTACATGTCGCGGACCCAGATCTTCGACTCCTACAGGCCTCCTTTCCATGTGAGTGGCGAGCTGATAAACTCAAATACCTGGGCATCTATTTAACTAAGTCCTACTCTGGTCTCTATGCTGCCAACTTTCCTAGACTCTTGACCTCTATTAAACACGATATGACCAAGTGGAATAAATATATCCTGTCCTGGTTTGGACGGATGACAGCCGTTAAGATGACTCTACTGCCCCGCCTGTTATATCTGTGGCAAACTCTTCCCATCCACGTTCCCACTCCTTAAAAATCTCCAAGCAGACCTAACCAGATTTATTTGGGCAGGGCGTAAGCCTAGAGTAAAGATGAGAATCCTCCAAAAGCATCGCCTAGAGGGGGGTCTGGGAGTTCCTGACCTCCTTAAATACTATAGAGCTGCCCACCTAACCACGTGTGTCCTTTGGCACGATAAACCTGGACACAGAATCTGGACACATCTGGAGGCTACCACACTCCACAGATACTCCCCCTATAGCCTGCTCTGGTGTCGACCGAACAGTCGTCCCCCCGCTTCCTCGCTGTTGCCTACAGTGAGATTTACCCTTGCCATCTGGGACCTTTGTTCACGACTTTACCGGCTACGTTCCTTCCACCCTCTACTTACCCCTCTGTGGAACAACCCTGCTTTCCCGCCAGGGGAGAACCACCTGGCTTTTGATTCATGGACCAATCATAACACACTCTTCCTTTTGGACATTGCTCCGCTACATACGTTCCCCACATTTACCGACTTGCAATCCCGTTTCTCCCTCCCACGTTCAACGTTTTATCAATTCTTACAGTTACGCCACTTTTTTGCCTCTACCCCCGGATCACCGCCCATAGGAGGTAAATCGAGCTTTGAATCCCTCTGTTGCACCTGCCGATCAACTAAAGGCTTGCTATCAACTATATACCAAATCTTGTTAGCTCACAACTCGCCCCTGAAAGAACCCCACGAAATGGCGTGGGAACGGGAGGTGGGTGAAACCCTGACGCCAGATGATTGGTCTGAGATTAGGCAGGAAATTTCCACGAGCTCCATCTCGGTCCGAATTAAAGAAAATGCCTACAAATTATACTATCGATGGTACCTGGTGCCATCGCGTCTCCATTCAATTTACTCCTCTTGCTCGGATAGATGTTGGCGTCAGTGTGGCCAGCGCGGAACCCTGCTACACATTTGGTGGAACTGCCCGCAGATTAAGGGATATTGGGCTAGGGTCCATAGACTTATTTTTAAGGTTCTTGGACTGACGATCCCGATATCACCTCTCTATTCCCTGCTCTCTCGCCCAACACCCCACATCCTTCGCCACCAACAGAAGCTAATTAAGCATATCCTAAATACGGCCAAATGCCAAATTGCGGCTAACTGGAAATCTCTGTCACCCCCCACAATCCCTGCTACCATTAATGCTATATGGCAAACTTATAGACTGGAACGTATTACAGCGGTTCTCCGGGACACCCCAGATAACTTTACCACTACGTGGTCACCCTGGACGTCACACTTCGGTGCTGAACCACCGCTAACTACTATATAAGATAATGGGAACCATCATGATACCTTATCCAACTAAGGATAACCTGACGCACTACCCAGGCGGGACCGTCCGACCATCCCCCCCACACCTCCCTCCCCAATCCCCCCCCCCCCTTCTTTTCTCTTCTTGCCTCTTTTCTCTTCTACTTCTATAGTTAAGTCTACTTTCGGCTCCTCTTATATAAGCTATATTGTTCCACTAAGAGATATTCCTTCGCCTTTAGCTACGGTACATACCAGACGCATATCACTACCTATTGATGGCTCTCCATACATAGACATACATGTCTGTTTGATTCTCCACTCACTCGCTGTTGTACATGGGTAGATATTCTGTCACTGCTAGTCAACTGCGTTATGTGCCAATGTGTGACACCTGTAATATATACTTTACGAATATCTTGTTAAAAGTATAAAATTCAATAAAAACCTTTTTCTCAAAAAAAAAAAAAAAAAAGTAGGATACACATACAACCATTAATAAAATAATTAGTAAAAAACTGATTAGCCAAAACTCCTTTTACTTTGTGAGGTTAAGTATAGCCCGAAAATGTTTTAAAGTAAAAGTAAATTTTTCAGCACTTTTAAAATGCTAGTTCAGTGGCGCACCCAGGGGGGGTTTCCGAGCACCCAGAAACCCCCCTCCACTAAAAAAAAAAAAAAAAAAAAAAAAATTTTTTTTTTTTTTTTTAAGCTGCATGAGTATTATTAATGACTGTCTAGCATCCTCTGCAGCCTGCTGTCTTCCTGGTGGCACTTGTAAGTGCAATAAAAGTTTACTTTATTTTAATTATAGTACATATATATCCATGTGCATACATATATACACATGTATATACATACATACATATAAACACACACACACATGATAGATATATATATATATATATATATATATATATACATGTGTATATATATGTGTATTGTATGTGTGTACATATATATATATATATATGTATGTATGCATGTTTAATATGCTATGTGTATATGTGTGTGTGTGTGTATGTATATATAAATATATATATATATATATATGTGTAGATATATGTATGTATATATATATATATATATATATATATACACACACACACACACACACAGACACACTAGTTTTACGGACCCAGCATATACTGGGTCATCTCAGTCCCCACCCACGTGATTGGCTCCGCCCAGTTCTGGAAACCCCCCCCATGCAAATCCTGCGTTTGCCACTGTAGTTGTTATACAAGGTTTGCTTCTACCAATTTAGTAATGTGGGATTAAGCACACTGTTAATTTGTTCAATAACGTGGGATTAAGCGCACTGTTAATTCAATCAATATCATTAATATCAGTGGCTAATCTCCATGATATTAATAAAGTCGCATTCAGTGTCATTTAGCAGAGGGAAAACACTGGACTTTGTATATAATAAACAGAGCGCAATGCTTGACCTCTTAATAGAGCAGCTACACAGAGTTAAACTGTATCCAAGGTACTTTAACCACAGCCGGAGGGAGAGGGAGAAAATAACCCAGTCCTTCTCTCTTTTTCCTCCATTCATATTTGCAGTCTTTAATAGCCAGCAAAATTGGAACTGAAGTACAAAATTACACCTGGCGCTATCACTCACCAAGGTGAGAGCAGCTGATCTCGAAGGGATGATCCCAATCCCCTCCAAGAAAAGACCAATATAAACAGAATGAGACTGCGCTTCTCACTTTGGAAAATAAATAAATATATCTTTATATAGATAACACATAAGTTATAAAACAAACATAGATACCGGCCAGTATCACAAAAATAAAAAACAATTAATACATAACCATAATACTTATAATAAGTTAATGGCTATTAGCACAAAACTTATAAAACACAGCTAAAAACGTAATCCTAATGAGGCAACCACTGCAATATTCTGGTCCACATGAATATACTTAAATGATCCTCTGTTGTTGTGTCCAATGGATAGGTAAAAAACCCAATCAATGATCAAAGTGTCCAAATATATTGCAACAATGGGTTAGTAAAAGCGCTTTTGATTCAGCATGCAATTATTCCCACAAACTGGGGCTCGAAGCACAGTTAGTATAGTGTATTAGCCACACATAATGCAGTAAACAGTTCAGCCAGGATTTAGAGTGCACTTTGCAAAGCACTCAATTTATAACCTTCTCCTTAGTGCTGTGGAAGCAAGCAGCCAATTAGCCAGGTGGCAGCCTAATCGCTGGGCTCCAATTCCTCCTTCCCCTTAGCACTGGGGCATATGATTAAAAAGTTCACCAGCTGGTATAAGCAAATTGTGAAACACAGATATAGTTACTACAATGATGGGGAGTATTCTCCTATCTCACAAACGCGTTTTTCCGCCTCAGGGTCCGTTTCAGCAGCTTCATCAGTGTCAGATATGTCTGTTACTTGCATTAAGCCATTAAATACCGGACTTCCCGGTTCGCGCATGCGCAGTATGCACGCGGTTCAAGCCTCATTCCTATTTTACCTAACTGAGCATGTGCAGCATGGAAACAAGCAATCCAAGCCTCATTTCCATTTTAATCAATCAGGATGTGCTCAACAACTTATATACAGCAATCCACAGACAAATCCCATTAATATAAACATATATATAGCCTCATTAGCATATAACATTATATATTTATTTAAAACTTTAATTTATAATGCATAATTTGTGACATGTTTCACACACCAGTGTTATCAATAGAACATTCTTATAACAGCGCCATCTAATGGTCTATATTCATATTGCACTTCTAATTTAGTATAATAAATAAATAATTCAAATATATATATATATATATATATATAAAAGTTCAATTGTTTAAAATACAATCATTAATATCCAATGGTTAATAATCCATACTCAACAACTGTTTCCCATCATTACTCCATAGATATATTACATTACTCAATCTATTGCATCACGTGATCAGTACCCAGCCCATAAAGGGAAATATACTCAACTCAGACCAATATTCTATCCTTATCTCCATATATTAAATGTTACATATTAAGACCTATACCCTTAAGGTGTATACACACAGTGAGATTTTTTCTTTCGATTTTGACTATATAGTCAAAATCACAAGAAACGATAGTGCAAATCGCAAGGTGTTATGCCACTAGCGATCCCGATTCGATCCCGATGCGAGGTCCCGCCAGGTCGGGATCGCAAGAAAATATAGACTGTGCAGGCAAGTCAATCCTTGCTAGATCGGTGTACTATCTAGTTCATCTCACATGTCAATTAAATCTCACATAAGCCAAAATCGTAAGGACACATAGTCCATATCTCAAGAAAAGTTAGTCAAAATCGGTGGTGCTGGGCTCCGGGGAGTTCAGGGGAAATCGCAAAGTGAAAATCGGGCATAGCAAGGATCTCACCATGAGTACACACCATTAGTCACAAAACTCATAAATCTTTTTACTTATATACTACTATTAATTATTAAGATGTTGTAACTTTTTACTATTCTTACTATTGATAATATATCGTAGACAGATCATGCAAGACACCATTCTATAACCCCCATATATGTAAAAAACACTATATACCATTTAACTCCACTGTATCAGTAAGGCCCCCCGGCACCAACGTGTCCATTCCATAAATCCAGTATGCTTCCCTCCTACATAAAAGATTGAACCGATCCCCTCCCCATATGGTGTTTTTAATTTGTTCAACAGCTATCATCACACTGCTGTCAAAGTTGGAATTCTGACACTGTGTTATATGACTGGACAGTGGGTGCCGTGCGCCTTTAGACATATTCTGTCGATGCTCCATATAGCGAACATGCATGGTGCGTGTGGTCATCCCAATATATTGTTTACCACATCGACAGGTAATCACATAAATGATGTACACAGAATTACAATTAAGGAATTCCTTTATCCGAAATTCTTCCCCGGTATTAGTTGATGTAAATATGGTACTCTTTCTAGGTACATTTTTACAGGACAGACAATTAAGTTTACCACATTTATGAAAACCTAGTGGTTTCTCAGGAAACCACATTCTTTCGGTTTTTATCATTTTTGATCTTTCAAAATGACTAGGAACCAATACAGAACGTAAGTTATCTGCCTTCCTAAAAATTACAGGTCCCTATAAATCCAATTGTGGTTTAAGGACTGCATCCAACATTAAAAGAGACATATTTTTCTTTACAACACGTTCAATTTGATGAGCACAACAATTGTATTACGTAGTAAACAACATACTTCTTTTATCATTATTCCCAATAAGTTTATCTCTTCTCTTATTTATTTTCGGTTCCAACAATAGGGCTCTATCTAGTTGTTCTACTTCAAGTAGAGACTTCTCAAGTAATTCTTGTGGGTACCCTTGTTCAATAAAATACAATCCTTTGGTATTGGAACTACCTACTTTCTGTTATTGTTTTTTGGCACCACAGTATTGCCAAATTGGAAGCTGCATTTCATATACAGTATATGCAAGAACAATCGAACAAATTTGGTGGCTAGATATGCTATAGGGACTATATTGGTTTATATCTTTTAGTAACATGATCAGGTTTCCTACAGATGATAGCAGGTACAGACACAATAATATAATGAAGTGTCCAGCTGCATAACAAATTACAGGAAATCAATAGAGTGAATGCAATTGTTCAGCTACATTTATAAAATCCACATACTTCCATGTCACGCTGCACAGTGGGGATACCTGGAGCCTCTCACCCAGTCACCAGACTGCAACACTGATCTGCTGGCTCCTGCAATAGCTGTGGGCAGGAGGCTCCCTGCAGCTTCATGGACAGGCGGTGCTCCCCTGTGCCATTCCTTATCAGACTTCAGGGATACTGCCTGCTGCACCCGAAGGCAACATCAGGATGCACTAAGGCTGCATGATCTGTAGTTCTATGGAGCTGGACTTCTGGGGTCTGATGCCATCTCAGGAGACTCTATCTCACTATGCCCTCCCACTGCAATTGCCATTTGCCCTGCAACCAACACAGACGCCGAACACCCTATATACAGCTTGTCTGCCACTTATCTTGGCATGTGAGTACTTCCTTTCAATACTACATATTAATGCTCATTCAGCGATGCAGCTCATTTTCTAAAATCACTTAAAATCCAAGTGTATGAAGGGGTACATGCATTGTTCTCATTGAGAAACTGTTGTCTAATATATTACAGGGAAGTCCTATTTAATATCATTGTGGTCCATCTTTTTGGACATTAATTGATTCCAACATTCTTTGTGGATCATCTTTTGGTCATTCATAATGTCTCAAAGAAACCGTAAATCATCTGTTACTCCAAAGCCTGGACTTCTCTGCGCTTGTAAAAAAAACCATGTCTCTTACCCGGCAATCACTTACTGCTGACCACGTCTCTTACCCGGCAATCACTTACTCTGAGTACAATGCCTTCCAGGTAAGGCACTGTCGGCCAAAGATATTTTTGCCATAGTGACGAAAACCATAAAATCTGAAATGAGATCAGTGCTGGTGAAATCAAATCAGAACTTGCTGAATTAGGGTCTTGTACTGACACCTTGGAAAATAAAATGGACGAAGTATGTTAATTTCAAAATGAAAGATCACATGGAAGACTTAGAAAACAGTAACTGATGAAATAACATTTGCATCAGCAACATTCCTGAGACTGAAACTGCAGGCGATCTTCCAGGCTACCTAGAAGGACTGTTCCTACAATTGGCCCTGAATATCTCCAAAAAACTCCCTTCTCCAAGACCGTGCTCACAATGCTATCCATCCTAAACCTTCCCCCTCTCAACAACAAATGGATGTCATATTTCATTTCCATTATTTCACTGCCAAAGATATAATTATGACAGCTGTGAGAGGAGTTCCAGCTGTGTCTTGCAATGGATCTCAGCTGAAAATATTTCAAGATCTCGCTCAATCCCCATCATAAAGTGACAGTATCTAATTAATGTAACCAAGGCCCTGCACAACCACTTAATTATATATAAATGGGGATCCCTGTAATAATTTTTAGTCTCAAGAAACAAAATTACCTATACAGTTAAAACTCCTCAGCAAAGATATAACTTCTACAAAAATTTGAAATTATTGACAAACTCTCTGAGGCTCTCCGGAAGACCGTTGATGCCTCTCAGTGCAGTCTTTCAGTGCTTTCCGCCAAGTGTTCTACAGTGTGACAGCACTCTAGTTCACAACTCTGACTCAGATTGATGGCTTATATCCTAGCCAAAATCACAAAAACGAGGGGGCGCTAGTAAGCTGGCTATGAGACAACTAATCGAAAATGACTGCTGCTTCACAAATTGAGGTGCTGAGCCTCAAAAAACAGAAACTGAATATCAAACAAATTGAAGCGCTATCATTATCGATATAATTATTTATTTAAAAATTCAAAACGTATTATTACACATCCTGTGACTAAAAACATGTAAACCTTCTTAGTAACATGCACAAAACACTGTAACAATTTATTGTAACTCACTAGCAAAATGCTCCTAATAATAATGTATCCATTTAATGTTTAGAATGACATAATGTGACACTCTGCAATAGACCAATTTATTTTGTATAAAGCTCCACACGTGTATTCACTGGACAGAAGGGTCCATAGGATGCCTCTAAAAGTGTACGTGAAAGTCCATCAATAATGGGGAAATTTGCAAAGTCCACAGTTAATAATTCCACTCTTCCAGTGCTCCGGTAGTATTAAACACAACTTAAGAGGCTTAGCAGGGGGTAATTAATTTTGTATATTTGTTGTATGTGGCACAATAACAGTTTTAAGCAGGAATGCTATTTGGCAGTCTGTTGATTATGCTTACCCCAGCCTCTGACGGTGCAATTGATCGTGTAGTGATTTGTGGGCGCCGGCTACCCACTGGACGGCACTGAAGCCGAGAACGATCTAACCGGAGCTGTGGATGGCTGAAAAGACTTTACTCCATAGTGTGGATAAAACCGACCGCTCCCTCTCTGTAATTATTAAGCGGTTGTCGGAAGCAGCCAGTGTCTTGTATCCCCGTGGCGGTCAGCAGTATGCCGTGCAGAGTGCCGGGCAGTGAATTTGCCGTCAAATACGTCCGAGCCGTACTGCTGGATGTGAGCCGTGCATAAGCAAGTGGTCAGCAGGATGACGGGCCAATTGCCAGGCGGGGTGCTTGACGCGTTTCTCAGCCTCAATCCCGGGGCTGTTTCATCAGAAGTACCGCCTCCAATACCTTTGGGCTCTTTTATACACCTTTATTCCCTAATTACTATTGCAGCTGTCAATTAACTAACAAACGGACAAAGAGATCAGAGCTATGTCTACTTATTTGGTCAAAGCCCTCGATTGGTAGTACATTAATGTGCAAATGAAAAGCATTTTGTAATCTATAAATAACAATCTAGAAAATGATTTTAATTATTACAGAGAGTTAATACCAATTTATAAAATATATTATATATATATGAATACAGCTGCCTTTTAAAAAGTATTGGACTAATAGCAAGGTTAAAAATCAGTGTCTCATAGCCAGACATTACCACATGCAATCAATTAAACCTCATAATCTTTCAAATACGTTAGAACTGAGTCAAAAAAAACCCTTCAATTACTATTCAAATATTAAAGCTCAATAATAAATGGTATCAAGTACCAATAGAACATAAGCAGAGCAGAGATAATGAAGATAAGGAAATATAATTAAAAATTAGTTATTTTGGGTCATTGGTCTGTTTCCAGAAAACAATAAAAACACCACTTATATAGGGATATAAAGATGGAAAAATATCTAATGGTGGTTTGATCAAAATATGATTTAGGACCAGATAATGTACATAATAACATATACTCTCAAAATATATATATATATATATATATACATACTCAAAAAAAAAAAAAAAAAAATATATATAAAATATAAATATATTTTTAACTACTTTATTATGAATATCAGTGCGATGAATAATCTATAGAGGCATGTATTTTCTTTCGCTGGTGAATCCTAAAGTCCGCCATACCTCTCTAAATAAAAACAAAAACTAATCCCAATTCACAAGCCTTGAGTATATTTAAATCTAAAAACTAAAGGATTAGGGCTGCTACACCTATATGCATCAATTACCTCTAAAGTATTTAATAAAGCCTATAGAGGAAAAATGGAAATGGGAAGAGAAAGGACAATAAGGGAGGAAAGGACGATGAGGGGGGAAAGAAATACATAATGTAATAATGTATGGGGAAGGGAAAAATGGAAAAACCTGTTCATTGACCAAATATTTAGATGTTGTTAAGTTCAATAGTATCATTAAGGCCTGCAGGAACCATAGTTCCAAGTTTATAGATCCAAAATGCCTCCTTACGACAAAGCTTCTTGAACCTATCTCCCCCTCTGATTGAAGGGGGGATCTGTTCAATGGCTTGAACTTTCACGTCTTTAAGGATCCCCTTGTGACATGATTCAAAATGATGAGGTAGACTATGTGTTCTATTACCTTTGATAAGGAATCTCCTATGTTCTAGAAACCGAACATTCAATGTTCTCGTGGTGCGGCCCACATATTGGATGCCGCACCCGCAGGTAACTACATATATGACATAACGGGACTGACAGTTAAGAAAGGATCCTAGTTCGAACATTTCTTTATTGCTGAATGATGTAATAGTACTACAGCGATGTGCTGCATGATCACAAGTGTGGCACCTAGACTTACCACACTTAAAAAAACCTTTTGGTTTTGGATTTAAATCCAGCCAATTCTTCGTATTAGTTGTCTTACTAGAACCAGGTCTGAGCATACTAGGTGCTAGTTTAGATTTTAGACTATCGGCCTTTCTAAAGACAACTTTCTGTGAGTCTCGAATGTCATTTGATAAAAACTTATCAAGCTTCAATAAACTATAGTTTTTATTGATAATACGTTTAATCTCGGTGGCTGATTATATTTCGTTACAAAAGTCATTGAATGTTTAGAGTTAGTTTCTAGTTGTTTCTTCTTATTTTTCTTAGGCACAAGGAGTCCTTCTCTCTCCATCGAATTCACCTCTATACGCATTTTTTCTAATAGATTTTTAGGGTACCCTTGTTTTAAGAAGGATGCAAATAAGGCTTCTATCTGTGTGTTGTAATCCGTATCATTGGAACAATTTCTACGGATTCGCATAAATTGGCATTTAGGAATATTCGTTTTCCAACTCTTGTGATGGCAACTATCGAAGTGAAGATACTTATTGCTATCTACATCCTTAGTGAACGTAACAGTGTGAAGTTGTTTATCAATTACTTTTACTGTAATATCCAAAAAATTAAGAGAAGTATCACTTACATTATGTG